>NC_137648.1:8391156-8543656 GCF_963383615.2 Lipophrys pholis
AAAAGCAACACGTAAACAACTGCGCTAAGAGGATTTAAACATGAGCATCATATCCAATTATGGAGCATCATTTGAAACGGTTAAGATCATCAACAGAGCAAACATTACAGAAAGATCAAAACGAATGTAGCTACCGTTGACTGTACAGTACCAAGTTATGGAACATCAGACTAATAATCAAGGACCAGGAATACTCAGAAACTGCGATACTGTTATTCTGTTGTGCCTGTGAGCCAAGAATGAGTCCAAAATATAATTTACGTGTGTGTGTGTGTGTGTGTGTGTGTGTGTGTGTGTGTGTGTGTGTGTGTTTTAAGTTCACTACTTATGATAAACAACTGAGATAAGAGGATTTGAATCTCTGTATTGTGTCTAATTATGAAGGATCATTTGATCCAGCTAACAACGTCAGCATTGTAAACATTACTGAAAGATAAAAAAGAATATCATACACTGTGTTAAGTCCCTGTGCACCTCACACACACACGCGCGCACAAACACACAAACACTGTAACTCACAACCACAGTCAACAGCATAATTATCAGTTTCCCCACAGGGCGTTAGGAAACCTGTTCCTAATTGGAACCCAGTTGGGACTTTACATGGATTAAAATACATGAGGCTTCTGCAACAGAAAAACACACATGCACACACACACACACACACACACACACACACACACACACACACACACACACACACACACACACACACACACACACACACACACACACACACACACACACACACACACACACACACACACACACACACACACACACACACACACACACACACACAAACAACAAAAATAAAAACACACCAGCCCAATGAGTAGGCAACGTTTTTCCCAAATTTTTTATTTACGCTAAGTCTGGCATGATCCCCATTGTCTCGCTACACACGGGTCGAGCACAACAACACGAGTCTCCAAAGCACAATTACGCCACTATTTTCCCCCTGTTTTGTATTCTGTTTTTCTTTATTTTTGTTCCATTTCCCTGACTTAAGCTGTTGTCTAATGGACAGCAGCGTGACAGAAAGGAGTTTGGTATCAGATTGAAGCCGGTTGCCCTTTTTGCCAATTTGCGAGCAGCCTCCTCTGTACTTGTAAGATGGCCAATTAGCTGACCGTCTGACAGAGGCTCTCTGACTGTGGCTATTAAAACACACACTTGTAGGTGCACGCTTGCACACACACGCAGAGCAAGTACACACACGAATGCACGCGCACGGCGCAGCGCTGCCTCCGACTGTCCATCTCTATCTGCTATTTTTTGCGAGAAGCGTGCCTAGACCTCACCCCTCACCTTCCGCTCACAATTAGGAAGACGCACACACATGCACCTTCATTTTCCTTGCCAAAAGACGCTCTGCTCCTTGACCTCTTTCAACACCACCACCACCTCTGCCTATTCCCTCGCAGCCTATTCTTCACCTCCTCCCAAACATTTTCCCTCTCCTCCTTTCCCCCATTTAATCCTCCTCCCCTTTAATCTTCCCCTTCCTTCCTTCTTTTCCTTCCTTCCTTCCTTCCTTCCTTCTACCTCCATGCAGACTTTCCCTTCTCTTCAACACTCCCTTCCATCTTCATTTACAAACTGCCATCCTCCCCATCTGCCTCCATCTCACTTGTCTGACTCCTTTCACTTTAAGCAGCTCCTTACTTAAATTGAGCTTTGCCACATCTATTTAGAATGCTCATTTCTTTCTCACACACATTTTTACTATGTAAGACTATAATTTTTACTTCACATGTTTGGTTTTAAGAAATTGTGGATATGACTAATATTCAAAACAATTACAAAAAAAGACTTTTTGTTTAGTTTTCTTCATCAGATCAGTGGCCCGTTGACTATTCAGATGACTGGAAGGTGTGGAGCAATAACACACACATATTTGCATTAGGACGCACACGAGATGGATCGCCTTGCTTATGGAAGCTAACTTTACCACTATATTATACTAATTTATTATAGCAACACTGGACTTGCTATTAAAAAACTTTATTGGCAGGTTTATTTCCTTCAGTCGTGTGACGGTGTTTAATATAAAGGTCAACAACTGAATGACTAAATAAAGCAACACATGTGCAGGACCTGATAAACCACCTATAGACACACTAACACCACAGCCCAAACACACATGCACCCTGGGGACCTTCCGCCTGGAATTTCAACCTTTGTACATCCCCCCAGCCCAAGCCAACAACACCCACCCCCCCTCCCCCCCCGTGTCTTTGTTGTCCATCAGAGTGGTTTGTTTCAAGTCTGAGCTTCCAGTCTCATCACCCCTCTCCCTCCATGGTCAAGTTCAAGGGTCTCCCAGAAACACACAGGGTGGTTGTGGGGGGGGGGGGGGGCGATGGATGAGGTCAATAGTTCCCTGTGACTATAAATGCAGGCGGCACAGACACCTGCAGGCGTAAATGCTTGTGCACCGGCCGCACACCCAGACACGCTCACCCACATCCGCCACATAGAAAGCCACACGGATACCCGATAAAAGGCAGGCACTTAAAAATATTCAACAGTTCGGTTGGGAGAAACATTCACGGACACATGCGCTTGGACCGACAAAAATTATTAAAAGAGAAAAATAAATAAAACAAACTGACACCTACACACTCATCCTGATGCACCTGCTTCCTCAAGGTCTGCTGACTGCAGTCAAAATGGTGGACACAATAACATCGGGCTTAGCTTTGATTCCTAATATGGAGGAAACAATTCTATTTTTTTTTTTTTTTCCATCGGGCTGCTGATACTGGGAGATAGGATCCCCCCCTCCCTCAGCCCTCAGTCACACACACACACACACACACACACACACACACACACACACACACACACACACACACACACACACACACACACACACACACACACACACACACACACACACACACACACCACGCCCTCTTTCTATTTCTCTTTTTTGATGTATCTGGACATTACTGTGTGTGTCAGCCTCAGCAGAAACATGGGGAGAGGAGGTAAAGACAGTGTTTGTGACACACACACACATCCAAAAATATGCACCCACTCCCAGAAAGAGAACAAAGGGGAATTTTGTCATGTTGACCAGTAGAATTAAAATGTATGAATACCTTGGCAATACAAAAAAGACCATAAATCCTATAGTTTATGTGTGTGAATTAAAAAAAAAATAAACATCTGTTCTCCTGTAAAGTATATTTACGTGACTATCAGAAGTACTTTTCATGTTTTTACAGAATAATAGTAAGAGAAAATAAACTTTAGTTCTGCTCTGCTAAGACTTATTTGCATTGTTAATGCAATCGGCATGTCTATCTACAATTATTTCTAATTAATTTCATCTAATTCTTAGGAGACTATTTCAGTCCCAGAATTAACACAAAAGAACTTCCTGCCTCAGTTCTCACACCAAAGATAATTATAAAGTTAAGAGGGTTTGCTAATTTAAAAATGCTATCTGCATGACATCAAATATACATCTTTGATCTCACTCTGTCCCTGATGGTTAAATGCCTTTTAATTATATTCCAAAATAAAAATTAACTTTCTCTGCATAATTAACAGTGACTCCCACTTTTGTTTGTGTGTGGAGTGTGTTGCATACGGTTTGCTTAATTAATTTCAGCGACAAACAAACTCTATATCACTATTCAAATGTGCGGAAAATCCATCAATTGCATATCAAAACATTGCACTCAGTTATGCGTTCCCAGTGCAATTGCCTTTATGCAGTATGTGCAAATAGTGCAATAGCTTTGCCATTCCACACACATATGACTTGCACTTGGAGCAATTTCCTTAAATCTCTGCATACCGTGAACCATAATCCTTACACATTGTGAAAATTGCACAAAGCACACATATGACCCACATGTGTTCTTGACGATCAGGGGGGACCTTCTCCATATCTCATTATATTCCCCTATAGCATATCAGCATCTCCCTAGGTGAATGTGTATACATACAGAGAGAAAGAGAAAGAGTCAGATGATTCATATTATCTTTATCACCCTGCTACAGGAGTCGTCTTGCCTCCCCCCTTCCTCCTCCCCATTATGTAAAACTATGGATTACGTTTGGTATGCGCATGAATCCTGCATTCAGAGGTGTGTGTTTGTATGCATGTGTGCATGTTAGTGACTTTATAGCGTGTTTGAGAGAAAAAGGGGGGAGCGGGTTGTATATACATCCATGCATGCATGTATGCATCCATGCAGAGACCCCCTCCATCTCTCTGTCTCTCTCTCTCCCCCTCTCTTTCTCCATCTATCATGCATCCATAGGTCTATCAGCTTCGGGAATGAGGTGTGGAGAGAGAGAGAGGAAGGGGCGAAGGGTACACGGGGGGGAGAGAAATAAATTTAGCCCCCCTACTTTAAAAATGCACATACATTTCCATACATTGAAAAAGCAGTGAGGTGCACACACCCTTGCTGCTGTATCCCCAATATGCAACCACCCCCGCCATCAGACACACACACACACACACACACACACACACACACACACACACACACACACACACACACACACACACACACACACACACACACACACACACACACACACACACTCACCCCAAAACACCACATACAGCAAAGATGAATGTGTGTGTCCTGTTCAGTGGGTGCGAGTGAAAATCTACCCCTTGCCACATTTATCTTCATAAGAGCAGAAGGTGCATATTTGTTTGCCTGTATACGTACTGGTTGTGTGCCCGGACTTTGTGTGTGTTTGCTTTTGTGTGTCTGTGTGTACATCAGTTAATTTACCTCACCCGAAGAAAAAAAAAATAGCTCTGCTGTTGTCATGCTGTATCAAAAAAAGCTCAACAACATAGATTTCTTTTGATTCCTCAATATGATGCACTTCAAAATCTTGCCACATGTACTGTTGCTCCAAAATGTGCAATTCACTCAACGGAGCGTCTCGGGGGTTTGGGAGTGTTGCCACCTTCACGGTAAATCCACAATTCCCAAACTCTTTCCTCCTTTCATTTCCATACCCAAATGTATTTGTTGATGCAAAGATTCCAAATAGTTTATAGTCTATTTGCCATCTGTCATGTAGCAAAGCTTTCAGATACCAAAACAACAACTACGACCTTTCCCTAAAACGCGGCTGAAACACCCACCCCTTGTAGATAATGACGGCCTGTCGTGAGAGAGGAGAGAGAAACATGAGTGTGGTATTATTAAGCGAGACTAGTTTGTTCGGGAGAAGTGTTTTTGGCTTTTAAAAAGTTCCATTTTGCACTCCCCAGGCGCCGCATATGGGGTACCCCAGGGAGGCGGTGTGTGTGTGTGTGTGTGTGTGTGTGTGTGTGTGTGTGTGTGTGTGTGTGTGTGTGTGTGTGTGTGTGTGTGTGTGTGTGTGTGTGTGTGTGTGTGCCCATGTGTATGTGTGGGTACAGGGGGGGTACTATGTGTGCGTACTCTAAAATATTCTGACTGAGCTGTCTAGCGGCTCACAGAGCAGAGAGATGTGTCCTGTCTCCTGCATTCAAATGTGAGTGGGTTTTGGAGAGCAAAAGTAAACAGATATGCTTGCTTGAACACACACATGAGAATGCCTGCATGTGCACACCTGCTGTCTCTGCATGTATGCATGCATGTACGCACAGCCACACACAAACACTGTGTTGAATATCAGCATAAGGACTTGTGAACACGAGACATGTGTGTGTGTGTGTGAGCGTCCGGATCCTCATCGGTTGTCCATTCGTATTTCAACCTATCCGCCCATCAATCTCATCGCCGCCATGCTGACAAACAGCGGTGTCATTCAACCGATAAATATTTTAAAAAAAAGAGTGTTTCACACGGGGCAGTCATCAGAAAGCTGGTCGTCATGGACGTGGCCTTTCATTGCCTGCAAAGCTACAGTTTTATGTGGCAGTATAAACCTCCGCAGGTCTACATTCTCAATTCCCTCCTTAAGCTCTTTAATTCTTTTCCATATCACACTTGCAGTATATGGGCTGTAATATAAGATAGCCCAAGACAATGAGCTGTCCAGTTGCCGAGGGGGTTAGCTGACAGTGTGTTACGAGCGTGGAGGCAGAAGGGATAGAGAGAGGTCGAGTGAAGGATAGGATGGGGCCCTTCAAACACAATATGACCCTTAAAAAGCCTCAATTGTCCAACCCGAATCCTCCGCGCTACCATATTTCCTCCTACTCTTCCCTGCTTCTGCGCTTCCCTCTCACTGTGTTGTCCCTCCTTTCGTCCTCTCCTTCCTCATTCAATCCGTTCACACACAGATGTGTTGTCTGTCATGACCATGATGATAAATTAGCGCGGGTGCTGCTGGTGAAATAGGAGCTGGTGTCTGAGTGCAGAGGGCGATCCAGTGGACAATGCCAGGGATGAGCCACTGATAGTTCAGCTGTGACTCCGTCTGGAGAAGCACTTTGAATGGGGCCGTGTTAGAATCAGATCCGCGTCCAATACAGTAACAGTGTCACTGGACGGTACTTCAAGCGAAAGGCTGACAGCCAAAAATGATTATTTAATCACTTTGCAGTCTAGGGTTGTATTTCTTAAAAAAAAAAAAAGTTTCATCTGTCATTCAAATGTGAAATGCAAAATGGAGGAAAATGTTCCAAATATTTCAAAAAAATATATGTGAGCAAAAGACAAAAACAAAACAAAACCCATAGATAAAACAAAGAGAAAAACATTCATGAGCAACAACAAAATAAAAAGAGTTTGAAAAATAAAAAATGGTAGAAAAACCTTTTGAGTTCATTGTTTGGTCAAAAACTGAGAAAGTATTTGAAATGAGTGTGTTTATTCCAGAACCAGTCACAATCTTTGTACAATCTTTGGTTACAACACCTGGAGCAGTGTAAGAATTGGTTATGTGTGTGTGTGTGTGTGTGTGTGTGTGTGTGTGTGTGTGTGTGTGTGTGTGTGTGTGTGTGTGTGTGTGTGTGTGTGTGTGTGTGTGTGTGTGTGTGTGTGTGTGTGTGTGTGTGTGTGTGTGTGTGTGTGTGTGTGTGTCGATGGGGCAGAAGGGGCTGCATGCATGTGTAGGTGTAGACATTTTTTTGAGTGTGAATTCTTTACCTGCAGGCTCTGGTTTTTTTTGTGCGCTTGTTTGTGTCTATGCCTGCATTTCTGTGTGTATGGACATGTGTTTCTCATGAAGGCCCATGCCGGGCAAATTAATTCTCAGAAGTTGCGTGGCGGGGGCTCTCCTTCCCTTTGAAATGGGGCATACTGCTCCCTGTAATCAATAAGTCAAGCCATCTCGGCCGCATGTTGCAACCCCCCCGGCACACAGATGAAGAAGCCCAATTTACTCATCATAAATTCTGATTCCCACAATAAATATGAGAGGAGGTCCCACGGTATTAGAATATCTGGAATCTCAGGGGCGTTTGAAATGCCGACTGGCCCTTGCCTCGGACTGGAGTTGCTTTGTTGGTTGGAATATGTGTTTTGAGCTGAATAATAATGACGGAGGGTCAGGAATATTTATTTTTGATCTGAGAAAGAAAAAACTTAAAAGGTACTTTTTTATTAATAAAAGTGTCCTATTTTCATCCCGGCATTGACACAACATATAACATCACATCAAATGTACGTTCCCATATCCAGGGGAAACACATTACATGCATCACGGACATTTTTTTGCCTACCTTTCGACAAAATTTCCCCGCTCCTTAAATCTGGGCATTTTCTAATGAACCCCGACAGGCACCTCCAGACAAGTGGTGACGTGTGCAGGCGGAGGCATGTGACGTCGGGGACACGCTAATCTAAGGGACAAGTGCTGTCTCTCCTGTTTAAAGCCTCTCTTGCTCAGTGGGTCCAGGCACATGACAGTGACCTGAGGACGGGAAAGTGTCTTTACAGTGTGACACACCTACAAGAGGTCGGGAGGGTGGCTGCCGAACGGGACACTGGAACTGGGGTTATTTTGAAGAATGAAAGGCAAAGCGGAGTTTCTTTCCACATCTGTAAAGTCTGTGTGTTCTTTGTTGGTGATCAGTGCATGCCAAGCTACTCCCACCAACACGGGTGTTGACAAGTGTCACCGTATTTGTATGCACGACGCACAAATGATTTAACGCAACATGGCATCCCCAACACCAGTGGCGCTCTATCTATCTTCTTTTTGGCAAGGACTTCCTGCTCTCCCGAGCGGTTCCGTCGATACATGACATTTATGAGGCTCCCACGAGCCCCGGCTTCAGCACCATGACAACAAAACGCCAAATACTGTCACGGCCAAATGTGAGTGGCCCGCAGCCAACGCGGAGTTTGAAATTGTCCAGGAGTGAACAAAGCAAAATTTAAACAAAAACTCTCTTCCGCTGATAAGAGAGAGAAAACATGACATGAGGTGATAAGAGGAGAGAGAGCAGGAGTAAGACTTCAGGAGGGGACTAAATTTAGAAGAAAAAAAAATAGAAAAACCCAGAAGGAAACTGACGGAGAAAGCAGGTTTCTGTGCGAGTCAATACAGCTGTCTTCATTTGTAAGGCAGTGCTAAGAGCACTAATTCCTGACCTGTTAGTTACATCTGAGAAGAGAGAGCTTTGCCGGGGTGCTAATCCATAAGTCTGCTGCTAAGTGGTTCATCAGCAAGTGCCTGAGATCGAATGTCACCAATTAAGATGCCTAAATGCCTGGCTAATTGTGCTCAAAGTGTAGTGCTCTGTCTCTCACATGATCACACGCGATTACAAATGGCATACACGCGTGGACTCTCTCACACACACACACACACACACACACACACACACAGACGCACAAAAGCAACCAGCTAATTGTGGGGAAGCTCAGCTGCGAGGCTTGACAACATGAAAGCATTTGTACGTATTGGAGAGAACACACCATTTGATTGGAAAAACAATTTACCCGTATAGTCACATCATTAGCCATTAAGATCAAACATATTTCGGCTTTATTGGCCAATAGAAACTGATGGATGCTTTTAATGGTTGGACATTCGAAGATCCAAACGACAGAAAAGAAAATGGGAGTAAAACAAGCTGATGCAAACACACAATTAAACCTACATGGAATTAAATTAAACTTAGACCACTGGGATAATTTATTAATAGAATCGGGCTCGCGAGCTTCCTGTGCGCTCAATGCAACACTCACGGTGCATGTGGAGCAGAAGAGATCTTGTGAAGAATGAGGAGAGATAACATCTGCTCCAGGCCTCTCCCTGCCTTGGCCCACAGGTCTGAGGAGCAGAGCGAATTGTGTCTGAAAGGGGATGATACCCATCGGAATGTTAATGGTGCTGAATATTTCAGAGGTGGGATCATCACATGGCAGCGGGAGGACGGGAGGGTTTCCCGAAAGCATTTAGTGGTCGAAGTTCCTCTCTGTTATTGTAAACCCGGAGTCAAAGATGATTTCAATGCACGGCTAACGAGGCCCAGTTGCTGTCGGGGAGGTTTGAGACGGTTGTCTCTCGCTCTCTCTCCCTCCCTCCCTCTCTCACACAAAAATAAAAAGTTTATGCCTTTTAAAATGACATATGACTTTAAATAATAATTCAAATAATTGGTGTTACAACTTATTCACATTTAACTTGAATTAACAGATAAAAGGAATAAAATGTATCTTCATATGGATGAATCTCCTGCTTTTTGTGAAAGGAGCTGCCATCACACTGAAATCCATTCAAAAGCAATAAACACAGGTAACTCATATTCCTTGTGGCTCTTTTACAGTATTTGTCATGATGAAATATCAACTCGCCATCACACATATGGTAAATTCAGTGGCCGGAGCCATATGACATAAGTGGTTCTTAAGACTTTTTTTTTTTTTTAAAGCAAGAAAGAAAAATCTTGGGAGCCATAAAAAAAAAAACAAGGGGATTGCCCCAACAGTCCTTATAAACATCTGGTAACCACTACGGTACCTTTATTTCAGCCAAAATGACTGGTTGCGTTAGCCTTGAAAAAGTGATGAAGAAAGAAGAGGGATAGACTGAGAGGAGGCTCTTTTTTGGCCCGGGTGAAATTTAAGTTCTGGGGGGGGGGGGGGGGGGGGGGCAGAAAAAAAGAAGGAACAGGAGGAAGAGACCTGGTCTAAAATTAAGAGAATTATTGCATGCTCCCAGATGTGTGCAAGGAGGATGACCTGGGAAAGTCAAAGTTGTCCCCCATCAATCATTGCCATATGCTTCCAGAGAAATGGATCCTGCAGGACACTTCATATTCCTCTTTCTGATTAGTTCATTTGAGAGATGAAAAAGAGGTGGGGTGGGGGGGGTGGGGGGGGATGGTGGCGCTCTGAAAATGGACGGCCCCGGTGTAACCCAAGAACACAGCGGGTTCAATGTCAAAATTAAGGCCTGCTATTTAAGACTTCAGGGATCATTTTTTTGTCGGCCTCTTCCTCACCCACTCGCACCCGCCCCCCCCGACCCACCCCCACCCGACCACAACCACCTCCTCCTCCTCCACCCCCTCCTCCCGTGCTCCATCTTTTCTTTTCAGAGGTTGGTGTCAGGGAGCGATAGAGCGAAGGCAATGTGTTCTTAACTCTGATCAAAGCAGGGAGAGAGGAAAGCTTTTCTAATGACTGGCATTCACTCTCCTTTCTTAATCCATCTCTCCTCTTTCCCTCTCCTGTCTCCCATCTCTCCCCTCTTTTTCACTCGCCTTTCTCTCTCAGGGCATTGGTAATTATCGGTGAGGTCTTAGTGACTGCAAATGAAATTACCATTTAAGAGAGAGGGAGAAAGAGACATCCCCTTTGCCATAGGAGAGGGCTTAAGTGAGGCGGCTAGAGTTTCAACTATTGATTTTTAAACTGCTACATCAGAGAGTGTAATGCTTTCATAATTTCAAATAAACTGTCTGGTTACGAAGTACTAATGAGAGAAAGAGCGAGAGCAGACCAAAAGAAGTCAGAGAATCACGAGGGTTGAATTTTAAGCGTCGACGCGCATACGGGGAAACGATGTATTGGTCAGACAAAATGATCCGGGTGTCAATAAATCTGCAGCAACTTGTAAGTTTTCTCTTATTTATGGCTTCTGTTAAATGTTTCATGTGCGCTGATTAATGACCGAACATGTAAATACAACTTCGCTCGCACCGACACTTTCCCACTTTCTTTACAGCCACAGGTAGCAACAGGTAATAAAAAAAAAGAAATGGAAAATGGAGAGTGTGCCGCGATTCGGTTTCACACCAACAACGCCACCCAGTTGGAAAAAATATATCCCCGCAAAAATATCAATTTTTCCAGCTGCCTTCTTAAAAAATACGAGCGCGGCAGGTAGTCACTCTTTCTTACAGACCAAAGTCGTGAGAAACTCCAAATGTGCAATGCATAAAATAATATTCTTATCCAAAGGTAATCGAGGTAATGACGTTTCTTTTTTTTTTTTTTTTTTTTGGAGAATACTGAGAGAATAAGAAATGATAATAAAGATGAAGGATGAAGAAAGGAAGATGGATTTTTGGATGACACTGCATAAACCTAAATCTCTCTCTTTGTCCCCCCCCCACCCCCCCACCCCTCTCTCTCTCACCACAGACCGCAGGCCGTTGGAGGCAGCTTAGAAATCTCTTACATCTGGAACAGCCATAATTCGTGGGATTTGGCCTGACAGCCATGACAGGCATTGGGGCGGCCAGCAACAACTGTCTCCTGTGTTAGTAGCAGTGTGTGCGTTAGCTCCATGAGAAAGAGTGAGAGAACCAGACAAAGAGTGACAACACACAGCATGTGTGTGTACACACACGCAACTTTTTTTTTGTTATGCGGGGGGGGGGGGGAACTCGTCATGATTACACCCACCTGAACCGGTTGTGCACAACTTTTTTATTTGTTTGGCCAAGTTTGGACTTTTCATAAGGGCCTCTATATGCATGTATCTTATATAATCACAGCACAGTGGAGGACAGTAACTCGATACATCTACTTAAGTGTTGCACCTTTATCTGGTATTGTACATTATGGTGCATTGATAGGATTATTTTTTTTTTTTTTAATAATTCAAAAATGTTTCACACTATCCATCTGCAACATAAAAAGTTAAGCACCTAATCAAGAAATAAAATATATGCTTTATTATACATACATTTGTTAGATGGCATACAGAGAATTTTAAGGTTTGAATTAGACTAATGCATAAAAAAACATTAGAAGTATTATTTGATAATAACTTTTCAGTTATTTACAAGAATAAGTTTGATGAATATTATATTTTCATGCTTCAGTGGAACTAGTTTTCTTCATCCAAATTTCTCATGCAGGTGTAGTTATGTTTTTACGTATAAAAGTTAAAGCTTTTCATTTGATGTAATTTATTCATAGAATTTAATAATAAAATTACAATAAAAACGGCTTTTTCGTTGTGGGGAGAAGCACAGTCATGTTTCTGTGACACATTTAAAAAGAGGATCTACGATTACTGTAGATAAATTGAGCGTTGCGTTTCCACACTTTTCTACATCCGTTTGTGTGCGAAGACCTCCGAGACATATAAACTGACTTGCGGCAGAGAAAGCGGTGCCGTCCATGTGTTTCATGGCGTGCCAGAGGCTCCCTGTGTCGGCCCTAAATATTACACACAGACAGTAGCTATCACTTCCAAGCCTGAAATCCCACATTCCACATTCCTGATTCCAACGGCTCGCCTGCTAAGCTGGGCACCACATGAAGAGCCATTGTTAGAGAGAGAGAGGGGTCATGTATCTCTCTTGCTCTGTCTGTCTGTCTCTCTGTCTGTCTCCAGCCCTCTCTCCCTCTCCCTCTCCCTCTCTCTCTCTCTCTCTCTCTCTCTCTCTCGGCCCTCCTCTCCTCTCCCGCTTTGTCTCTCCGCCCAAATATCTCTCACTGTCACAAGTCTTCGTCTGTGACTCTCTTGCTCCGTCTGTCTTTTCTATTTCTCCCTCTGCCAGTTTATCTTTATCTCCCTTACTTATTCGTTCTCTCCTCCGCTGTGCTTTGTCGCCCACTCTCCCACTCCGTTCCCCCACCATCGTGCATGTGTTTGTTTGTTTCTTTCTATACCTCGCTCAGCTTCCTGTCGCCTACTGGTGCTGTTTGTCTGCGGCTCTCCTCTCTACAAGACTCTTACTTTGCTTTCTGCTCTTTTCCCTTTGTCTTTCTCCTTCTGTATCCTGCTGTCTGTCTCTCCATCTCCCTCTCCCTCTGTGTCTCCAGATATTCATGTAGAGATTTTCTCACATGTTAGATATAGATTTATGACCCCAGCCAGATCCCCGTGGCCACTAAATTTGATACCATCCACTAAGCCACATTGTTTTTTTGTGTGCTTGGGTTCGTCTGTGTGTGTGCGTGTGTGTGTGTGTGTGTGTGTGTGTGTGTGTGTGTGTGTGTGTGTGTGTGTGTGTGTGTGTGTGTGTGTGTGTGTGGGTGTGTGTGTGTGTGTGTGTGTGTGTGTTCATGCATTACAAGGTGGAGGCGGGTGACTTTTAAAGGGTTAGCTTGGGTACGGTGGGCGCAGAGGAGGAATTTACAGTTTATTGAAGCACAGCAGTCAGGTGTGTGTGCGAGAGAGAGAGAGAGAGAGAGAGAGAGAGAGAGAGACAGAGAGAGAGAGAGAGAGAGAGAGAGAGAGAGCCTGTGGGTGCCAGGTGACCAGGCTAACCTCTTGGCTGGTGTTTTGGATTTAGCCTTTGGATAGCGGAGAAAAATAAAAAAAATGGAATGCTTTTTCAATTACAGATCAGAAAGAGAGTGAACAAAGGCAGGAGTAAAGGAAAAGATGAGTTATTGGGATCTAATATATCAAGGCTTTGCACTCCTAAAAAAATCGGAGTGCATTAATTTTGACTTTAGGAACATTTTGTACTTCAACAGTTTGACAGTACTGCAGAGTCCCATAATTTTCTTCCATTCCTGAGAGGATTTACGCAGGAAAATTTGATGTAGTTCAGGCCATTTTGTATGCATGTCATAAAAATGTGTATAAAACTAAGAACTTGTATTTTTTTTTTTTTTACTTTTTTTTTTTTTTTTTGCCGCCTCGAATTTTTTTTTGCAACTCAATAATCCAAGGTGGGATTCTCGGGACTTCTTCGTATTGCGACGCATTACATCTGAGCTCAGGAGCATGCAGACGTAATGGCAAAAATAGAACATGGATAAACTATGAAGACACACACACCTGTGGGAAACAGTCACCGGCACTGTGATTTCCTTGCATGTTATTAATTCTGACAGTAGTCTGTTTTAGGCACTCGCCCTCTGCCATGCATATTTTATTGGCTGTAGGTGGTATTTGTTGTGTATTTATGTCTGTTTGTTTGAATGCTCTATTCCTTCAACCCATTCCACAAGTTGTCAAGGGCGGGGTATTTTAAAATGGCATCGTCGAGTGCCGAAGATTGTAATATTGATGTTTGTTTGTGTGAAGTGAAATGGTATTCGCCCTTTGATGTTTGGCTGGGAGGAAATACAAAAAAATAAAAGTGTTGCAAAAAAAAAGATGTGTTTTTGCACATGTTTGAGTGTATTTCCCTCAAATTGTTTATCTGTCAGTCAGACAGAGTGTGGGTGCACATTGTCTGCGCTGATGCTTGTGTTTGCATGTGTGTGTGTGTGTGTGTGTGTGTGTGTGTGTGTGTGTGTGTGTGTGTGTGTGTGTCCGTCTACATCTAAAAGCCATATCTCGCTTCAGATCAAATGGCGGATGAAGGAGGGGAATGACACAGAGAGAAAGTGATAGCTCTTTAATGTTACCTATCCACTCTCAAACCCAAATATAAAACCAGGAACACACAGAATAGGCAAGTGTGTTTTAGAGGAAAAGGAGTGACATGAAACACTTATGTAGAAATGCTCTGAACATGACGTTGGCTTTGTAGCAGGGGGGGGGGGAAATGTCTCACGAAACAGAAAGAAAGAGAGTAAATTGGATGGAAGGCACGGGGCACAGAATGAAACATGCACTTTATTGTTTGTTTGTGTATGTCAAAGTACAGTGATATTTTGTTTTCGACTGAATGCTAACTATTGTGTCTAACTCACCTTTTGCTTATTTCTTCCCCCCCGTGCTCTGCTCTGAGGTGTCGAAACTTTCACTGCCATCAGTGCGACTGACAGAGACGTTCTGGTGACAGCTGCGCTCTTGCCCACACAGTTGTGTGCATATTCAAGGGCTTCGCCAGTGAAATTACTGCATTATCGTCTGAGTAATAAGTTTACTTAGCTTTTCTGTGCGTGACAGCATGAGGGAATTTTCTTTTTTTTTTTTAACTTATGTAATAATTTTTACTCAGTGAGAATAATATATTTTGTAAAAATAAAGATTTGCTTTTTTGCTTCACCTGTGTGTCCTCCTTTGTTTCCTCTACGGAAATGGAGCCCGAGCTAAAATGGATGAAATGATCAACTGTATATACTCTCTCCGTGAATTATTTTTCTCTCCTGATCTTTGGTTTACACGTTTTCCTTTCTGTCATGTTATCCCCCCCCCCCCCCTTTTTCACTCCTAATTCTGAAAAAAATTTAATAAAATTCTTGCTGTGACACATTTACAAGTGCAGATATGTGAATAAAGATTTCAGTCTTTTTTTTCATAGGCTACAGTCCTTCTCTCTTGCGTGGTTGAACGTACACTTGCACGACTCTCTCACTCTCTCACTCTCGCACGCACGCACGCACGCGAGCACGCGCACACACACACACACACACACACACACACACACACACACACACGCACGCATGCACGCACACACGTGTCCATTCCTCCACATTCCTCCCTTTACTGCAGCCACCTTGTCTCACTCTCCCCCCCTCCCGTACCAGGAAATTAACCTTGACATTTCCGAGACATAATTCCCTCTAATAAAAATGTGTGTGTAAATATATATAAACAAACACGTGAAATATTCATAGAGGGAGCCATATGTGAGTATGGCCTGCATATCAAAGCTGAAGGCACTGCTGGGGAGGGATTTCTTTTCCTATCTGCCATCTTAACACAGCCATCATCCAAGGATCAAGTTCCTGCTATGAACATTACTTTGCGTAGGAGGGCTTTAACATTCAATAGGAAACTTAGGCATGGATAAATGAACAGTCTGCCTCGGATGTGCTGCCTTTTCATAGATAAAATAATAATTAGAATAACTATAATGGCCAAAGCGCAGGAATAGTAGGTAGTTAAAAGCTGAGTGATACATACTGATAGTGCCACAGATGAATAAAAGAGGTTCTGACATGTTTCAAGGACAACAGAGCCAATGACACAGCGTGCAATACGAGAATGCAACACATAATTTGGATAGTGGTTACACTATGTATCTATTTCAGCTATGGTGCCAGTGGTCAAGTCAAAAGATATATTTATGGGCCACCAATATGTGCTTTCGTTGTGTGAAGTATCTGGCCACTTAGGCCACCACTGAAATAGATCTGCGGAGTCACAGTATTCCACGTTTCCCTCCAGCTGTGCTGTGCACGGAAATTCAGAGCCGCTATAATGCTGGGTGCCTGTCAGCATGTAGCAACGACAGTATCTGTCTCCCATATCTACAACATCTTTAGCAGGGTTTGATATTTGGAATTGCATTTACGGATGTGAAACAACGTCATGTGTGACCATGTGTACATTACTCCATACATGTTTGCGGTTTTCGCACATGTGCGAACACGCTCGCCCGTTCTCTTCACTATGGAACGAAAGTGAGGCTGCTTTTTAGCATTTGGACACCAAGGTGAGGCCAAAATGATGCCGAAGGGATACGGTGGAAGAGAGAGGGAGCACAGGAGAGGGTGACGGAAGCGTGAGGGTAGGTAGTGATCATATAATACCATCATGGAACGCCATCACTCCCTGTCTGACCGGCCCTCATTTTAGGGCAATGGAACTCCAGAGGAAAAGGCGCCAATGGCACATTATTCTGCCTTGGAAAATCACCCTCATGTTTTTATTCATGCCTGCACCACAAACAACAACAGAATTTGATTTCCAGTGTAAATATTCTGGACCAATGCAGAGATTGAATGATTTATTTGAAGAGACAGACAGACAGACAGACAGACAGACAGACAGACAGACAGACAGACAGACAGACAGACAGACAGACAGACAGATGCTTGAAAAATTGTACTAGAACTGTAATATCAGGGCAGTTTGTATATAGATGCTGAAAAAGCGATGGTTGTGTCTAAGTGGCTCCTAATGAGCACCTCTTATCATTTCCCAGTGTAATGGCATCTCCATAACCTGGTCCCACTCTAATCACCACCTCTTCCTGCTGGGCCCGTGTCATATCCTGCCGAGCCCAACGGCGGTAACTAGGATGAGGTACATGTACCTCCCGCGGATAACACCGCTGATGTCTCAACGGTCACACAGGCCCTCACCGTGACAAGCACGTCTCTGACAGATAGATGTGGCGAGATAGATAGACTGGCAGATGGAGATCAGCGGTAGAGCACACCAGGAACCCCGAAATATCAAGGAAAGCCTGAAGACTAATTCAGTACGGACAGAAGGGACGGCCACTGTAGGAATACGGATTGAGAGCCGAGGCGAAAACAGAGGGAAACAAACAAAATGAATAACACATGGTGACTTGTGGAAACACAACTCAACCAGTGAGCTGTGCGCCATTGTCGGCGATCTTAGCAAAGATGTTGTAGTGGCTCCAAAATTACAATCTCAAACAAAAGCAAATTTGTACTATTAAAATTGAGGCAATCTTTCATGTGAATGTTTGTTTTTGATCAAATTCATCAAGTATACTTTATACTATTTTATGCTTGCTACAATTATCTAAAAGCATTTTCTCACACATTCCTTATAAGTAGCCAAATCCTCGTGTTCAAAACATAATTCAGTCACTCTGAAATTCAATCCAATTCTATGAGCTCACAGTTTTTAGTACGGAGTTTAATGTAACTGTAATCATTTGCCTCCCTTACAGTTTCTTTGCTAAATAATCTAACACAACTGAGCCAAAATCCTACAGCTATCTAACTCTTGCTGATCTTCAAACTGGTTACACTCCAATTGGGAGCTTTAGCCATGCATTATAATGGCTTTTCTTTCCCTTTTTCAGGCTCAGCTTTTGTGCAAGCAAGGTCAAGTAACCGCCACTGTGTTCTTCAAAACCTTTACACAGCTATAAGCTTCCAATTTGGCAGGCCCAAACATCAGCACAAACCTTAAAAAAATTTAACAAAATAAATAAACCTTTTTAAAAAATATTTCTGGAGAACTTGACAACATTGGAACCATTTAACTTTGTAATATATAAAAAAAGTATGGATCTTTAAAGACAAATGCAAGGTAAGAAAATGGCATCATCTTGAAATTTTACTATTCAACTTCAGAACTATTCACTAGCTCAGCCACTCATCCTTGTTTTTCTAAACAGACTAGCAAGATCAATTAAACTGGCTCAAAAGAGGGCAAAGTCCCTTGTTAAGGATTTGTATCGAGGTGCCACTTGAGGGTAATCAATGGTAAACTCTTGTTGGATTCTGAAAGGTAACCTTGAGATTGTGCACTGTGGGCTAAAACTCATAAAATATTACATTTACTTGAATCACTACATAAGCACCCATATTCTTTAAAGTTATTCTATCGCTTCTGAAAGGTACAAACAAACATGGACCAAACATCAGAGTCTGCAGGCTGCAGGTAAAAAAACATACCAAAAAAAGGTGATTGCCTTTTTCTATCACAATACCAGGGCAATTTGTTGCTTTCAGAAAAACAGCAGTTTTACTGCCAATTACATATATAGAGTATCTGTATTCCCAGAGTGACACAGGAATGAAAGTATTTAGGATTCCTTAAAAAAAAAAAAAAAAGATCAAGAAATACACCTCCATCTTTCGAGGCCAAAACCCGAAACCTCGAAGCAAAGACATCAACATTGCTGAAACAGTCAGAGGTTCTCAACCAGGGGCCCACAGATGTATATTTTAACCAGAGGGTGACATTTCTTCAAAATGCCACAACAAGACTGAATATTTCATCTATGTCCCAATAGATGCTAGAATCTAAAATATAACTTCTGCGCTACACCCCTGCTATATGATATTGTGAAATAAAATATTGACTTCATAAACACAACAGTAGTAAAAATAAACCTGTACCAGCCCGTGTTATGCCTAGCTGCAAGCGTACTTAGCTTTAAAAAAAAGTAAGGTTGAGTGTGCAAGAAATGTGAATTTCGCTGAGAGAAAAAAAAAAAAAAGTATTCCCAGCATGTTGCAGAATACCAATATCCTTAAGCAGGCGGGGTTTTTGATGTATAGACTCCTGCCAGTGAATTGTACAGATGAGACACTTAAGGCAAGACAATAGTGTTATAGATTGTGGCAAGAGTTAAATCAATAGACCTTCTGAGGAGTAACAAGACACCCAGTAGCAAGTGCTACTGCTACACACACATAGGAGGGGCTGGGAAACAAATGAGGACTGGCAGACAGGGGCTAAGACCTCAGTGTCACTGACTAGCCATTAGATGTTAGTGTGTATGTAGGTATGTGTCTCTGTGTGTGTGTGTGTGTGTGTGTGTGCATCCCCGGTCTGCTCTCGACATGTGTTATGATGTGTGTAAGTGTACGTGTGAATGTGTTTGTAAGGCATAAGCAAGAGCAGATACCTGTGTTTTGGTTGTACTTTTATCTCTGCTTCTTGGCCCTGTAATCTCCCACTGGGCATCAAAGCAGAGCCCCATCACGAGCTCTACCACACCCCTATATATCCCCCAGATCCCCGCGCGTTAGTGTGTATGTGTGAGAGAGAAAAAACAGAAATAGAAGGAGGAGAGTCTACAAGAGAGGGAGAGGAGAAGAGAAGGGAGATAGCAGGGGAGAATTAAAAACAGGAAAAGCGAGACAGAAACTTGAGTGTGTGAGAAGATAGACGCGTGTGCGTGTGTTTGTGTGTATGTGCCTGTGCGTGTGTGTGTGTGTGAATGAGAATGAGGAGAGCTTTGCATGGAGCTTTGGACCGTCACCCAGCCATGGCTGTCATCCAAGCCCAGTCTGCAAGCACCTCTCTAGGGCAGCTTCCACTAACCCCCCCTGGGTCTTTCTCCCTCTTACTCCACCTCCACCATCTCTTCCACCTCTGAGCCGGGATCACTAGTTCCCGGGGCCCTGATAGGTGTCAAGGTCCATTAACCTGGGGCAGGTCTTATCATATTCATCAGGAAGATCAGAGATCAGATTTATCTCTGTTTTTATCAGATTTGAGGCTTCAGGAGGCTGGCAGAGATGTCATGGCTCTATGGTAATGTGATGGAGGCTGCTGACAGACAGCTTGGTGTTGCAGGCACACTCTAGCAGGTACAGCCATAGATCCTGCGCACGCACGCAGGCACGCACGCACGCACGTACACACACACACACACACACACACGCACACACGCATGTGAATGTACATTCACACGCAAACACACAGCTGCAAGTCTAAAATTTTTTAGAAGCTGTCAGCAGTTACTTGGACCTTTTTGATGGGGTTGTCAGCTTTGATTATCCCACGAAACAGGAGTATCTCACCCACTGACCTTTCTAGGCTTTCCATCGAGAGGTAAATCTAATCTAATAAAAACAGTTGTAGCCTACAAGCCAACCGTCTGAGGCCTGATGAGCTTTAAAGATGCAAGTGCAATTGAAAAATAAACCACATGTAACATGAAATTATTTTTTTTTTTGTCATCTATATGAATAAAATGAGGAATATAAGCCAGATTATGTATTTCAAAGGTATGGCAAAGCTACAGTAGAAAACACAAGCTCACGTATTGAAGTTAAGTAGTTCAGATTTTATTATTATTATTATTCAGATTATTAACTGCAAATTACCATCAAATAAGAATGCAGGGTATCTGAATATTTACACTGTGCATTCTTTTAATTGTGTCCCCATTGAGTTTCGACATATGTCAAATATTTTGATAGTGCGCACCACAAGGCGAACCACAAATTTTTCTTCAGCAAGCAGGACCTCCCACATGACCTCCAGTCCTAACCCTGACCCCCAGCTGCTATCCCAACCATGCTCTCAGGCCTCTAATGAATTATTGCTGACTCATCATGGTCAGCAGAGAGAAATCAACTTGACATTTCGGGGCTCGAGACACATGGCTCTCGTCGTCAAACAGCCATTTAGCTCTACACCCACAGCAGAGATTGGAGCTTGTGAGCTCCGGTTTGGGAAATGAATAAAATTAACCACCGAAATACGAGTGAAATTTCAAAATTTATAAACAAGGACCCAGAAAGCCTGAAAGGAAACGGTACAACACTTAGTGGAATGTAAATGTGTCACTTACAATGGTCTTTCTGGGAGACAGGAACATCT
Source organism: Lipophrys pholis (assembly GCF_963383615.2). NCBI lineage: Eukaryota > Metazoa > Chordata > Actinopteri > Blenniiformes > Blenniidae > Lipophrys > Lipophrys pholis. The sequence continues at coordinate 8,412,448 of NC_137648.1, forward strand.
GAAAATGCAGATTGTTAAGTGAAACACTTAATAAAGTCAATTCAACTTCAACAAATTGAGTATGAATGCATTAGAAGAAACAAAAGACTGAACAAATATTGTTTTTGCTTGAAAAGCTGGATTATAAGGTTAAAAGGATTGCAAATTTATAAAGGCGCTTTGGTGATGGGACGTCTGAGACGGCTTTCTTGTTTTTTTTTGTTCTCTCATATTGATAGAGACAAAACAGACACACACACACACACACACACACACACACACACACACACACACACACACACACACACACACACACACACACACACACACACACACACACACACACACACACACACACACACACACACACACACACACACACACACACACACACACACACGTCTCCTGCAATCCGGCCCTCATCAACATCCTTCTTGGAAAATCACTGCGGCTCTGAAAAGTCATTTCAGCCACAGTAGCAGCAGGCCCTTAAAGATTCATATTCCTATTTACTGTCTGCCTCTCTTTTTGCGTGTGCATACACACACACACACACACACACATAGTAAGCCAACCCAGCAGGGTTAGGTTCATGAATAAAGGAGGGAATTAGAGCGGACCTGGAGAAGTCAGATAGACAGATAGAGAGAGGTGGAGGAAGAGAAGAGAAAGTGAGCTATTAAATTGTATGAAAAAACATTGGAGGGTAAGGGCAAATCTGCAGACGGGCAGTATAATCAGTGGAGATCAACAGAAAAGGGGGGACATTTAGAACAAGAGCAAAAGGGAGAAGATAGAACAGAGAAGAAGATGCAGAAGAGGAGAGGAAGATAACATAAATAGAAAAAAGACGACATACGAAATCAGAAAGAGAGAGGGAAGCTCCCTAATTTAAATTGCTTATGTCAATCCCGCACTGCACATTGCGATAACATTAAAAGTCCATTTGTCCAAGTATATATATACATTTGTGAACTGAGATAGATCCTTGCAGTAGTGTATGTCTACACATGGCTTAACTTGGCGGGCAGAGTCAGTAAAACTTGCACACCACACCAGCCGCTACACACACATACACACAAACAATAGAGAGAGAGAGAGAGAGAGAGAGAGAGAGAGAGAGATGTATTGAGTCCAAAAATAATTTTATTACCAAAGAAATAATATGCTTTAAAGCAACGAGCCCATAAGTGAATAATGCTCAGTGATACGAAGCGGCCGTCTGCATTACTGAAATCGGAAATATCATTGCACCATAAAATGACATTATGTAGACTGAGAGAGAGGGACAGAGAAACAGAAGGAGGCTTAATTTTCTGTAAATGAAAGACAAAAGAAAACAATTGCAAAGAAAAACAATGACAAATGCTGAAGGTAGGAAAATGCCAACAATCTGGATGGTAAACATCCCTCAATCACCAGAAAGGCTACAATCATCACAGTATGCTCCATTACCCTGGTTTTTATAATATGTGTGCAGGCCATGTGTGCAGTGTGTGTTTATCAGCGCAGTGTGTGTCTGTGTCTGCGTGTGAGTGTGTGTCTCATCGGGGAGAGACAGGCGAGAGGCCGTTACCCTGCACCCAGATAATAACCTGGTTTTATAATGTTGCATATCTATATTCAGGCCAATTCCCCCTGGGGGGAGTCAGAATAATATCGCTGGCCATTTTACCCCTCCTAGCAGGCGGCCATTTTCTGCCCTGATTCTCAGCATGGACCTCTCCTCATTCCCAAGGTAGCACGTAATGGATGCCGCAATGAGATGGAGTGACATTGTGGTGTCTGAAATGTGAAAAGCCTATTTGCCAACCTGCCCTCCCTCAACGGGGTGGCTGGCGGAGATATGGGAGATGTTTATGCCTAATCCTCTTTGCAATTCCATATGTTGTCATTTCTGATGATTGTCTGTATTTATGGTAAATTGGCAAATTTAGAAAATGGGTGCAAAATTCCAGCAAAAATGTGATATCTTTTTGTACGAAAACAAGCGAAATCCCATAGGTGTTCAGACGTCCTATGGCCATACTGTGTGATACTCCAATATCTAGACAGTGGGAACTTTGGTATTATCGTCAGAAAACATAGGAAAAAAAAAAAAAAGTGTTTTATTAAAGTAAAATCGCATAACACTACTGGGGTGTCGGTACGAAAGTTGCACAATGACACAACTGTAGGAGTGTGAATCTCTATCACATTGAAAAGTCAAGAACAGAGGCCGGGTTTGTGGCCCAGACACAACTGGGAAGTGGAATTTCTCATATAACACGGTTTCATCATCCACATAGAAAGCAACTGCAGTTTGTAAGTTGAGGAGTGAAGGAGGTCTGGAATCGAGAGTGACTGGACTCACTCCACACTATTCTGGTGAAAGACCGTCCCCTGGACCAGTCAATTTCAATAAAACTACAGACAAAGAAAGGTTAGGGTGTATAGATTTCCCATCCCAGTCATACACAGAAGTGCACTGTGAGCTCGCCGTCTCTCTCTTTCTCTCTTCTGAACTCTAAATGCTACTCACTCATATTCTCCATCCTATCCCTTACCTCTTCAATAATTCACAGACAGTAGCTTTCTCTGGCCTTTCAAACCTTTGAAATGTAACCTACATCCCACAAACATGCCATGCTTGTTATCCCAATGATGACACGTGTTTATTTCCAGCCTTTTTGCTTGTTGAGCAATCGGAGAAAAGGAAAGAAGAGACTTGGCTCTTCAAAGACTATTGATTACTATTGACACGTTGATAGTAGATAAAACAAAAGTGCATTTCAGGCACATCAACTTGAAACGCGTCTCGATATGCCACCTCCGTTTGATTTTGCTCTTGCATGGCAGACATACACAAAGCAGCTCTCAACCTCAAAGGCTCCAACTTTTACGGCGACTGTCGTCGTGGATAATTGAAAACATTTGAGTTGATGCTTGATTAACATGCCAAAGCTGATGACTCAGCTTTGTTTAAAAAAATATGTCTATGAGTCACTCACCACTAAGATTTTTTAGAAATAATTGAGGAGAAAAACACAATAATAAAATACAAAAAAAAAAAAAAACATATTCTAGGACTATCCTCTTGTGGAAAAGTTTGAAAACTTATGGGCAGCAACAGAGAGTCGAGTCTATAGCAGTTTTGTTGAGTGTAATAAATCAGTCCAACAGGGCTTGTGAAATGGAGGACAGGAGGAGAGTGCAGTATAGGCAGTAAGAGAGAACAGCTCTGTCCAAGACAATCATATGATGTATCATTCATACTGTCAGTATGGTGTCTCTCCTCCTCCCTCCTCCTCTCCCTCAGTCTCTGTGTCTCTGTCTGTCTCTCTCACTCTGGACTCATCTAGTCTCCTGTGGAGGCTATGATGAAGCCCAGCTCTCTCCATCACACACAGCTCCCCAGCTGCTCGGGGATTACACATTTCAATGATACATTCACACACGGTGCCATTCAAATAGCCTCTTGCCGCTGTATTCTCGCTGCTGCGAGTGTACGGCAAACAGATATTCCTGTTAAAATGCAACTGGTTCTTGTGGATAATTAACAATGAAATGAAGTTTGGCTATTTTACATATTTCTCTAAACTTCCCAGAGATATCAAGGACAAAATAACAATGTGTCCTTTTTCATCTGTAGAACTAGTTTAGTGGTATGTCTATTAATTTGTGGTCTCATTTTATTCGTCTTGAACTGTGCAAGGTGGTTTTAAAAGAGCGAGAGCTGCCTGTGAATCATTTGACCTCTGCGATTTGCTAATGAATGCTGGGAGCAATCACCGTTTCCCAGAAAATGGACAAAAATGATCCCTCATCTGTGAACCTAATCACTTGCTGCCATTATCGTGTGTGTGTGGTTGTGTGTGTGTGGGTGTGTGTGTGTAGTTGCCTGTCTGATTACCATTCCTGAATGAAATAGTTGTTTGGAATGGTCCTGTAGGGGGGGGGGGGGGGGGGGGGGGGGGGGGTTGTTCTTCAAGGTGAAGCAGAAGGGTTTGGGGGGGCTTTTTAATATTAGCAGCTGAACAGAAAGGTAGATGAGCGGAGAAGGGCCCCAACAGGAGGGAAAAAGCAAAAAAAAAAACACATGGAGGCAAAAGGGCAGATGGGGTTATAAAGAATGAATGAATGATCTAATTTGCCCCTTATTGGCGCCTTCATTTAGTAAAATAGGTCGCAGAAATGTGGCTTTTCAGATTGCACATATCATTTAACAAAATGCAGAAGCATTTGAAAGAATCTCAGTGTGTTTATGGTCTTAAGACGGAACCAAACACCCACACTTCCTCCTCAAAAACAAAGTCAAGACCCAGAGGCCCCCGTCTTCCAAAAGCAAACACCCAGTTTACACTAGGCTGGCCCGTTTCAACCACCTTCTGTCACCTTTGTTTCATTTATTGTTTTGTTCCCACATTGTTTTCATTCTTATTAAAGTGTGTCAAGAGTTTGTATAAAATGCACAAGAAAGGTGAGTAATGTGCGCACATGTACGGGTGTGCGCGTGTGTGTGTGTGTGTGTGTGTGTGTGTGTGTGTGTGTGTGTGTGTGCGCGTGTGTGTAGACCTGAGCGCGTGGCGTCTGCACCTGTGTGTACATACCGTAGAAATGTCACAAGGCCGACAGCGAGACACAGAAAGACAGAAACAAAGCAAAGGTCATGCTCGGCATTGTGGGATGAACTGACTCCCTTGAAATCTCATTTCCAAGGGCCAAATCTGATCAGCGCCTTAGACGTGGATACAAAGCTGGAAAATGATGAGGGAAAGAAAGCGAAAGGAGCAGAGGAGGACAAAAAGAAAGGAGGAAACCACGGAGAGGGAAGTGAAGGAGGAGAAGATCTGAATGAGACAAATCCATTTTGCTTGTCTGCTGCTTATCTCAGGCTCTAATGGCTGAGAACAAAAGGAAACCCCACCACAATCTGCTTCACCATCAAACACTGCTGTCACTTGTATGAGGGAAAGAACGATGAAATGACAGTATATTCTTCCCTTTTCTATTGCTCACCTGTTTTCTTCCCTCCATACACAAGGGGAAAGGATAAGAAATCACGCAATATTAGAAGTCCTGCCAATTAACTGAGCTTCCATGTTTATTGTTAGTTGCTCCAGCAGACAGTACGGCATTCACTCACACTCTCAGCACAACTTAAATAGATACATTGTAAAAGTCGGGCAGCCAAAATATGAAAAAAAGAGGAAAAAGAAAGGATAAAGGATAGAAAGGAAGTAGAAGTTATTGAAGGTGTGATTCTATCCACTCTCAATACTGTTAGTGTTATCGCCGTGACAATGAAGAGAAGCTTTGGCAGAGCTGTCTTTTCTTTCATTCACTTCTAACATCAGCACTATATAATCCCTATTTGTGGATCATGACACACCTGTATGTTCATGTGTGTGGGTGTGGGTGTGTGCGTGACGATTGCATGTCTCATCTGCTCCCTTCCGTCCTGCCTTTGTGTGTTTGTGCATGCTTGCATTCATTGGAAGGTGCGTGATGATTGCATGTTTATTTTAGTGTGTGTGTGTGTGGGTGTGTGCGTGTGTGCATGTGTGTGTGTGTGTGTGTGTGTGTGTGTGTGTGTGTGTCCAGACAGGGTCACCTTGCATCCATCTCTTACCGTTTAGAGACCCCCTACAAGGATAAAAATCATCCTCTGAACTTAATCCAGGCTTATATCCTCTTCATCTCCTAACTCACGAAAAAATGTGCACACACACCTAGTTCTAGCCCACCAAACACACACACACACACACACACACACACACACACACACACACACACACACACACACACACACACACACACACACACACACACACACACACACACACACACACACACACACACACACACACACACACACACACACACACACAGATGAGCCAAGAGCTTCTGAGGACGAAGACCAGGAGAAGCCAGCTCAGAGTAAAAGTCATCACAAACAGCTGAGTTCGCAGCTCTGTCAACGTAAAGTGAGAAATCTGTGTATTCCTGCTGTAAAACATCCTTAAAACTGTCACCAATGCCGGTTATTGCTTTAATGAACTGATGAATGTGGGGTAGAACATGCAAACTGCCCACAAAGGTCAGATAAGACATCAAACCATGCAGAAATGGGTGCACAAAAAAAGTCTCCAAATCCATTGATTTGCATGCAATTGTGGTGATATGACCAGCAGCAGTAAACATGAGTTTTTTTGCAAAGCAAAAATTCAAGAACAAGATTTCAATCATTTGGTAATCGTTTGATAGCATAGTGAAACAAAACACAACCTGAAACAAAAAACAGAGAGTTGATGTTTCGTCTTCGTTAAATCTAAACACTGAATTAATATGGTGGCTGTAAGAAACAAAGCAGTGATCAGACATTGAGCTGGGTGCCAGACACCCCATTGATTTCAAACTATCTCTGTAAGCAGCCTCAGAGGCGCAAACCATATCCACCTTATGATATTGACCCTGCCTCTAACAAATATGCTTATATATATATTGCCTTTCTGACTGAGACAATGTACAGCCTCTCTTAGGATGGATATTGGATCATATACACATGCTTACCTCCAAATTCAATATTCATTCTATCTGCTTTATCTTTGGAGTAAATATTTATGTGCTGTTTGGCATGAAGAAAAAAAAAAAAAAAAGAAGAAAAAAAATCTCTCAAAACTAAATCGCCTTGCATCAAAAATCAATGTTAAAATGGGGCACAAGCTCTGTTTTCTAGGTCACATTTGAATATTTCTTTTAGAGGTATTGATTTGTTTTGTGTGACCTACCCAGGCCCATTCTTTGTAATTAAAAGAGAGAGAGTGGGACTGTGGTATGGGGGCTATCTCAGTCGTGTGGCAATCCCAGTCTGTGTGTATTTGTACGTAAGCATATATATTGGTACGCTTCTGTGTGGCTAATGAATGAGAGGCAGTTATGATGAAGAGGGGGTGGAGCTGGACCTTAAGGAAGATTTATACTGTGTACCAGTGTGTGTATGTGTGTGTGTGTGTGTATAAAATTATGTGAGTTTGTTGCAGTGGGGTAGATTAATTTTATTATATTGAATTTAGCCTTCAGTCCAGGCCTTTGTCTCCCTTCATATAAGCTCTTAGATCAAATATCAGCATCATTGAGGACACAGGATAATATTTTTGATGAGGTTTTTGTAAATAAGACTGTGATCACATGTTTAGTGTGATGATGAAGTATGAAAAAACACATCCTAAATGTCCAAAACCAAACAAAGCATCCAATAAATGTCCCACAACACTATAACACACAGATATCTGTCTTTAATCATGTTATGAGATTAACTTGTGACTGGTAGTATTCATTTCAAATTGCTCCTAATTTAGCTGGTTGCATCTGATGTATGAATGAAATCCTCCTACTTCGAAATGAAAAGTGTTAAAACAAACTGCGGCTTACATGTGAATAAAAGCAGCTGTATTCACAATAAATCACACACAAGTACGATCTTACAGTGAATTATATCTATCCTTATGTACCATATGAAAGACCAGCAATTATTAAAAGAAACCTGCCATGTCTTTCTAGTCACATACAGCAGTACAGCGTTAGGCGCTTGTATCGAGATAAAGAGGTCAACCGCAAGTCAAAGCAACAGTAAGCATTCAGTTACCCTGCTCGCCATGAGTTTGTTTATCTGGTCAGCTGCTGCAGATACTGCACATAAATGGAAGCGGGTGCGAAACTACAAACACTTGATGCTTACAATTAAGATAAGTGCAATTTGATAGAGATAGGGGAGGGGCAATGGCTGGGAAACAGAAACCTAAACAGCTTGTTTTTAACATCAGAAGAACTCAAAGCCTGTCTGAAAGACCTTCATTCCATGTGGTTGGACACATACACAGGGCAAAAGGTAAAAGACACTTGAAAGGCCAGAGTACGACATTTAGGTGTGAAACATCAACAGTTACTTGAGCATATAGCATCACAATATGATTGATTCTCTTTAAAATTGCAAAATATATTTGATTTAACACACAATAACAGTCAATGTTGAATCTGTAGCAGATTCCTTCACTTAAAAATAGTCCACATTTATGTTTATGGGATTTATCATGCCGGTTGAGTTGCTCTTGTAGATACGAATGTCAGTTAAACATTGAGACTGTAAAATGTCTTTTGTGTGCGTGGGTGTGAGGGGTTTGTGTGGCGTCCGTTTGTGTGTGTCCCGTGTCCTTCTGTCCTTTAGCCCTAGTGTCATCTTCCTCCCCTGTCTCAGAGCCAGCCCAGCCTGTTTGAAGTGACTATTAGCCAGAAATCAAAGCCTGCCATCAAGCCCATCTCAGCCCCGTGCCCTTTTAGAATATTCACCAACGGTCTCCTGGCCTTTTGTGAGCCCCCTGGAATAAAAATAATCAAAATCAGAATGGACCTTCATGTGCAATAATACTCTGTCTACTCTTATGGCCTCCACTGTCAATGCCATTTATAATTCATGCACCCACACTGATGGGTCCAGGGCACGTTCAAGAGGTCCGCTCCTCACTGTTCCGCCACTGTTCATCAATAGCCGCCAGCCAGGTAGGGGACTTTATTATTGAACAGTGGCCATGCTAGTTTGACGCAAACACTGTTCAATAATTATTACAACTTCAAAAACTTTACACTCTCTCCCCATCTCTGCGACTCCCTCTCTGTTTGAAACGGCCTCCCTCTCCTCCTCTTCTCTCTGTTGTTAATTTAAACACTGGCGGTTTCATCCTTCCCAATAGGTGTCTGTTTTACAATAAAAGGTCATCCTCATTTGTCCGCAGACACAAAAGGGACCACCGCCGGGGCTGAGGTCAGACAATCAGACAGACAGATAAATAGACAGACGGACAGAGCGATGGCTGGCGCTACAGGCTGGTACTCAGGATGCAGGAGAGGGGAGAAAGGAGAGCCAGATAAGAAGGCAAGATGGATGGAGAGACAGTGAAGGAGAGAGATAGGGAAAGGTAGAAGGAGTGAGTGAGTTAGAGATGGGAAAGATGGAGGGAGTGGTAGTGGCTGGCGATGGGGCGGGTGGGCGAGAGCGAGGACAGATAACTAATCATGCCATCACCTCCAGTCTTCTTCCTCCTCTCTACTCCTTCTTCACCTTCTCTCTGCTCCTCTACGGGGATGATTGACGAGGGCACGGTGGACTGAGGTTGTCCCAGTCCCCAGATTAGAAAGCCCTCAAACAAATGAAGCCTGGAAATGCTGCCCTAGGGAGCTGGGAGCCACGGGTAGACAGACAGGACACACACTCTGGCTTAAAGAGACATGAAGATAAGGGAAAGGAGAACCAGAGAGGAAGAGGGGGGAAGAGATGGGAAATGACATGTTTCTTGAGTTTTAAGGGTATACAGTAAGAGGAGAGACAGGAGCTGGAGAAAAAAAGAGAAAGACATAAGTTTAAGATAAGTTTAAGAGTCTTACAAAGAGTGTAAGAAGAAAAAAAATGGAAAAGCCCAAGGTGCAAGGGATGGAGACAATTATACGTGTAAGGTGAGTGAGGGAGAAAGCGTGAAGTCACTTTAATTAGGTTACCTGCAGAGAAGGACAAAATGAGAAGCTGAGCATGACAAACAGCTGAGAAGCGAGTGATGGAAGAGAGGGAGAGGGAGACATGATACAGAAGGAAAAAAAGACTCCCAACCATGCCTTTACACACCTGTTCCCGTCTTTCCAAGATTACCAACTGCAGATTGTTCACCTTATGCTCCTCTACAGATCTGATATGGTACATTTATCAAAAACTGAGCATCACTCTGCCAACCCCTTCACACACACACACACACACACACACACACACACACACACACACACACACACACACACACACACACACACACACACACACACACACACACACACACACACACACACACACACACACACACACACACACACACACACACACACACACACACACACACACACACTGCAGCCCCCACTTCCACCTCTTGAAAAACGATCATCCTCGACCCTGGACCTATTGTTTAAGATTCAAGTGTTGGTGGGGGGAGGGAAAAAAAGGCAAAAAAGGGGGAAAAAGGTGATATATGACCAGATATTAAGAAAAAGTTTGATTTTATAGATGTCACATGACCCGAGCATGAATGACCTCCATTTTCCCAAATGGCGCAGGTCCAGGGTTTTAATGGAGTCTCCGTGAGCCATATATCAGCACAGCTTGTCTCGTAAAGCTCTCCTCAGGCCGACCTCACAAACCACCTCTACCTTTATCGTGACACGTAGGGAGGTTTTCACGAGCACAAAATAGATGTATTAACAGGGAATGATTTTAATATAGTCAGCGGGTGCAAAAAGCAGGAACGAGGGAGGCGTGGAGGATTCTTCTGTTTTCGGTGTGCGCTGTATATTTGGATTGTATTTTTTATTTTTTTTTGTCAACACTTTTCTTTCCATCCCCTCTTTCTTGCATTGCTCCTGTTCTGTCTCAGCCTCTGCTTCTTCCCTCCCTTCCTCTCTCCCGCCTCTTCTTCCTCTGTCTGTGGAGTGTCACTGTGTTCGAGCCAGCCAACATGACACTTTTTAAAGTTTGGCGAGGAGGCTGACGGAGCACAGAGGAGATTAACCTCGCTGCCTGCCATAGCACCTGTCCCTCTATTCTTTCTATTCTGGTAAAAATAACACAGAGGACAACACGAGGTGGCTGTATAGGTCACATTGTGTTAACTATAGTGCAGAAGAAACCTTTCAAACTGAAATATTGATCTGTTATTTAAAAAAAAAAGAAGATAAAATGAGATTGCAGTGGAATGGGGAGATACAACAAAAAAAACTAAACCCTGCAATATCAACATTTTAGCAGGACATGTCATATTAATTTTACTGAGACTGACTCCAGCACTCCTTGACTGTGAGATTGATAAAACAGGAAGATGGACATATGGATCAAGCTATGCAAAAGGCTGTTCAATTCTAAACCATTTAATGCTTCAGTAGAGCCATAGCTCAATGTTGCACACTTTTTAGAGTTTTTAAAAAGTTGCTCACAAGGCAAAAGCACTCGAAACAGCCTTATAAAAAAGGGAGAAATTAATAACTTTGATTCCGATACGCTGTATGTTTAGGTGTGTGCTCAAAGCGCCGGCCGTAGGTATTGTATTCATCTGCTCTGCTTAGCATCAACACCCCCCCCCCCCCCCACCCCCCACCCCCCACCCCCTCAAACAGTCTGTTCCCCGTGGTGTATTTCTGTAGCTTTGAACACTTCTTTAAAAAAACATGATATGTAATCTCATTTTTCATTGCATTGCACCATAACAGACCTGAGCACGGGGAAACTATACATTTGATAACGGAACATGAGAATGAATACAAATCAAGAAAGTTGTACTGGAAGTGCTCTGCAGAGCCGGCGTGGCTGCTGCGGTGTATTGTATCTGAAGTAAATAGTGAATGACTAGTGAGGCGGTGTTTAAAACACACAGTGCCCCCCAGTCAGAGCCTGCTCTTCATCAGTCAGAAAGGCAGAAATGAGAAATGCATCTGAGCGACGCTTTAAAAGGCAAAGTTCAGTAATTGGGAATGACAGACACACACAAAGCATCCATCACTTATGACCTTTCCATTTCTCCCTCTCCTTCTCTTTTCTCGTTCCGTTTCTCTCTGTTCTGGACAAGGACAGCAAAAGCAAAAGCAAAGGAGGACGAGAAAAGTGCATCCTTGAGACAACTGTATTTAATTGCTCCCTCAAGGCTGCATTGTGTTGCTATTAACCTGGAATCTTAAGTTAAAAAAGGGATGAACTGATAGTGTACATGACGTTGTCACAGAGATACTCGCATGTGCATCGCTTTGCATTAAACTGCTCCACTGAAAATGTTGATTTAATGCGTATGTGCAAATACTTTCCGTAAATGCAAATTAAAGCGAATAAGAGACGGTTTGTGTCCCTATGCTGTGCTTGATCGTAAGTTCACGGAAAGTTAACGTGTTCATAGCATTTGTCACAATTTTTCTTTCATGGCCACACTTTTTATTGCCCCCTGTCTCTCTTTTCTTCTGGCTGCCTTATTTTATTCCTTTTCATTTCTGCTCCTTTCAACTGCAATGAAATGACCAGGCCGTGCACGAGAAACATGCTTTTCCTGTCTGCCTGAGACACATACACACATGCGCATGCTTACGGAGACGCACACTTCACATCTGGACTTGTGTTTAATTTTATGTCAAAGTCCGGGACAGGAAGCACCTGTCTAGATGAAATCCTGCAAGCAAGAGAAGCAGAAAGAGAGAGAGAGAGAGAGAGAGAGAGAGAGAGAGAGAGAGAGAGAGAGAGAGAGAGGGAGAATGAAAAAAAGGGGAAAAAATACACAGAGCAAAGAAAAACATTAATCCATCTGTTGTGGAAATGCATGTCACAGTCGTCACATTAAAAGCAACATCAACAAACAGAGCGAAACCCAAATTGGTTTGGAAAAGGCAAGTCATGTGAAATTAACACAAATTTCATCCCCTCTAAATGTTATCGCGTCTGTCTGTGTGCGGAGCTGAATGCAGGCCATTCTTTCTCTCCCGGGCTCGGGGGGCCGCTCACTACAGATCCGCAATTACAGAGTAGTAAAACTTCCAGATGTGGGATTATTCTTCCCGTCACATTAGCAGATTAAAAGATCACTGTCTGGATGGAGTCACACCTGTTACAAAGGAGGCCTCGTCACATTTTGGACATCACATGTGATTGCTCAAGTAGTGGGAGAGGATGTTGTTTGTCTAATACAAGGGTCACTACTCCACATTAACCGCATACGAAGTCATATCCATTTAGAAATGTAAATATATTCAAATAAGGTTTACTAGATCACCTGCTACACTACACTTTTTGGGGTGGAAATATCTCAATGAAAAAAAAGAGACCACAGCAGAGGCCCATAAACATGAGGAGTGTCTGAAAATGTGCTAAGAACATCTGTCACACGGCTCCTCCGATTTTTGGAAATTTTATTTACGCCCAGATTTCTGGCTTGATTTGATGTCCTAAGTGACGTGGAGTCAAGATGAGCGCTAACCTTTAACCTTTAACCCCCTTGGGAACACAAACAATCACCTCTATTTTTTCTTGGTTAAGTTTCCATCTAATCAAGGTCTCAGAGAATCAAGTGATCATCATGGGTGTCTTTATTTATTTTTGTACAACAGTGACAATAAAGACACAAAGAGTTGTCATTGCAGAATGCTGTTATTTTTTGGAAGTTTAAGTGATCGTTAGCAGATTTAGGCATTGCATTGAGGATATCTTGAGTTTATCTTCCCAGTTTTCCAATATTGTCTTTTGGACGATGGTCATTGCGAGTAATTAAAAAAAAAAAAAGAAAGGTTTTAAATGATGAGGCAGATGTAATGCTGATGTATCACCTCGTAGTGCAGTTGTTGGGCCGACAGGGATGCTGAGGTCAAGCATCTCTGAGAGCCTCCACATGACCTCCAAAAGGTTTGGGTGTGTTTTGGCAAAGCCAAAATGAGTGGAAATAATTGTGGGGCAGTAAATACAGTTTTCAGTTTGGCTAAAGCCCGTGCGGTACAGTTTGTGGGTTGTGAGGTGTGTTCTGTGTTGGATTCTATAGTGAATGGGTTGTTTCATAATTACAGGTCATGGAGAAGGTGTTGTTGAAAATAATATTCCAGTTAAAATCTGATGAGAGGTTCTTTATGACTTCAGTCCATTTATCTGCTGGGATTGATATGGCGCCGTCCTTAAAGGCCAGTAGTTTGTATATTTAGAAAAGAGTTTTATGTGGTATGAGTGATTGCATTTTGACATAGAAGGGACAAATGTGGATGTTGAGATGTGTATGGATGGTAACTGGTGTAACTGAGGAAATTCTGCCAATTAGAGATAAGGGTAGTAATGTCTATCCATCCAGATTATCCTTTATGTCTTGTTACAAGGGTGTGTAGTTAAGTTTGAAGAGTTCGTTCAAATTTGGTGAGATGTGAATTTCAAGATATTTGATGGGTTTACCTGCCTCCTCAGATGTTAATGCAACAACATTTTTGATCTAGCCAGAGATCCAGGTAAAGGCTAAATTCAGAAAGTTTACTTTATCCGGACGAAGAAAGACGCCACCCACCCATTTCATACTTTGCTCTTCAAAAGAGTGAAGTTAAAGATACATGAAGGAAGCAGGGGGGGGAAATAAAATGACATTTTCTCAATGATCCAAAACCGTCCAAACGGTGACATTTTCACATCCAACATGTGCGACCCAAGCCTCACTCGTGTGTGTGTGTGTGTGTGTGTGTGTGTGTGTGTGTGTGTGTGTGTGTGTGTGTGTGATTCATCAGTGGAGAACATTATTGTTTCCATGAAGTGTCCAGTTGGTGACTCTTCCTCCCATCGTCTCTGTAGAAAGCTTTGATAAGTACATATATCTTACAATTATTCCAATATTACAATTAAAGTAATTTTGTGCTACCTGAATTATTGGTGGAGGAATTTCAATGGAGTTTTTCTTTTCTTTTTTTTTTTAAATGGGCTCAGTAAGGATTGACATATAAGTTCATAAACTACACACAGGAAATCAGGAAATGCATGTTTTGTGTTCATTTCTTCTTTTGTAATCATGTTTTTTTTTTGTGGCAAAAATAACTGATTATTTCCTTTTTTAATGGTCCTCCATTAGCAAGAAATGTCCATTTAAGCACCAAAGTGGAAAAAAGTATTTAATATAAGTCTTTATTGCCAACTTCCTGATTTTTGGTGAGTAGTTTACAAGCGTATCAGACTACCTTCACTTTGATAAATGACCAAAAGGGTTAACTGCTCGCTTATTTAATTATTGCCAATAGAAAGACACTCATCTGTTTAGTGATACTGATCTTGTCCATCCTGCATCGTTAAGGAGTGCATTTGTAAAAATGAGAAGTCATTTCTGAATCTTGTGTGACTTGACTTTATGAAGTCAGTAGACGAGAAAATACTCCTGTACTTTTAGTAAATCACAAATTTGTTTTAAAGTGTTTTGTTTTTTTATTATTATTTTCATGTTTCCTCCGGCTTCTTCAGTTGTTAGTTAGTGACTTTAACATGATGCAATTTTGATCTTTTAGCAGTTTCAGTGTAGTATATGTTGATAAGTCTAAAATTGTGTTAAAAATCGAGATGATAACAAACTGGATGATATTTGGCTGGATGATAGCTAATGCATGGAAACTATTTTCTAGATTATTGATGATGATAAATCAGAAGTGAATTATTCTATGATCTCCTAGGTTGAGTATATTTTATTTTTAATTTAGGTACTGTTTATATACTGTGGATTTAAAGCGACACAAAGTGATTTCACGTTCATTCCTTGTAAGTCTCGTTCTTTGACAGAAACCCTTCCTCCGGTCTTTCACACTTCATGTTCCATATTGTCACTAAAATAACATTTGATCTTCAGTCAAATTAATTAAATAACTCATTTCCTGTTTCAGATTGAGCTCAGTGGCACAGAGAATTACTGACATTTAAAATTACCGACGTGCAATTCAACAAAAGTTCAAATCCGCCCGTGCGACTTTCTCAGCATGTCTTTTACATCATTGCTGAGCTGTAACCTGATGTTTATGCAGCGATGTCAGAACACATCTGTTAATTGACTTGGTCAGAACTCCAGTCTGCGCTGCGGGTAATGTCCCATCACGAGTGAAGACGCCAGCTGTGGGCCACATATAACCCTGTTCCACTCCAGTGTGCAGCCCTAGACTACAAAGTTTTAGTGTGCCAAAGTGTGTTAAGCTCAACACACGCACTCCAGGTGACATCGGGCAGCTGCTACCTTGGGTTAAAAGTCCTTAAAGGTTGTAAAGGTTGATGCTGCCTGCGTTCCTCTGGCTACAATCTTTTGTGTTGTGCAGTGTTCTTGAAGCCAGACACTGTCGATACTTTCTCGATAAGGAAAAGAAAAAGAGTCGAAGTAGAACGTTACGTCAACTCCGAACAAAGAACAAAAAGTGCATTTGGACTCTTGCGTGTTGATATTTCTCGTGGTGTTCATCTGTTGTGCTGTGGTCTGTAGTTATGTTTAATGTCAGGCTGTGAGCCAAAGAGCCACTAATTGACTAATTAATTAGTGTATATTGGCAGTAGATACTTTTAGTGTAACTGTGACCGATGGGAGTGGAAAGAAATGTCATTAGTTACATACAATCATCAACAGCAGGAAGACTGAGCTTTGCATTGGAGAAAATGAAACTCTATTAACGCTGTTGGTGTTGCCTCGCTATTCCTGCAGTTATTTCACAAACCATGAATCAATAATGCCTCAAAAGGATCTGACAGATTTGGCAAATTAAGAGAAACTGAGCCCCATTGAAGGGCTAAAAAAAAAAAAAGAAAAAAAAAAAAGAAAGAAAAAACATATGGGGGCATTTCAGTATGTGCTGGAAGAAAAATCCACACATTAGTTTGTGTTCTTGGTTTTTAGTTTAAGATGAAATGTAGTAATTGACTTCTTGATGCACGTGTCATCCAATTACCTTGTTCACGTACCTTGACATCAGATGGCGATAGTTGACTTTCAGCAGCCCCCAGAGAACGTGTATGAACTTGTTGCATCTATATGTTTGTTTAATGTGTAGGCGGAGGCAGCGTCAGAGCAAGCGATGGGAATAATAAGAGAAAGATAGTTTTTTTTTTTGCCTTCCCTTTCTATGGTTGATAAAAGCTGGTATTTCTCTCAAACTTACAGTGAGACGTGGTTGTGTTCTGTGTTGAATGTTGGATTGTTGAGGTTTCCAGGAATGATGTTGAATACTGTGTGTACAAAGAAGTACCTTTAATTCAAATTTAGGGGAACTGTGACTCGAGCACTCTTTCTATCTGACCATTTACGCAAAATTGGTCAAGATTTACCCAAGATTGTGAAAATAAATGATTTAAGACCGACTCCTATTACTGTATTCAGTACGGCTGTATTGGCTCACTTTTTAACCTGGAGTCATTAAGATAGGCTTCTACAGAGATTTATCATTTTCAGTAAGCTGAAAGAAAACCAACCTGCCACTTACATCTCTGTCAGTGTTCCTTTTAAGTTGAATGTAGAAATAGCCTGCGAACGCTCATTAGCTGGGGCTACAAAGACAGCATTTGTAAGATTGCATTAAGACCGGGTCACAACAAAAACACAGAGGCAGTAACAACCTCGGCCTGTTCCCTCTTTCTTCTTTCCCTCCTCCCCCTTTTTCCTTCCCTTTTTTCGGCTCCTTCAAGGTCAATCGTCAGAGTGAGGCTGCATGTCACCGCTGCTTTGTCTATTCAGATAAAATTGCTGCATTCATCGTTTGTCAGATAAACCTCAAAAAAAAAAGAAAAAAAAAAAGGGGGTAGTGAGGAGGGTATAGTCAGTAAAGGAGGGAGGGATGGAAGAAAGAAAGAGTGTGTGTGTCTGTGTGTGTGGGGGGGGGTAAGACAACACCCCTAGCGTGGCATCCTCCGGCCTGGCCTGTTTTTATCTGTCCATGACAAATTCAAGCGTTCACTCTCTCCCCTCCTCTTCCCTCCACATTTTCTCCTCACCTTATCTACTGTCTCAGCACTGCATCACTTGCCATTTTAGAATAATGTCCTCCCATGTCTATAATGACATTGCCTTTGTGCCTCCGATTACCTTGGGATTTTCAGTCCCCCCCCTTCCCACCTTAACACACGTTGGTTGGTGGAATAAAGATACAGTCGCGCTATGGCAGACACACAAACACGCCCGTGTCAAAGGAAATCTGACCAAAAACCTTGAAAGAGACGACTGGAATCATCGTGCATCATTAAAACGCACATTTCCTAATAAAAAACCAAGGCTACAGCTGACAAAAAACAAAAATGCTATGTCTGATAGATAACGTGCACTGTTATTGTTTCGTTAATTTATCATGGTTTTGTGGTAAATGCATTAGATGTTTTAAAGTGCACACATGAAAAATACATTAAGAAAATGGCCTTTAAAGTTTGGACGTAAAACGCTGACATCAGTAATGGCTGAGTCCACGTCTCCACATGTGGCCTGGACAAAAACTGAGCTACTTCATCTTTGGATGGTAGGTTTTTTTTTTTGGGGGGGGGGGGATTGAGTTAATTATCTGATGGCTGGGCGATTAGAAAAAAAAGAGAAAGAATACATCAAAACCTAAGTTCTGATCTTTATCTTAATCAGAACCAACAATCCAAAACAGTCAAGGTGGTCGGTTTGTGCGACAGAAGGGTTTTCACCACAAATATTTGATGCGCACATGTTACAGTGGAAGTTCTTCCTTCCTATTTCCTGGCATAAATAAATGGTTTCCCTTCAGGTATCATTAGACATGAAGCAAGTCTCCAGCATGTATTATTTCTGTGCTCTGATGAGCTCCTTAAACTGTGACAGGTCCTTCTCTCCCCTGCCTGGCCATGTCTCTTAATGAGATGGTAATCAGACAGTCATCAGCAAAGGGACCATGGAGGACACATAATGAGAACATTAGGCTGCATACTGAAAGGACCCCCTGCTGGGTGGAGGATCAATGGTCTGGCCTGATGAAAGGTGGATGATGCAGCTGATGGTTGGGAAGAAAAAAGGAGGGACAGAGAGGCAGAGAGTTGTGGTGTTGATTGTCCAACACATTATGTACTGTATCCAGTCCTCCGAGTCACACAGGACTCACACAAATTTAACTTGAAACAAAGAAAAATGCAATTGATTAAACTGGCCTGTTGAACCTATTACCCCCCCCCCCCCCCCCAAAAAAATAGTAGAATATACAACAATAGAAAATGTTTCTGTTCTACCTAAAACAGTGGATATTGTACTGTGTTGATAGGATCCGTGGCTTTCAGCACATATGTTACCGCTGATCTGTGACATTCAACAACCCTCTTAATGAATGTCACACATCTGACAGCGCTATTTTTAACCAGTAATCAGCACACACTTATTGGATCCAACCATTCTAGCAACACACACCTATGTAATTGGACAAGTGTTCAACCAAGAAATGACAAAAGATAAAACATGCGTCAGTAAATCTGTTGTTCTGCCATTTTGTTTTTTACTTGGATTAAAAAAACAACACCAATACCAAGCTTTTATTGGAATTCAGAGTCAAAGGGAAAATTATTATAATTACTATTAAGTTAACGAACCATTGATGCAAACACACCCTATTTTTCTCAAATACAATACTTACACCACCATTTATTTATTTGCTGAAATAATGAGATACTCAATTATAACAATAGATACAAATGTTTTGTTTTCTAGCGTTAGTCTTTTTCATTAGTTAAAAAAAAAAAAAACATGAGCTCCAATTAAGTTGCAAGATATACTAAGTGATGATGAGAGCTGTCAAACCAGACAGAAATAATGTATAAGCTCCAACTTTTCAGAACATAACGCTTAGTTTTGGTACAATGTGAATGTTGGGGCTTTTCCTGGTGTTTCCAAAACTTTTGGCTTATGTTCCACCATAACATAGCACAGAGTGTCATCTTGCACAGCGAGGTAGTGGCTGGCACTTTCACCAACAGTGACAATCCGGGTTTGGCTTGGAGCTTGCACGTTCTCCTGGCAGATGCATGGGCTTTCTCTATAGGTACACTGCTTTCCTCATGTTTTAAAGAGCAAAACGATTTAGTGCTGAACTTTAGTACTGATCAGCAATATTGAGTACTTCCATTATTCTACACAATATCATTTATCTTAAAAAGATCTGCAGCCTTTTTTCAGGCTGTACGAAAACGATTAGAGTGAGAATCACAAAGGCAGACAGGAGACCAGACGTTAGGATGATAATCATGTAAAGATAATTCTCCTTCAGGTTTAACACTGCAGATTTCTCACAAAACAAACAGGGCCGGATCATGACGACTTTACGATGAATCTGTTGTCACTTATTCACCATTTTATCCTAATTACCAGGAGGACTTCTACCAGTAAACAGTGGGAAACCACGGTCAATACTGGTTAAATATTTAGAAGGGTAGTGTGAGAATCCTTTTCCGTGAAAAAGACAAATTAGACCTGTTATCAAATAATTACACACTTTTTATGTGGTAATAGCACTAACATACATACTAGGCTTGTCAAAGACAATAAAAAAAAAGAAAAAAAAACCTATTCAAAGCCAAATGGTTTAATAGTTTCACTGGAAAAACACAGCTGTTTCCCTCCATTGGTGTACATTTGCGAATTTGTCTCGATTAGATACACTCAGTCAGAGGAGGATTAAAAAAAAAGGACTTTTAGTATGCGTGAGTCATTTCAGTCATACACAGTTGTTAGAACAATCCAGACACATGCGAAGCACCAGAACATGCCAACCCCCACTAAGCTGTACATTATAAAAACTGCTGTGACAATTCAGATGTGGAGGATGAACTCTTCCACCCAAACTTCCCTTTCCCATATAAACCATTTGGTAACCCTTTATGGATTTCACATATGTATATTCTTATTTATGTCTGTTCTGTCTTCTATCATCACTATGAAACGCAGTCCCCATTTGAATCCGGCCATAAAACCGACTGGAGTCACGTTAATTGTCAGACACAGACACAGTTCTGATCATAAATGCTGTACTACATACTGCTGCTTTAAATCACAGACAAATCTACCCCCCGCCCCCCTGCTCTCGGGTGCCTTCCACACTGATTTGGTCTCAATTTGTAATAAAAAGACCAGCAGAAAAAGCCCTGCCTGTGGTTGCGATAGGCTTCTCTTCCGTGTTTTGCATTTTTTCACCTTTTCTCTCGTTGCGGTGACTGACTTTTAATCTAATAAACATTGCATGAGCCCACTGACCAGAACAAAGGGGGGGAAAAAAGAAACATCTTTCTGTACATCTATCAGATCGCTCTTGTTAAAAAGAAATGTTGGGGTGGGGGGGGGGGGGGGGGGGGGGGGGGTTGGACGGTGTTCCTTAATAGGAATGGGGTAGGATATAAGGTTTCATGCCAAGATCGTAAAATTACTGAAGAATAAAAGCCATTCATTTCACATGACATCACCACCTTCTGAGGATGTGAGCTTCAGCAGCTTCAAAAAAAAAGGACAAAATGTTTCCCTCATCGACTTCAGTGCTGCTGTTTTCTGACAAGACGTACAACGCAGAGGAACAAAGAAGTGGGATCCCTGCTATTGGCTGTGGCTTTTGAAACATGCAATAAAAGTGTAATGTACTTAACAGTGTAACTGTCTTGCTACATAGTTTATATATATATGATCAGAGAGTAAATGTGTCTGCTTGAGGCACATTTGAATGGATTTCTTTCTTGTCAGATGTGGGCACAAAGTTAACAAAAGCCTCACAGTGACCCTGCTGGTGAAGTCACAAAGCAACAGCTTACACAACAGTGATGATAAATAGCTACTCATCACTCCACAAACCTGCCTCAGCACACCGCAGTACATTTCCAGTTAAATACTTGCACTTAAAACATTCCCTCTTATGCATGCTATTAGTGCTGCCCACTAATTTACACTTGAGCGCCGGTTTCCAGTGGGATCACAACCATTATGTTTATTCACATGGCTGTCAGTCACTCGCCATGAGACCAAGTCAAATCAGTCCTGTATGCTTGACACAAATGATACAGCAGTGGAGCATGCTCTAGGGGTACTAATGGTTGGTCTGAGTAGTTCTCAGCCACAATGTCACAGAAAACACATAATTTCCAACCTGCTCCGCCGCAAATCCATGCTACACTCGGAGAGATATACATTTGCTAATGGAAAATGCATTGGCTTACAGAGGTGGACGAGCTACCTGTGATGCATATCTCTTATCAACAGTGATTCTCCACATACAGGAGAGAGGAGGAGGAGGAGGAGGTGGTATGTGTTTAGTGACTGTTAAATATAAATCATCGGTGTACTCAACAATATATATGCACCACATGAACTCAGAGGAATTATTCCTTCCAGCACCTCTTACGTTGCAATGTATGGAGCTTTAAAAGGACAGAGCAGCTTCAGTAATTGGCGGTGCTGGGAAAAAAACCTCACATCCGTCTATTGCATTAGTTTATCTACATAAAACAAACAAGGATGCTACATTAAAAAAACACAGTCAGGCATTATTAACAAAGTATAAAAGAATAATTTCATTTTTCTCCCTTTCTCAGAGAAATGTGACACATCATCTGAAGCGGTATTGCGTTGCCTGGGGTGAAGGGCCTGCACAGTAGATGGACCGCTGTAATTTCTCATCTATCAAATTATGGTTTATTGTTCGGCACAGTAACCCCAGGCTACACACAACCCTGTGCACTGACAGTTATGAAACATTATATTTTCACTGTCATTGTCCAGGCCCCAGACAAAGCTTAAGAAAGAAAAAGAGAAAGAAAACAGAAAGAAATAAAAACTCCAAAGTAATATTAACACACATCATGTCAACATCTATCTTAAGCAGAGCTTTGATCATAGCCGTTCAAACGCTGTTGCTATTTCTGGAGTTTGCTAACAACATTAGGTTACTGAAATTGCCATTAGCCACTACTGTATAAGCTTGTTTATTATTGCCATGGTAATGATTTTTCTACCAAATGAAATTTGTCGGCAGGAAATTGTGTTTAATGCTGGTCTAATGAGTCTGCTGTAAATTAGCTAGCATGCCAGCGTGGATGACTAAAAGGCCTTTAAGTAACCTTTGGTCTCTGTTGAAGGTAATTTGATAGTGCCACTGATGATTCACTTAGTGAGGCTAAAAGCTATAGGCTTGCATTTCAAGAAGGACATGTGAAACTACTATCGCTCTTAAACTAGAAGTGAATGTGAAAATAATCAAATCGGCTTGCCAATGGAGGACTTCAAGACGGTGGACGTGAACTTCTGACTGGAGTCAAACCAATTTGGTGGTTTTGTCACCAAGGTCAAGGTTCAGCTACACATTCATCTCACACCTGGACCAGTTCTGGATCTACAGTAGATAGTGATGATGTAGGACAGCTTTGTTTATTTATAGCTTTATTCCGAGTGGGTGCAGTTCACATCCGTCCATAAGTTACCAATTCACAAAGGGTGGACAGTAAGCAAGGACAGACCTGGTCACTGAACAATCAACATTTCTCAAAAACCATCAAAAGTCATCTCGGTTTGCTTACAACTTGGCACATTTATAAAAAAAAAAAAAAAATCAAACATAAAAATGACATTTGAAACATGAAATTTGTTTGCTATATCATTTGGAACTAAAAGTGGAAACAGATTGCATAATACAAACATATAAATACAAAGGTCAACTTTTTCTTGTATAGCAATGTATATGTTGTAATAAGGCAATACTGGACGTTAGCAGTGGTTGAACGCTCAAGGTCTTCAACTCCTACAACACAATGCTGTATAAGGCAAAAACTCATCACAGAAAAGAATGAAATGTTACAAGAGAATCAAAACGATTCCTTCAGAGTGACATCGAAATCAGAATATAAAAAGGCCATGGGAAAGTATGTGAGTGGATTTGAGGCACAATGATTGTACATTCTTGGCGTTGTGCCAGATCTGCAGCCAAGGCACCACATCCTGATGCATCTGTGTATGCAAAGAAGTCTGCAAGTGTGATTGCACACAAATCACTGGCACCCCTGCAGGTCTGAGCAAGCACACATGGGTATCTCATGACGAAGTTACGATGCTTCGTCACAGACATGGCAACCACGCCCCCCCTGGCATATTCCCCTGAGATCTGATTGCTGCAGGTGTGTGTGTGTGTGTGTGTGTGTGTGTGTGTGTGTGTGTGTGTGTGTGTCTCTTGTGTTTTAATGGTATGATATTTCTCCTTAGTGCAGGTGGCCCCTCAATCTGAAAACCCTTCCTCTTTAGACACTCATCTGCATTTAGTGCCACCCCCTGTCGTGCCCCCATCTAACCCCCCATTTCCCTGCACCTCCCACCGCACCTCGCCCACCCAAGTCGCCCCTCCTCCCTCAGCAACACGTGCCCCCTCTTCGTGCCAACATGCCCTCCATCCCCCATCCCACCACCCCAATCCCCCTCCGCTCCTCTGTTTTTCCCACGCCCGCCTCTTTCTGTCATCACGCAGTAGGAGTGGTATCACCGCACGTGCCCCTTTTTAGTGCCAACAAGCTCCCCTGTGGCCCTCCACAGCCCCCCACCTTCATGTCTTCCGTCTTTCTCCCCCCTATCGTGTTTTACCCCCCACACACCTCCCACCCTTCCCTCTTTCTTTCACTGTTCATCTCATTGCTATGTAAGTGGGGATACCAGACTGTTTTGCATAACGCTGTTTAGTCCTTTGTGGCAGGCGGGGCGGCATGCAAATATGCAAAACGGTGATGGGGAGGCATTTTGTAGTGTGATGAGAAAGGGGAGAGGGCGGCATTGCGGATGATGCCGCCGCCTGTGCATCTGCTTGTGTGTATGTACGTATTTTCCAACCGATTCGTTGGCTCGTCAGAGTGACGGTTGGTACAGGAGCGGGTGCCATCAGAACCAAAGCCCAGTTGAGCAACGTGGCAATGGAATACCACTGCAAGCCGCCATAAATCCTACAGCGAGGGACACTCTCATCTTCCGTGGCCTTTATTCCACTTAAGGGACGATGCGAGGACAGGTGGTCTTTTTTTCTTTTTTCTTTTTTTTTTTTTATTATTTTGAACTTGCATCATTAATGCGTTACTGTAAATCCACATGACGCAGAATCTGCAAATATCAGCGGCAAATTAAGAAGAAAGAGATGGGGAAGTTCTTTTCGCTTACCCCTCCTCTTCAGCCATATCCTTCTCTCTCCTACTTATCTGTGGCAGAGAGCCAATGGTTCATTATAATTGGCCGTTGTCATCATGCAGATGACACGCAGTCAGCGCTCTGAATATCATTAGCGCCTTTGCATACCTCCGCTCTTTTTTCTTTTTTTCTGTCCTTTCTTCTTGTTCCTTCATTCCGGGGCTCATTTCGCGATTCGATATTCCAAAAGGTAATTATCATCCACGAAGCAGCCTATCAATATGCGCGGAGAGGCATAATGGGGAATAAAGGTGCATGTCTGATTGTCGTTTTCTCTTTCGCAATTCCCAGCGCAAATGTACAAGAATCTCCCACGGTGCGAGGGAGAATAAGGGTGTATTTGTGTGATTGTATATGACTCTCCTTAGCAGTGGACTCCTGTGCATATCTCTGTGGTTACAGAGTGTTCTTTGCTCTCCTCCTCCTCCTCCTCCTCCCCCTTTCGCTCTCGTTTGCATATATCAGCTTCTCCTTGGGTAGAATAATAGCTCTTAATTCTTCTTTGCAGCTCTTGCCTTCTGATCCATGACAAAAAGGAGGGAGAAAAAAAAAAAAAGCCAGCCGGTTAATTTGCATACTCCCCATAATGATGAAGTGTGTGTTGCCGACTGCCTAATTACCAAGTCCTCCAGTCACTCTCTCTCCTCAGCAGCTTTTGCTTTTAACCCTTGTTCGCCCATTCGCCATCTCTTCGTCTCCATAGAAAACCATTGTCGCGTTCAGCATTAATTCGTCTGGAGGGGGATGTAGAAACAATAAAGAAACAAGAAAAAAAAAAAAAAAAACCTGAAGCATATTGCAGTGACGAGCGCTTCGTTCGTTCGCCTTCGTTTATTCCACTGTCTGTGTTTATTGGCTAATTTGCGGCTCCTCTCGCTCGCGGCGACTCTCCTTAAGCTACCCTCTTTGTCTTTGCCTTTGAAATTTACAAAATCTTACAAGAAATCAATACTTAATTGATTATTCACTTTCCCGCAGCCTCAAACGACCGGTGAGTGCACGTGCGTATTAAATCCGGCGTGTGTCTGTGTGTACGTGTGAGTGAGTCTCTGGTAGATCCCATTGTATTCCCAGTTCTTTCGAGGCAGCAGGCAGGCGAGGTGGCAGTGAGCTCTGAGAGAAACACTCTGCTGCAGCTACGTACATGCCTATGTGTGTGAGTGTGTGTGTGTGTGTGTGTGTGTGTGTGTCTGCGTGCATGTGTGGGCATATGAGACGTACCAGGGTCCCGTCAATAGCACCAGAAGTTCCGTGGTGTGAAGAGGCTTTACTTCTTTTGCTCAAACAGCAACAACCATCCAGAGGAAGAAGAAGTATGGAGATCAACAATAACAACAGCAACAACAACAACAACACAACAGATACAACACCACCAAGCCTGGTGGTACAGGAAGCACAGCAGGATATGGAATGGAATATCCTTAAATCAAGGCTTTTCTTGTTCTATTCACCGCGATTCTTTGTCTTCTGTCCTGACTCCGAGAGGGAAGCAGGGCAAGATGCCACCTGGACCCTTCAGAGAACTCTGTGGCAAAGTGGGCGCGGAAAGAGGTGCGTGAAGAGAGGGGCGTAAGGAGGAGGAGGAGGAGGAGGAGGGGAGAGAGAGGGGTAAAGGGCGCCTGCCTCTGATATGCCATAAGAATGGCAGGCACGTAATGATGGCAAATGTAGAGCAGATTGGCTTGGAAGAGGAGGAGGAGAGACAGGAAGAGGGGGAGAGGAGACAGACGGCAAAACTGGCCTGGTGCCAACACTACCAAGACATGACTAAACAGGGAAGCTCCCTCCCCACATACACTCTGCTCTGACACTTGTTGCTGTCTGTGTGTTTATCTGTTTGGACCATATGTGATGACACAAAAACCCGGACTGGACTTTGGGCCATTTTACTATTACTACATAGACTCAAACAGCATGAGTGAAGTCAGGGTATGGGTCACAGTATGAGTCTGTGAATGACATACTTAAATATGTATGAGAGCCAAAAGCAAAATGAGTGTGAAAGGTCTGGCGGCAAATTTGAACCCTCTCTATGTAACATGGCAAAGGTCAAATATTGACTTTTGTCCATTCTTTTTTTTTTCTCAACATAGCTTTTAAAATCTGATGTAGAAACCCAAAGCTATGTGTGTTTTTTGTTTTTCATAATGGCATTGAGTTTAAGTGAAAAATCATTGTCACTTTTGTCTCACAGTGTTCAAGACTGAAAACTGCTGGCTCTTGTTGGTTTATGACAAGGAAATGGATGGCAGCTAGATAGAGTATTATGATGTTCATATTGAAATGTGCTGAGCAAACATCTTCCTGCGCCAGCAGACATGCTCTGGGTGTGTGTGAGAACGTGAGAGAGAGAGAGAGAGACAGAGGGAGGGGGAGTGTAGTACTTGTGTAGTGTTTTGTGGGTGGGGGTGAGAGCAAAACACATACTGCACTGTATTCTTGTCGGTGTGAAAGTGTGCCAATGAGGGAAGATGTTTTCATGCCAAAAAGAAAAGCATGCATCTTATGAAACCTGCCATGGGAGCATGCTCTGAGAACATGCATAAAAAGGGGCTCAGACAGGTTGTAGAACATCTAAGGTGTTAGGAAATGTTCATAAGACTGGAAAATCTGTTACATTTTTTATAAACTGGATTTGCATGATCACCATCAGTGGACAGTGTCGGAGGAGATTGGGCAAAGCTGTCGTGTGCAGATAAAGACAAATGTTATCATTTACTGTGTGTTCATATGTTTGTGTTTGAGTTGGCTCGATGAAGATGGGGGGTGGGGGCTACCCAAATCAAACACCTTATTTGAATAAGAACAATCACAGCCCCAAAATGGAGCGCAGACGCCGAGAGAGAGAAATGGCGAGGCGATTTGACTTGCGAATCAGGCGATGCATATCTGCATGCTAATTATGTGACAAGAAGTGGGGAAAGAGTGGAAAGCGCCCCCCAAGCGCCAGACAGAGAGAGGGTGCGCGAGGAAAGACAAGGCAGACTCAAGAGAGGGAACGAGGGGGACGAGCGCCCAACAAACGGACAAACAAACGAGGGAATCAAAGGGAGCTAAAGACGAGATGGGTAATTAATTCCCCATCAGGCTTTATTCCACGGCATTTGATTTTCTTTGGGAGCGAATCGACACACGGGGAGAAGGAAGAAAGGAGCAAACGCAAAGGACGCGGGTAGGGATTGGAGCGAGGTTGGGGGGCACCCGAAAATTAAAATTATTGATTGATCTTAGGATGCTGGGGGTTGTGGAGCAGAGGGCATTTTGAGGATGTAATTAGAGCGGACTGGGACCAAGGCTGGAATGATAATAGATGACATTGGAATTCACCATAGCGATTGGCCATTAATCTCCATTAACGCTGAACAGGATATTAAAAACTCTAATTGGAGGAACAAAAATAATATGGATGCTGCGCGACTACGTGGAGGGATTTTGTTCTTGAAAATTTGATCTATAAATGTGGGAATTATGCCCGCAGGTAGAGTATATCATATTATGTTGTATTAATTTACTGATGAGGATTACGAACTGTTGACCATGTACTGCAGTAAATGCGAGGAGTAGTTCATCTTTTTTTTTTTTTTTCACTGAATGGCATGACCACAACCTTCCATATTTGGAGAACACGTCATTTCGACCGTTAGCTGCGGGCAAATCTGTATCACTGTTAAGTATTGATGTATAAGTGTGAACGCTTTCTTTGTGATGACAAAGTTTTTCAAAAGTTTTAATAATATCATTTTCTGTGAATTTTCCCTGTTTTATTTTCTCAGAACAAACATTCACGCATTTCTTTAAAGACGTTTCAATAACAATGTTGTTTAACTTTGCATGTGTGCAATAAATGATTTGTTACCTCTGTGTAATAAAAATGCTTTACTATCCTTCTTGATCTGTGTGAGTCATTTTGTTGTGGTACAATAATATTTTCATTACTTGCTAATGTCTTTGAACACAAGCTCGACTTTGGGGAAGTCCTCAACACCAATGGGTGCGATGACATCATCCGCGGTGGCCTTGGATGGGCTGTTTGCTCTAACTTACATCAGACCAGATTAAGGAACACGAGTGACAGGCCAATACTGTGTTTATCAATAGCTCTACCACCTTGCATGACTGTGCTGTGACACTGTCAATAGATTATGAAATCTTACTGTGTCAGCTATTCAATATTACAAATTGCTTGTGTGTGAAGCCAGCGTACGTGTTTGTGTGAGTGTTTGTGTGCGTGTTTGTGTGCGTGTGTACCCGTCACGTAAATATTCACGAGGTTAATGCATATGTTCCCTTTAATGTCTCCATGTATTCACTCTGCATGATTAGGAACTGTCCTTGAATTAATAAGATGAAACTGCAGGGCCCCCACCCCACCCCCAAACCCCTCAAACTCTGTAGTCACACACACACAAGGATATAGCAGCATATACCCAGTCAAATAATGGTATAGATTTGGTTGAAAGCTACAAAATAGCATTTACTGGACTCACATATGCATAACATTGAAAAACATTTCACTTCTGCTAATTCATTGTTCATTAGTGAAGGAACTGAATGTCACCACTGTGTGTGTGTGTGTGTGTGTGTGTGTGTGTGTGTGTGTGTGTGTGTGTGTGTGTGTGTGTGTGTGTGTGTCTGTGCTTGTGTGCGTGCATAGCCTGTGTGATGTCATTACCTTAATGGTCTTTCACTGGGGCTAGTCATTAAATGAGGATATTAAAGCAGGAGGCTGTTTTTATATGCATGGAGAGGTGATGTGTGGGGTCACAGTGGCTTGAAGTCATCACTCATGCACAATGGGAGGACACAAAAATATGTGCAGGGACACAGTTGCACAAACAGAATGAGCAGAACGAACATATAAGGGGTCCCTCAGCTTATTTCAGAAGACGGGTCCATTTGGTGTTCTCTCTTGTCCTATCACAAACACTGTGCAGTCACTTGCCCTTTGTCAGAGTAGTTTTTCAATATATGTGCACCATCTATTGAGTGAGATTGAGCAGGCCTTGACATGCAAATTATTATTATCATTACTGTTATGATGCATTTTGAGGGAGGGAAGTAGCATTAGACCCGGCCAAGGCAGGGGCTATCACGGCTGCAATCATCGGATTGGTCTGATTTATGATTTATGTAGAGTGTACCACGCCTGAGGTGACGCCCATGGAGGAGTTGGGATGCAAAAAATTTGTTTTAGCCAATTGATCAATCAAGACTGGTCATATGTGGGAGTACTTCATGTGTATATGTGCTTAGATTGCAAAGGCCAGTGTGTGTTTATCATGTGTCTGAATCTGAATGGGCGTGTGGGTGTCTGTCTGTTCCTGGAAAACTGATTTGGTGATGCAACCTTGCAGCAAGGAAGGTTTGGTACTTTAGAAGAAAAAAAGAACTGCAGAAAGGGAGCCAGGCGATAACATAGAAAGGTTCACGAGAAATTCTACAAAAATTGCACATTTGAATATATATAGTTAATCACATTCACCCTTTCATACACACAGTGGTGACAGTTGAGATGCTCAATCCATCCATCGGGAGCAATTTGGGGTTCAGTTTCTTGTTCAAGGACCGTTGGACAGGGGGGCGATGGAGTAACAACGCCAAAACCTTCCAACTGAGAGATCAACTGAGCCATAGCCCACAAGCTTAACATCATTGCAACAATGAATATCAGGAAATTTAGAGTGTTTTAAACAAATGGTAGATGCCAGGACAAAATAATGACCAAAAATAACAAAATGCACCACAAAACAGAAACTCTCAAACAGAGTCAGATGAAATAAAACATTATTTGCTATAAAACTGAAATAGTTTTCAGGTAATTTTCAATAAATGGAAAAATGAAATTGCAGGCAACCAACCGAGAGTTTAGGTAAGTGAACTTGCGAGTGGAAGTTCTCTGGATGGAAGCCCACTGTAGGCAGGTCTCCACTGTGGGTCCCTGAACGCCTCACAGCTCAGGTTGCATCAGGAAGGGCATCCGGTGTAAAAATAAAACTTGTGCCAAATCAAACATGCGGCTCACATCAGCCACTGAGGCGATCCCGGAAGCGAGCTGCTGCAATACACCACCAATTTTAATAAAACAGTGGTTCAATATCTTTGAGACTACAACTCAGTTTCCCCCCAAAAAATCTCATTGGCTTGAGTTTGGGATGAGCAGTGGTTAAATCTCTTGACTGATACTGAGAAAGTCCCCACTTCGAGTCTGGATTGGACTTGTGGGTGCTTTCAGTGTGCAGTTAGCTTGTCCTCCCTTTGTATGGATTGTCTGCAAGTCCGGCTCCAAAAAACATGTTTTAGGGTAGATTGGTGACTCCAATAGTTGTGAGTGTGTGTGTGTGTGTTTCTCCTGTGACGGGCTGCTGGCCTGTCCAGGGTGTACTCTGCCTTCACCTATAGTCAGCTGAGATCGGTTCCACCTCCCCTCGACCCTGTGTTGGATAACAACGATACAGATGATGGATATATAGAGACTGCGATTACTCCCCTGTAGTATCTTTTAAATGAAGTCTTACAGTTCGTAACACAACAAATGTTTGAGCCCTCTCTTAACCACCATCATACAGCCATTTTTGTGTCCTCTTAATTGCATGAAATGAGTTTGTGTGTTTGTAACTTCGAGCACACGTATTGACGGACAGTATGAGGGTCAGCGGTGTATTCAGGTGAGCTTATGCACTTGTCCCTGTCAAAACTCCCTGAACTTGACAGCGCTGTACATACAGGCTATTCTCTGCACTTAACTACAGCGCTGTGGCCAGCAGGTTGCAAACTTGTCTGATAGGTGGTTTAGCTCTGAGATACAAACAGAGCAACAAGGTGCCCAGACGGCCATGAGCAGATCACTCACACGTGTGCAAAAAGTCCTCTCTGTTATTTGGGTGACCGAGGTAAATCTCAGTGATAAGCCAGACAACTGCATGCAATACCTTACTGAAATTGTCCTTGTGAAATCAGACCACACATTTAGACAATCTAACCTCTAGGCAGGTTTCAGGGGGTTGAGAATCACTGCAGCATCACTGAAGCAAAGCTAGGGGGAACGGGGTTTGTAGCCGGGCCACGGCCAGGCTGAAGAAACCATTGCAGAGGTGATTATGGATTCTGAGAGCAGCACCGGACTCTGAGCCAGAGATTATTATAAATTTGGTCATTGGCAATGAGGACACTACAGGGGAGGGAAAAACAAATATTAGGGCCCCCTTCAATGCCGTGGCCAGTGTGAGCTGTTTTCCATTTTAATGCATTATGTGTGTATAAGGGAGAGAGGGGAGATGAGGCTTTTTTTTTTTTTTTTTTCCCCCTCCTTGCGTGGGCATGTGTGTGTTAGATTCAGCAAACTCAGATTTACATTTCCTTTGCACTGCCTGTGAAATGTTTTCAGACGTGGCCAGCGTGACTGAAATAATATATAAGGCTCATTCTCCTGCTCTCTCCCTCTCTGCCCCCCTTTCTCTGTCTTATACATACTTACATGTGCACACACAGTGAGCAGAGATAGTTTGAGAGAATGAGGATAAAGGAGTGCAGCTGTAATTACTAACCACGCCAGAGAAATGGAAATTCACACTTAGCCTGATTCTGTGGTTAGCTTTCAAGCCACTACTTCACTTAAGTTGATATTGGCATATTGACTTAAAGGAAAGGTCCCCTGACGTCATACTTGCACACCACTTAAGTCCAAAAGTTCATTATTAAATTGGTAATGTGATGGAAAGGTGCGTAGGAAAAGCATCATTTGCAGGCGTACTTTCTAAAGTTCATTTTCAATTTTGTTTCTTAAGATTGTGGTCGCAGTTTTTTCTTCAATGACTGTACAATTATTTCCTTCTGGATCAAGGTGAACTATCAAACAATCAACATAATAGACAGCCCACTCATTTTAGTATAAAAGATTACAATGTATACAGGGTTTAAGGACATTTTTCTGTACTATTTTCCATGTATATAGTTTGTCTATTCAGTTGAAGCACAATTCATTCTTGTTCAAAAGGTATATTCTGTTGCACATATAAAAACTTAAGAATCCATAAAATGGAAATATGTCTTTGGTTTTCTCATAAAATCAGGCCATGTCATATTGTATCTCTATTTTATTATTGCTTTTATTATATCTATGTATGTAGCCAGTTACAGTATATGTCTGCCGACCTATTTATCCATTTTATGTGAGCATACAAAACATAGACATTCAGTAGCTTCTACCTGTATGAATACAGTTTTACTGCATTTCAATATATTTGGATAATATGCTCCTATAGGGAATATTCAGAGATGAAGCAAATTAAATTCTTAGATACGGAGGCGTAATCACCAGTAACATACAACAAAATGAAGACTACTGAGGAGTTAATGTACATATTACTAAATTCACAAATCCTACAAAAAAAACATTATTTTGTGCGAGCCTGTCCTTTTGAATACATTCATTATTGAGTTGCCTTTTTCTAATTCAAAACGAAGTGCTTTGCTGATAGGTTTTGTAAAATAGCAATTACATTGACTTTTTCAGGTGGGCTATAATATATAGAAATAGCGCAAAGTAATTAAAATCCAAAACGTAATATCAGCACGCGCAAATAGATTGATCACATCACCGGTGATTTAATTGCGTCCCACGAGCAGCTGGACGGGCTGCAAATGTCTGTGGTGCATTATTTCAGAGGAGCCTACTTCAGTCATTGTATCGTGTTTGTTTGTTGGGCTTCCAATATTTCACTCGTGGAAATCTCAATGCCCGAGGGGCTGAGATTTGCCGGGATCTATCGCGCAACCAAAATCACAACCATAAACGATCTGCACATCCATCTATACATTCAAAACTCACCCTGGGGCTGTGTGACTGCATGAGCACTGCCTAAGCACTTTGTCATTTTAAGTGTAACACAGCTATCGATTCCAAAGGTTTGATTCTAAATGCAATGATGTCTTCCTCCGAGAGTTGATTAAACCCTTTTGGTATTGATGCGCTGGGCCTGCGAGTGTGCGCGAGTGTTTGTGAGAGGCAGAAAGTGTACGGCCGAGACGGCAGAGACAGTTTGTGTACATGCATGCATTCATTCATTGATAAAGGCATTACAGAAAGCCGCAGCGTCAGTGCCGTGTGATCTAGAACCCTGACTGGAGGATCGTGGACGCAGGCCTTCAAGCTCGGGGTTTATCTCGCCTTAAGTCAAGTCACATTCACTCGGCTCTCTGTTCTCGTCACCACACTTCTCCCTTTCCCCAATCAATGCTAAGCCAGTCAGTATATTAGCCGTCACTCCCGAAGCAGAATTTCAAACACACTTGGCTCTGACAGTGACATTGACTGCCAAGTTGTGCTCTGTGACTTAATGCTTTTGTCATCAATATTATAGCAGGACAAGCAGTAATAATAGATTTAGTAATGGTCGTAAAAGCAGTACAGGTTTCTGTATGTATGTATAAGAACAACAAAATTGAAATTAAGGAGATTGAATGTCAGGAAAAAAGGTTGAACGGTTACAAAATGATAAAAAGTGATAACGAGTGTGTATCAAGGGGAACAAAATATACATCATTAACCATGAAGTAACCAAATTTAGCAATATTAACGTACACAACGTATTTTGTTTAATTTCTCTTCAAACTGACGCATTGTTTGGTTATTTAAGTATCAAGGAATACTGAATATGATGACCTCAACTATTTTTGACTGACAGTGACGTCCACGAAGCTGACACCATTATTTGTCACTATAAATTATTGATATGGAGAACGCATGAAATGAAAATCTATTTTCATACAGAGCTTTCAATGCAAAACAAACATTTAAACATTTTTTTTATTATTATTATTTCTAATTATTTACTTGCAGCTGAATTATTCACTCTGCTGGGTATCAACATTTAAAAAACATCAATGTGAAACAGAAAGGGACTCACTGTCCTCTTCTATTAGGCTACCATAGCTCACTCTATTTATCTCTTGAACATTACTCACTCAACAGTTTAGATAGTGGATTTATCAGTAAGTATAAGTGCAATCTCTGTGTTGGAAGTCAAAAATCAAAACAAAGCTTATTGCTAGTTTGCTTAGTTTGTGTTGTTAGTATTTTTTGGAGGTATCGCGATCTAAGGACATCTAAAAGAACAAATAAATAAATAAATAAAAAGAAAGAAAAGAAAATCAATGGATTTAGCTTATTCATTTAGTTACTACAAATAAAGAAAAATAGGAAATCTACCTTTACATAAGCAATACACTGCACCACAACAGCAGTTTGTCAGTGTAGCATGTATCTCAGTGATAAGAATAATCTCTGATTTGCAGCACGGGCTAAATAAGGGCAAATTTCACGGGTCAGTAAATTTGCTGTTAAAGAAATACAGTATGTCCCTGAAAAGCAAAAGAGGATTTTAATTTTGACAACAGCACAGACAGAGGGAGAGAAATCAAGACAGAAACAGAGCCTTCATGTATTACAGTCAGACACACACACACACACACACACACACACACACACACACACACACACACACACACACACACACACACACACACACACACACACACACACACCTTGCCCAGGTCCCCGAAGCTAATTAAAGGGAAGGTAGGCGAGCAAAGATGTGATAACTCTGTGAATCATGTAGAATAGTTGTAATGGGTGACCTTTTTTCCTCTCCCCATGCGGCAGGCAGAAATCTCATTTGAGAGTGAGCCATTCCAATTTGCTGCGGCGAGGCAGGTGTCAAAGTCTCAAGCAGGCAGAAAAACATCCCTTGGTGCCTTCTCCTTTGTTTGAGATCATGTGATGCCCTGTGTGAAAATGCAAAGAGCTACAAAGTCTGCTGAAACAGGGGCTTGTATTTCGCTTTCATGCACCTCTCTCATTTTTCTTTTCTTCTTCTGCACTTTGACTTAATGTGACTTAAAACAGAGAGAGTGTTTTCTATCTCTGTGTTGTGTGTATAGAAAGGATTATGTTAGTGATCAGAGCAAACATGAGAATTATAAACACAGTCCATCTTCATTAGGCTGCGGGCCAGATATTACTGGGCTGGACAGCCTGGAATGTTTGGTCGTCCATTTAGCCAAGGGCAGGAGCAGAAGGGCTGCTGTGCAGGGCTCCAACTCCCTTTGATCCTGCGCACGTACGTACGTGTGTGTGTGTGTGTGTGTGTGAGAGTGTGTGTGTGTGTGTGCGCACGCGAGTGTGCGTGCATGTGCAATGCAATTTCACAACCCAAGTACACCAGCTGGTCCACGTTAAAGTTCCAAGGTAACCATGGCGCCCTGCGGCTGCTGGAGTGTGTGTGGGTGTGCATGCATGTGCATGTCGGTGCGATGTGTGTTTCTGTGTGTGTTGTGTGTATGTGTGTGCGCGATAACATGTGGTATACGTTTGGATGCGCTCCTCCACCCCTCCACCCTCCCTCCCCTTTGGCTTTGACTTTTAAGGAGTTTCGACACTGAGCTTTTGCCTCTATCAGGTAAACAGGATACGGGTCACTGATAAAACAGTATATACACATACACAGCCCACCACCATGAGAGGCTATCTGTGTATCCCCCAACCACCGAATACCTCAGGTTGGGTCACCTAAAATAGTTTCCTCTGTATCAATTTCAATTGGGATTTTGAGTATCATATGTGTGTAAATAAAGTTTGAGCAGCTCTGCCAAGAAACATCTCTGGTAGAAACATTGAAACACAAACTATACCCAAGACTGGATGCAACCACTGTTAATATACATAGCGTAAGAGTTTTATTCAATATGTTTGGCTGTATTTCACTTGTGGTTTACTTTGGAGTCACTGCCATAATTAAAAAAAAAAACATTAATATTCTCCAAAGGACAATATGAAGACATATACTGTGGTGGTTAGCAGTCACACATAGCAAGATTTCAACTTGGGAGCCTTTTAGGAAAGCACCAAGCCACGGTTTTTCACTTCCGATTCGATCCCGATACCCGAATTTGGACATCTGCTGATACCGATACTATTCCGATACCAGAGCTCTGTTTGCTTTAATATTAATATTATTATCATTATTGCTGATTTTATACAAGGCTGTAATAAACTCCTCTCCACAGGCAAGTATGAAATGAATGAACGTATGCATGTATTCTCTCAAAAGGCAACTTGAGGTTAGTATAAGGTCAGAAAAGGAAGCATTTTGGACAATGTGGGGGCCTGCGTGACATCATCATCTCATAATAAACTTGTTATATCTTTAAAACCTCAGAATAACTTTAGTGATCGCTGGGGAAATTCTTTAGCAAAGCAGCACAAATTCGGACTATTTTCAAGCAGTTTAACGTGGAATAGGACGCAGCTTCATGAAGGTGTGAATCGCCTGCTATAGCGTGGAGGAGCTGCTTTTCATTGTTTTGATGCCACGGCCGCTTCGCTGTACAACGGCTTTGCAAACATTGCAAGTTTCTGTTGCTCTGCCGTGTTTTGAGCATAACATCCGTCCAAACAGCAACATGTTGTCATGAAAAGTTGGATAGCACAGTGCTACTACGCTAGTCTGCTAGCTGGCTGCAAATTGTGGAATGGATATCCTGATTCATTACGCCGCGTCTCATTGAGACCCGCCTCCCTTCAAGAAATCCAGTCCACAGTTTGCAGCCAGCGAGCAGAGCAGCCGGCAGGGAAACACTTGTGGAGTCATTTCAGCAACAGTAAAGCAGACGAGGCTTCATGGATCAGAAATCTCCGCAGGTTGGATCGGAAATTTACGATCCGTGAATTACAGTGGTATTGGAACCCATACATGGGTGATGGCAGATGGCATTCTGTGCATTATTGTTTAAAAAAAACGTTTTTCTGAAGCAGAAGTGTCAAACACATTTCAGTTTAGGGCGCCACATAACAACAAATTTAATCTTGATTAGGCTAGACTGGTTAAATAGTGCCATACTAATCTTTGAATTTTTACTTTTTTTTTTTAATTGTTGAATATATGTGATGAAAATGTTTATATTTTCATAAAACCAAACTGTGAGAACTGAATATTATTACAATCTCAACAAAAAGACCATTTGAATTATACATCCTGATGTAAAATATAGTGAACTGTCCCACCAAAAAAACTAAATACAAAGTTCTGTGAAATGTTCCCAGTTCTCTCGTTAGTTTGGCCGGATTGGAGCCTCTTGCAGGCCAGTTTTGGCCTATGAGCCCCATGTTTGACACCCCTGTTCTTAAGCCTATTAAAAGCTGTAACAGTTCAATTCTGCTAAGTTATTCTCCTGAGTTTGTGTTTTATCTTCAATCTATTCATTTTGTGCAGGGTTTCATTGTTATTTGAAAGTGCATGTATTAATGCATGAAGGCGGCACATGCGATACGACCATAAACTAATCTGCAACCACAGCCACAACAACATGATCTGTACGTCTCATCTTTCATGGCTTCACACAAATATTTACGTATAAAGATGGGAATGATAAACCACAACAGGGACAACAACACTATCACAAATTTGAATTTATAGAAGGTCACATTATTTGCTGAGAATGCTGATGGGTCACAACAACGGGGTTGTAACTATACAGGTCCATCTCAAAAAGTTAGAATATCATGAAAATGTTCAAGATTTTTTGTCACTCATTTCAGACAGTCAAACTCATATATGATATAGGCTCACGCCACATAGAGTGAAATATTTCAAGCCTTTATTTCTTGAAATGTTGATGATTATGGTTTACAGATAATGAATACCCAAAATTCAGTGTCTCAGAAAATTTGAATATTACGTAAAATCAAGAAAAAAAGGACATTTTAAACGAAAATGTAAGGCTTCTGAAAAGTATGTTCATTCTTATGCACTCAATACTTGGTTGGCTCCTTTTGCAAGAATTACTGCGTCTTAGCATGGAGGCCATCAACCTGTGGCACTGCTCAGGCGTAATGGAAGCCCAGGTTGCTTTGATCGCAGCCTTCAGGTCATCTGCATTGTTTGTCTGGTGTCTCTCACCTTCCTCTTGACAATAGCCCAGAGATTCTCTCTGGGGTTCAGCTCAGGCCAGTTTGCTGGCCAATCCAGCACAGTACCACCAAAGTCATTGAACCAGCTTTTTGTACCTTTGGCAGTGTGGGCAGGTGCCAAGTCCTGCTGGAAAATGAAATCAGCATCTCCATAAAGTTTGTCAGCAGAAGGAAGCAGGAAACTTCACACTGGACTTCAAGCAAGGTGGATTCTGAGCCTCTCCACTCTTTCTCCAGACTCTGAGACCTTGATTTCCAAATGATATGCTAAATTTACTTTTATCTGAAAAAAGGACTTTGGGCCACTGAGCAACAGTCCAGTTCTTTTTCCCCACAGCCCAAGTAAGACACTTCTGACATTGTCTCTTGTTCAGAAGTGGCTTGACACCAGGAGTGCCACATTTCTATCCCATGTCCAGGATTGGTCTGTGCGTAGTGACTCCAGCCCCAGTACACTCCTTGTGAAGCTCCTCCAAATTCTTGAATGCATTTTGCTTGACAATCCTCTCAAGGCTGCGGTCTTCCCTTTTGCTGGAGCACCTTTTCCTACCGCACTTTTTCCTTCCACTCAACTTTCTATGAACAGGCTTGGATCCAGCACTCTGTGAACAACCGGCTTCTTTAGCAATGACCTTTTGTGGTTGACCCTCCTTGTGGAGGGTGTCTTCTGGACATCTGCCAAGTCAGCAGTCTTCCCTATGATTGTGTAGCCTACTGACCCAGACTGAGAGACCATTTAAAGGCTCAGGAAACCTTTGCAGGTGTTTTGAGTTAAATAGCTGATTAGGGTGTGACACCATGACTTTCCAAAACTGAACTTTTCCTCAATATTCAAATTTTTAAAGACACAGAATTTTGGGTTTTCACTATCTGTAAGCCATAATCATCAACATTTCAAGAAATAAAGGCTTGAAATATTTCACTCTATGTGTCATGAGCCTATATCATATATGGATTTGACTTTCTGAAAAGAGTGACAAAAAACATTGAACATTTTCATGATATTCAAATATTTTGAGATGTACCTGTATATATATATAGAGAGAGAGAGAGAGAGAGAGAGAGAGAGAGAGAGAGAGAGAGAGAGAGAGAGAGAGAGAGAGAGAGAGAGAGAGAGAGAGAGAGAGAGAGAGAGAGAGATGATAACTATTGGAACAATACATCATCAGTAGGGTAAAACTAATCTGACTGACGATGGTCTAATCCAACCCACGTTCCCTATAAGTGGGTGAACAATCCAACGCTTGGTGAATTCTGCTTCACAATGATCGGAAGAGCCAATATCGAAGGATCAAAACAAAAGAAACAAAAATACACCAAAACAAGCCTATATGTCCATGCACTAAAACCATAGAAATACTCAAACTCTTATTTCTCCGAGAATAGCTCACAATAATGCTGCAATGTTTGGGCCTCTTCACAATTACATTCCAGTCTCCCTCTGTCTTTCTCTTTCCATTTCGATATATGTGATTGGTGCTGCTGTAGAACAACCATGATGATTCAGATGGGAACAATTGAAAAAGATTGGATGGGAGAAAGCACAAAACAACTCTTATAAGTCTGCGCAAGACCGCCTTGTGCCTGATGACAGTTTCTGTGTACATCTGATTGCCACCTCTCCCACTGTAGGCTCGACCTGGGGGTCGTGAGCTCAAGAGACGATCACAAATTCATGGTTCGAGTAAGATTTGTGATCCAACTGCAAACTCACGATGATACCCAGAACATCACAGTAACACGATGTACAATTGTAAAGCAACAACAACCCTGTCTTGTTGTGTAGTGGTGACTATTTTTTTTAGGGGAAATGTTCAACAATTTCATGCTCAGACCAAGAATGAGGCTACCCTTTGTGAATATGTATCTTTAATAAAAATGTTGGTTACTTTCATGCATGCTAACCCCATACGAGGTATTTTTGAAATTCAGTTGTGTTTCACAGATAAACAGCAGTGAATTCAGAGTGTGAATCTATTGGTTTGGACCAAATAACTTGTGCTTCATTAGTCCCGAAACACTGCAGCGTAGTCATATGAGTTTTCTAAGTGTTTTCATGTATCATTATTCTTCCTCAGGTATACTATTGCAGTTGACAGAGAAGGGGAAAAAAAAGAAGAAAAAAACCCCTTGTGGTCTACCCAAAGGATGTCACTTTCAAAGCGCAGTGTGCACAAACATGCAATACCCCTAAATCCCTGCATCTGTTGTAAGTTTCTTCTTTTAGTAAACAGCCGAGAGCTTCTGCCTCTACAATGGCCACAAGCTTCCTACCATGATGAAAGGCCTTTCAGGACTTCTACATTTTCCATTTTAATTGCACATGTGAAACCGTCACTAGTTTTTTAAAAACGTTTCGCTAATAAGAAAATCCCAAAATCCAATTTATCAAAGCCGCTGCTAGACCTTTGAAATCCTCACAAACACTCCCATCATTGACAGAAAATGCTCCCAAAATTTTAACTAAACTCCTCGCTGACATCCATGAAGATGTTTAATCTTTCCTTGAAATGAAAAATCATCCTGCTATCAAGCTGTCCACCGTGGAGAGAAAAATCTAATGAAAATATAGTGCTACATATTGATAATGATATTCTGTATCTTTCTATTCCCACCTAATCAGAGGTGGAATACGGCGCAGAGTCTCCCCTCTCTCCTGCCATGGCAGCCACAATTCATCACTGCTTTAATTTAGTCTGTTACTGGGGTGTCGATAGGACGAACACTGCCCAGCGACCCTCTTTCACACACACACACCTGCAGGTCCACACACACACACACACACACACACACACACACACACACACACACACACACACACACACACACACACACACACACAGGCAAAGAGCTGCATGCTTATGCATGTCCATGCACAGCGAGCACACTCTGATGATGAGCCTTACAGGAGAAGGTGTACGTTTCATCTTTTGTTACAAAAATGTGTACACACACACACACACACACACACACACACGCACGCACACACACACACAAACACACACGCACACACACACAGACAATGCACTCATACAGACACACAGAAGCACACCCCTCTCTCATCTTCAAGGAGTACTAGCTGTTGTGTGTTTGGCTGTGGCCCCTAGCTCAAGGCCCTTCTCCCTAGATGTATCATCAGTCATTTAAAGCAATTAAGCACTTCTCAATGAGAATAGCTCCCTCTTCCTTGAGCAAGACGAAGAGGAACGATTCACAAAGCCATTTTCTACCAAATCCTATTAAAGGAGGGGAAGGGGGGGGGGGGGGGGGGGGGGGGGAAACGAGGTTGAAGACTTAAAATGGAGGGCTTTTATTTAAGGACTAGGAGGTATTACAGGCCAGATTACTCCTGGCTTATGTTCCTAGTCTGGGAAATTACATTCCCAC
This sequence comes from Lipophrys pholis, assembly GCF_963383615.2. Taxonomy (NCBI): domain Eukaryota; kingdom Metazoa; phylum Chordata; class Actinopteri; order Blenniiformes; family Blenniidae; genus Lipophrys; species Lipophrys pholis. The sequence continues at coordinate 8,454,493 of NC_137648.1, forward strand.
TTTTTTTTGGGAGTGCCCAGGCTTTGGAGTCGAAGATGAGAATCACCTTAAGTCTCTCTTGTTTTTCACTTCTCCACTTCAATGGCTTGTACTTGTTCTTGTTGTTGTGTTTTGCTAGAAAGATTTCTGTTTTTCCACTTTTATTGGCACCTACTGAGCTTTTAGATACCTCCTGGGCTGTGTTTTTAGGGCTGGGGTTTATGTCAATTCTATCCGCTTCTTTCAAGGGAAATTACTTTTTCATTCCAAGATCTACTCTTAATTATTGATAGGAAGGAAAAGACATGAGCAAGAATTTCATAGGATAAAACTGTTGTGCCTCAATCTCAACAGGGTTTAAAATCATCCACCGTATAAACACCGCAGTGAGTCATCATAAATAAAAGCAGATGAAAATTCTGTATTTTGTTTTGACCACGCTGCCTCGATTTGTTTTTGTAATTTTCAGTTTTTTTGGTTGACACTTCTGAACTGATACAGCAAAATCACTTAAAACTTTTAGCCTACTTAATTTTGAAAAAAAAAAACAGCCAAGTTTCCCTTACAAAGTAAACAAATGTAGAGACAAACTTTGGATTCATCAACAAATGCAGCAATAAAAAAGCTCTTGAGCTTATTAAGTGTAAGGTTTTCCACATTTCTCCCGGCATGTTTCCCTAATGACAAAGAGTTTACACGACAGTGGTCCTAAAAGTCACAGAACGAGCAACAAGTGCTGGATTTATAGTTTTATCTGTTAGATGCCTTTTAGTGAGGACAGAAACAACTGCAGACATCACTCCTGAGTAAAAAAGAATGGTCTCTGAAAGCTGCGCTCATTGTTTAGTACACATCTGGACAGAAAAAAAAATAAAATATTGCTATTTTGCCAAAACATCGGCTGAGCCCTTTATCGTGAAAAACCTGGAGTTTGTTGGGAAATTACATGACATGGTTATTGAACAGCTTGCCACCATGAAGGACAAGGGAAAGTTATTCTTTTCCAAATAGGGTGTGTAAAATGTTATTCTCCACCTTTGAGGGTTTTAGTGACATAAAACAGCCCACTGTGACTCTGCCAGAAGGCAAATCTTTGTGTAGGTATATGCTTTACATTTTTATGGGCTGCAAGTAACTATGCCTTTCACATATTGACGTTCATGTTCCTTCGTTATTACAGAGTTTGTTGGAAAATAGTGCAGTGCTTAAGTGCAAGTTCTCGGATACAAATATGATATATCCACATGTCTTGTTTCACTAGAAACACCATCACCACGCTCAGGATGTATGTGCTTTTTCACAATGAATACAGACATTTTACACGGTGGGTTGCAGAGTAATAGAGTGGTTAGCACTCTCACCTCATATCCAGAATGTCACCCGTCGAGCCAAGTTTGGGCTTTCGGACCTTTCCTGTGAGTGGAGTTTGTATGGATGGACAAGTGACCTGCCCAGCGTGTTCTCTGCCTTCACCCATAGTTAAATGTGTTCATGTGTTTAAGTTGCTTATTCATGTTTTCAGCTTTAAAAGGGTATGACTTACCTTGTAGATGTCTGTTGGGTCATGTGTCAACAAACAAGAAGGGCTCTCGGCAAATGATCCTCATGGATTCACGTGCTGGAAAGAAGCAAAAAAGATAACCACATCAGTTTATTATCAACTGTACTGCATGTTGGGAAAAAAACCCCTGACATCTCAGCTGGTAAAATATATAAAAACAGCTTGTCTGGACCTTGTTAGTATCCTGATAATACTACTAAATATTGCCACTCTGAAGTGTCATCAACAGTTTACAGCCGGACATTTCCTTTTTTTTGTGGGTGACTGTTCTTGAATGTAGTTTTCATACTTCAACCTCGTGAAAAGTTAGCTGATATTTACATAATGCTGTGAAGTCAGACTGCACAACTGTATATGAGTAAATTAGAAAAAAGTCCTTTTAAAGAAAGCATTTGTTTGCCTTCATTATGTTCAGTAGCATTTGTAAAAAATGCCAGGATATGGTCATTTCTATTGGAACGTTGGCTTAAACAGATCAGATGTCACAAGGCACATTTTCCAAATACATACAGTACATAGCACCCCAACTTATAACCTTCACAGGGATCACTGACTACAGTGAAATCTTGAAAAGTCATTATCCTCACTGCTGATCAGTCACTGTGCGACCAAAGCGTATCCACAGTTTGGCTTTTCTAACTCAGGGCACATTTACCATTGGCTTTGCAGCCAAGGCAGCTTGTCTTCGCCTTGACAAAAGCAAGGAAATTTTTCAAAACACCGAGAAAGAATGCATGAAGGTATGCAAGTCGCAGTATGTGTGAGACCACTGATGTATATGAATACCGGCATATGTGTGTGCGAGCTGGCTACATGCTGTATATGTGTGCTCCTCACCCTTGCCAAACTGTAAAACAGGTTTGGGGTTTATTTTTGCTGTGTGAAAGCAAAGCTCGGTACTGCTGAAACAGACATCTGCAAAGAATAGACCTACTCATTTGGCGTTAATCAAAACAGCCTGACTTTATTCATGTAACTGCAGTGATCTGCAAGCCTCTGGCAAGAGCAGAGAGAAAGAAAACACAGATGTGTGCACGTTTCTCTCTCTCACACACACACACACACACACACACACACACACACACACACACACACACACACACACACACACACACACACACACACACACACACACACACACACACACACACACACACACACACACACACACACACACACACACACACACACACACACACACACACATTTGAATAAAAGGTCAAATAGCTTTATCAATAACTGTAGAAAATGTGTTTTGTGAGGAGAAGGAGCAGCTGATCTGACAGTGGCCACCGCCCTGATGAATAACCACCAGGAGAATCAATAGGAAAGAGGAGTTGAGGTGGAGTGGGGGAACGTTTTGTCATCCAACGGTACATTCCAATATCTAAGCTCATCCATCAAAGGCAGCAATGGCACTTCGTCCTCCGCTTTAATTGAAAGCACACTGAAACAAGTTATTTACATGACGGGATGGATTTGAACGGGTGCACGTCAACTGGCAGCTTTGCTGTTGTATGCTTGCTAAATGTTTGTTTCATGAGCTGACGCTTCACTGTCTGTGAGCACAGTTGACTGTCAGCTAACGACGGAAATGTAGACAAATAGTCTCGCATCAAGTGTAACACACAGACAAGTAAGACACAGACTCCCCCCCCCCCCCCCCCACCAAACAAAAAAAATAAAAAAATGGATCAACTGCATCTATGTATTCATCACAGCTCTCCGAAAAACTGACTTCAAGAATCAGCTACACGCATGTTCCAAATCCTGTCAAACAGGTCGCATTAAAATACTCATTTATACATGAGGAATGAACATAATTTGAAAACCTGAAAAGCTCCTCATCGCTTGACTTGGAAGAAATAAAACAACAAACCACAAGACTGTGGTTTAAAGGCAACCGGGCATCTTTTTTTTATTGTTCAGCTTTAAACATGTCCTCTATTTCTTTTTTCCCCTTTGGCAACATACAGGGATTGAGTTTAGGTTGGCCCCCCTCCGGTACTAAAGATGCTATAGGGTTTTATTTAATTTGAATTCACATACGCTATGGTTTAGAGGACACCCTACTGTGAATCCACTTCTGACTTTCAATGAGTTTTGGGTTTGTGCCTCTTTGCTGCACCCAGCTTTGTATGTAAGCTCCATGAATATTACATTTTGGATATGGGCCTATACTTTTGCAAGATCTTTTCGGTACTTGTCACACCATGTAGACCATTCATTTTCAAACCACTCTCATCATATCACACTTGCAACTGTGTAACAGCGGGAAGGCTTGAAATTCATATTTTTCCTCTGGACAGTTTGTTCTAAGTTGTTGTGCAATCAATAACAGACAGCTGATTTATTCTCCTTTGGGTCTATTTCACAAAGTGAGTCTCAGATGTTTTTGGTGGTAGCCTCAAGTTAAAAAAAACCAAAAAACACACACACCTTAAGATTTCTGTAAATGCATCTTAGCCTCACCACTGGCTCATTCTTTTAGTTTGTATGTGTTTAGCCACAGCATGATAGCATAGCTGCACTATGAAAGTGATTACTTGATTACCATGGTCAAAACTAATCCTTGATGTTTCAGCTTGGGTACGTACAGATAGCGGGTGTGCCAAATATTTTAGAGTATATATTCATAATGTCATAAAGATGTGGGCGGTCTTAAATGAGTGCGTGATGTACCCCGACGTATCGTGTTTGCCCTGGGTGACCCAGTCTGAACTCCAGATGCTACTGTGTGTCACCATGTCACAACCAGAGCCAAAAAGGCCAGGGGGAGGAGAGCCTGTCTGCCTGGGAGCCAGCTAACATCTGTCGAGCATATTCACATGTGTAGCAGACATACAGAGAGACTCTTCAGACCACACTGACTCTACTCCACACAGGATCACAGCGCCATAGAGACCAAAAATGTTGGAACCAAAACAGAGACTGTTTTTAGAGTTTCAACAGACGCAGCCAAGACGAGGCGGGCTCCGCCAACACTCATTCACACCATGAGAAACTCAATTTCCACCCCCCCACCCCAAAAGCAGAATTGATTTCTTTTTTTTTCTCTCTCCTTACTTTAATCTCAATGCCATAAATATGATTTGCCAACTGGTTTATAAACAATATGGAAGTAAATGGCTTGTTCTTACTATTTAGTGTTGTGAACATGTTTAGTTGGCACTGGACCCAGCAAATTACCCATGGCTCCGTTATGAGAAAATACAGATTGAGATAGTTGTGCAGAGGGGCCAGGCATGCCTATTAGCAGGGGGTCTGGGGGGAAAAAAAGTCATATTTCGACTCTTCTTTCTTTCCTTGTGCGCTTCCAAGCCAATTAAATAAAGCATGGGTTGAAATATTCCACAGCTTTGGCTCTTTGGAGCTTAGCATTTATAGATAAAACAGATGCTTCTGGCAAATGTAAAGGGTGAAATTTACATCCACTTCAATCCAAAATGTTCTAAATACTCTTTCCGGTTATTGTCTGTATCCACGGGTCCTGGACAACAGAGGAGGGACTGGGAATGTACTGGGAAACCACAGCGAAGCGGGCCAGCCAAGTTCAACAGGGAGTTCAAGGCTAAATCGATGCATATTTCCCTTTTAGTGGTGATGACTCTAGCCAAATATACACCCTTTCCTCAACACAAAATCTCAGTATAAGTTAAAAAAGCAACTGGAAGCTTCTCCTCCATTGGTGGATTTATATTTCACAATAGATAATTTGCATGCTTTGCTATTCCATAAATTCATATGGTTGAATTTGCCTGCGCCGATTCATTGTCTAACTTATTAGCAGGGTATGGCTCCGTGCCTCTGTTTGTCTAAGGCTGCTGCACTCGAAGGCCTTTGCAGACTACACGGGGAAAACCTTGGCCAGCTCTTCTAAATATGTTTTTGCTGAAGTGTCCAGATATATTTTCTCTACGGTGAGAGTTCTGAGGCAGCCTTGGCTTGCCGCAGCACCGTACATGTGTTAATGCTAAAAAGGTTCAGTTATTTTAGCAGCACATTTGATAGTATGTTGACATATGTGAGATTCTGGCCAAAATCCTGCGTCACCATGGGCGGACGCGCGTTGTTCTGGTTTCAGTTTCCTCTTGGGCTTCACGGTATGTTTGAACATGTTGTCGAACTGACATATTTGAAAATGACAACTACTGTCAGTGCACAGGCACTACTGAAGCTACTAGCGTGAACCAGACCGTGTTCTCTTGCCTAAGTAATTGCTTCTATGGTTGTAAATACTTATTTACATAAACAGAAAAATAAATGTTGATTTAGTGGAGAATTCAGAGAGTTGAAAAATGAGAACCATTGTTTTGGAGGTTATTTGCCCTCATCATTGAAACACATTTGCCTGGCCTCAGGGTTTGTGGGTAAATGAGCCTTGACGATTATTTTCATAAAAAGCAATAAAGACCAGTAATTATAAAAATGCCAATAAGAATTCATCTTTCAAAAATCTATAAAGCTATTAAGTCTGTAATTAAAAAGATGAGCGGCTAAGTCGGAGAAAATTGCATTTTCCTGCACAAGCGACTGTGAAGCCTCATCTTATGTTTGTTTTGCAAATTCCTCAACAAAAACATTAACTTTGAAATATTAATCTGATCCATGGTATTGATAGGAATCTCCCATTAAAAAACAGGGGCCTGTACTTCATACACATACGCTTCATTAGCTACACCTCGGCTGCAGATCCAAAGGGTCATTAGGCCTCCATCTTGACAATTGCACTCAGACACAGATACACCCACACACAACAAAGCACATAGAAGTGGTCAATGTACTTTCCAACCTAGCAATTGTGTAAAAGTGTCACAATAGGCACAGTCCACACACTGAGCAAATGATGATTTGCATACAGTACTTATAAGTTACTGTTTTATTCATAAATGAACACCAACAGAAAAAACAAAGAAATACCTTTTATTTGCTTATATCAATGCTGAAGGGTGTCACGTGGTGGTGTAGTCACAAGCACTCTCGCGTCAGGGCCAGGCCTTTCTGTGTGGAGTTATCATTTCACACAGAAAGATCTAGACAGTGACCTCGCCTTCGACTATTGTAAACTGGGATTGGCCCCAGAGTCTGATGGATTGATGGGTGCATGGTCAGACTTGGTATGGTATGACAATACTTTCTGCAGCATTTCTATTGTTGGCTGGTGGTTGTAGCTGGTATAAGGTGCCACAGCGTACAGCGTAGTGACTGTTTAGTGTTTTAAATGTGTCCAACACTATCAGGTGATTGTCTCTGGCTGGCTGTGGTCACATGACCATGAAAACGGGCGTCAGTAGACCCCTCTCATTGTACGATATAAGGTGGTCAGTTTTTGAGTCCCAAACCAAGATATTGCAAGACAATGGCGCATCTTTCATCTGGGATGGTCAAAATCCCATGGTGTATAGCTGACATGAGGTGGAACACTCTTCATACACTAGGCCTTTTTAGAATTTAGCTCGCGACGGCTGTTGACAGGCCCAGTGCTTCAATCTCGGAGCTGAGAGGCCTCACCTAAGCAAACAGAACTATAACAGTTAAACTATCTGGGTGTATCTTTTTCAGGTTTGTTGATATACTAACAATGTTTTTGTCGATATGATAAACTGATCCATTCCTTGGTCCAACAAGACCCGAGGCTTCTCTGTTATTGTTTCAGTGATTACTGATATGAATCCCATGTGTAGCGGTGGAAACCTTTCAATCTGTGATTGTAAAAAACTAAACAAATAAAAATAAACAGTGTGTCATAATGAATTGGTTTCACTGGAGTTACAAGAAACCCTACAAGGGCAGATCTGAATTATAAATGTTTACTTCTCGTTTCTTCAGGACTTTGCACGATGTTCACCTCTCATCACAGACCGCTACACAATGTCGTGTTTGCACAAAGTGTGTGTTTGTGTGTATGTACATCTCACTCTCATCCTAATGTTTTGATCTAGTGTGTGTATGTGTGTGTGTGTGTGTGTGTGTGTTCACAGTGGACATTAGGCAATCTCTCAAACCAGTAATGGGCTTTGATTCCCCAGGGTTGCAGTGAGATGGCCACTTCTTACATTAGCCAGTCAGGTATGACAGCGCCACGGCTTGCCTTCCCCTCGGCCAGTGTGGATAAATAATAAATGAAAGTGGTATTTCAGTCCTCCAAATCATCCGCAGGGTCAAGACTCCCTTCTCGCAGTGAACTTTGTAGGATGCGCCGAAGCGCAGCGAGATGCTAAAGGTTAGCGTCTCGAACAAGACAATCGTGCATTCGGCCTGCAAGCACAAGTAGTTTATAAACATCCACCACGATATCCACCCCCCTGGTTGTTGGTGAGGAGCTTCTTTTTCTTGCTCCCAGTCTCCTCCCTCTGTCTGTGAGGGGGAACGGGGAGACACATGAAGAGGAAAAGTTAGCATTCTCACAGAGCATACATCTGCTGCTAAGCTGGCATTTTGTATTGATTTTTCCTGAAGCCTGTAATTTTGAAAGCTTGTAACAGAAGATGAAGTAAATATCATTTTATTTGCTCAAATGGTTTCAGATTGGATAGGATTGAGATGAAAATGGTGGAGACAGGCAAATCTAGATGAGAAAGCAGCAATTTCACATAATTGTCTTCAGACCTGGTGCCAGAATATATTACCGCTGTTCTAAAACTGTCAAGCCAAAGACCCAGAAATGGACTGGAGTAAGTGAAGGCACTTATTCCTCAAGTCTCTGACATGTTTTACTCTCCGCTGACAATTTTCAATGTGATGTGGTTGCATTTATCCTTTTGTGAAGAGCTCTCTTACTTCAGCTTAAAGTATCAGTTACTCCAATGCAAATTACATCCTTGACACCCATATTGACTATGTCAGTCCCGCTCTGGAGTGGACTCCTAAGACAGTGTCGATCCAACTTTAGATGTCAGACCAGAATCAGATCAGTTTACATCTTGAAAAAAAAACAAAAAACCCTGTGGACTAAAACTAGATAATTCCTTGACTGTATTTAAATGTGTTCCTGAAACACCAAATTATCTATTGATTTTCGTTGCCCCTCATCTCAGCAAAACTGACTTCGGAGCAGCGACCTTTCACAAATCTCCCTATGAGCCAGCAAGTTGCAGAGCTGAGTTAATGACCACTGTTTATAACCCCGTCTCAGACAGCCATCCTGGTTCATTTTTCTATTTACCCTGGAAGGTGAAGTTAACCTTCTTCAGCTCATTGTAGCCAGAGGAGAATGGCAGAGATTAGTGTATTGGTCATGGTGAAGTGACTGTGCATAAAGTACATGACAAGCCCCACCGACATGGGCAAATATGCTCATTCTCTAAAAGGCAGCAGTAACGGGATTTGAGAATTGCTATTTATTGTCTGAAAAAATAATCTGTATTTACAGAGTTTCCTTCCTTTTTAACTTGTATAAATGTGCAGGTACGCAAACTTCATTAAATGCACTCTGCCAAAAAAAACAACCCAGAAAACCCCATGGCTTCCGTTTTCTTTTCAGTCAGTTGGAATATTATCCACCAGTAGCACTCATCTGTTCAAGACTTGTCCTCTTCTGTCGGCCTTCATCCATCCATTCATCCTTGCGTTCATCTATCCATCAATCAAGTGGGCTACTCAAGCCAGAAACTCATCAGAACAAAGCAATCAGCTTTGTGCGTCAGTCCTCTTTTCATTAGGAGGCACATACAAACTAGCGTGTGTGTGTGTGTGTGTGTGTGTGTGTGTGTGTGTGTGTGTGTGTGTGTGTGTGTGTGTGTGTGTGTGTGTGTGTGTGTGTGTGTTGTGAGTGCTTATTAGCCAAGGTCAGCTAATTATTTGGCCAGACTAATGAAGGTCAGTGTGCTTGTCTTTCTTTGTGCTGATGGTCTGTACCTGATTGAGATAAGTACTCCTCTTCAACCTTCCTGTCATTTGTCATCTCGATTATGGGACCTTATACTATTACGTGCACACCTTTATTTAAGAAGTCTTTTTTATTTAAGTTTGTATTTTTTGTTTCATTGACTACTCAGTGCAACTTTTAAGTGTAAGACCATACGTATTAAACTACAAATAATTGAAGAGTATCTGCGTTGATTAGAGGGATAGTTACATTAGTGCTGTTCCGAAATGCTGCAGAAATGATCACTTCACACAGACATTTGTACAGTGAATGGAATACAACACTGGATTTTGGTTGTATATACCAGTAGGCACATTTTCTTGTCACTCATGATATGAAGCACATTGTCATCAACGTTCAATGGCGGGATCTAAAATACGTGGTCTGCAATTATCCATAATGAAAAGGAACTGTGATGCCAAAGGTATTGTCCATATATATACACGCTTGTCACAATTGAAAATGTGTGCACAGAATGGTGCTATTATCATGATGGATGGGCCAAACCAAATTAGGTAGATTTGATAATAACTGTTAAATTACATATCCACTTACCTGGATGCTTAATGAACTGAAAGCGAAATTGTCTATTATTCTTGTATCATGCATGATTAGCATTCTGTATGAATATGTCGAAGCTGCTGTAGCTGTCGCTCACTCCAAATCATATGCAGGACTCTGCCATTGTACGTGTGAGATCGGTTATTGTAACAGAAACAGAGGAGATCTTAACTCTGTCGGTGGCAGCCATTTACAGAAGGACAATCGTAACGCAAAAGTTCCATTGCAAAATTGGACAGACGCCATTCAGCATTGCACAAAAAGAAAGGAAGAAACCTATTCTTATAGAATGATCACGGTCATGAGGTGAAGTAATTCAGAAATTATACACATGCACAGTTACTTTGTCATTAAGTTGTAGTAAGTAACTATATCTTTTATAGAGTGCATAGTACTTTACTTTTTTCCTTTTTCAAAAGGAGAGGCAATATATTTAGTCATAAGTGTCAATGCAGTCAGAACACAGATGCATCTTAAACAGGATCAAATGTGTCCTTTAAACCACATAACCACCCAAAGATAGAAATACAAAATTACATGTCCTTACATTGCAATGTGTTATTATTTTGATATGTAGCAAACAATTTTTTAGTCGACTGACACGCCTGGTCCGATTCACTGTTGGATTGTAAAAAAACATTTCACCTGTGAATGTTTGCACTCTCTGCACTGCACTAATATACAGCATTAGTACAAAACCAACAACTGCATGCGATGCAAAACATCTGATTTATAGGGTCAGATAGGAAAAAAAGGGATTTCCTCCAAAGAAATTGCTCCAAATGTTTCCTCTCTACCTGAGTCCCTCTCTGGCTACCTCTGCAAGCCCCAGTTCCTCGGCCCCAGCATCTCTAACAAGCAGCGGATACAGCGCTGGATTACTGTAGGCGTTAAATCAATAGCTGCTGGTCTCCCAGGCACAGCTATAGATTATGAATCAGTGTTGGTGAGCAGAGCGCCATGGTGGCAAAAGGAAGTAAGGAGACAGAGAGAAGGGAGAAAAGATGAAAGAAGAAGGAGCAATACTGATTGGATAACATTAAAATGACACAGTTTTGTGGTATTATCAAAACATGATGACTTTGAATGACAATTACTCATATATATATATATATATATCCTAAAACTGTATCTAACATAAATCATCGGTAAGCAAATCAGGCAAAACGAAAGAGAAAATTGAAATGTAAGTAAATTCAAGCAGCCCCCCAAAAAAAGCACAAATCTAACATGTGCACTTTGAATATTTACATCATTACTAAGCTTTTAAATTCAGGTTGCGTGCTCACAACACAATATGAAAAGCTGCACTGATAATTTGTAATTTGCCACAGACATATAGAAGATGTGAAGAATTCAAACAGCTCTGCCAATATCTATATCACTGATCTATGGCCACAGAGCCCATTAACCTGGTTGAACCTTCAGTAATCTCAGCAGTGAGCTCCAATGTTTTCAGCCTTCAGTTTAATTCAAGGCCCTCTGAGTCCTGTTTACAGATGGTATCTAAGTGGCTTGATTCAACTGCCAATGAATATTGGCATGTGTCTACACCCCATAGACCCTACTATTAGGGGTGGAGACCACGGGGTTAGCCAAACACAAACTGAACATGACATCTCCCTTGCTTTTGCAAGTTCAACACATGAGTGTGTGTGTGTGTGTGTGCGCACACACACGCACGCACACACGCACACACGCACACACACGTACGCGTGCTTACATACACACAAATACAAACTTACATGTCAAAAAAATCATTAAGCATGATAAAAAAGATAATGCAACTTTAAATCAGATTCTAAGAATAAAATATTTGGTGCTCTAAAAGATGAATCATACAAAGCATGTTTGTGTCTAAGCACATACAAACAAATATCCCAAGAACACACACACACACACACACACACACACACACACACACACACACACACACACACACACACACACACACACACACACACACAAAGTCTCCAACCTTGCTATAGGGCAGGTTGCTAGACCCATACTGCCCCCTGGCTCGCCTCGCCTCTCTCTGTTTGTCGAGCAGCACTGACGCCCGAGGAATAACTTGTCTCCCTCCGCAGATTCAGGGTCAGATTACTCTGGACCAGCTCCCTAACCTTAACCATTAGAAGGATAAGAAAATATCTGTTCTAGGATCAGTGGCTGGGGGGCTGGAGATGATATTGAGGAGCTGTCAGAGGTGACTGAGTTCAGGGTCAAGCTCCAGGGAGCCGTAGGGTGTGAAAAGGGTCAACCCAGGCTATGGGAGCACAGAACCTGAGGTAGAGTGAGGAAGACAACTCTGTGTGAGCTCCTTCACACTACCCCCAAATCGTTTACATTCCAAAATCACACTTAGCTCTTTGGGTTTTCTTTTTGGCATTGCCAAAAAGATACACAAGAATCATGATAGGCATAGCTTGGTGAGGTGGAAGAAGTGAAGATCTCTTTTTTATGGTGCAAAAAAAAAAAGAGAACGGTTGCAAGAAATGCCAAGCGAAGCACCCTTAACTTTTGAAATACTGCTCCCTTTTAATGCCTCACAGTGGTTTCATCTACAACCAAGATCAACACTCAGCACTAGCACAACCAATCTTTATAACAAGTAGATGTCGTAATTAACCTTTGTGAGTCATTACTTTGCAAAGGTTTCCTAACTATTAAGGTTGCGGGTATTTTTCTTCAAATTCTACATCAGAGGTCAGAATGCAAGCGCCTTCCTTAAAAAGAAAGAAAACCAAGTCATCAACTATCATTGTAAACACGGTCAATGATTGAAAAATTGTGTAATTTGAAGAGCCTACATTTACAGGTGTAAGTACTGTGCACTGTGATACTGCAGGGGAACACTTGACTCCTGTGCATCTGGTCTATGGAGGCATATGTTCTTCACAGAAATAGCATGCTGGAATTTTCACTAATTGAACTGGTGAACTTCTTATAAATGCCATTTCTATAAAAATGTGGAACATATATGCAAATAGCATTTTAATAGTTGCTTCTCATACCAGAAATTAATGGGACCTAGAATTTAAAACGAAAAGTAAAATAAATTTTTTTGTTACTAATAGTTTCATTATTCAAAACATTTAACTCTTGGTATGGCCTGTGTAATTACCTGGCAATTATCTTGTTTAATTAGCAGCACGATGCACAAATGTGTAATTGACATGATTTGATTTCCATTGATTACCACTCATTACCTTAAGCTGGTTAATACAGGAGGAGACATTAAAATACATGGTTAATACATTAAATGAAGGCAATGTAGTTCTGAAGGTTAACGTTTGATGAGCGTTCTCTTTGAGGATAATTGTAGAAGGGACATGGTGTTAACTGTTAGCTGCACAGTCTGGGAGCCACGAGCCACCAGCTGTGTCTGAATGACTGACTCTCGGAAGTGGCTGCTGCTCTAGTATGGCGCTGTCAAGGTCAGCAGGGACATGCACATACTCATGCACATGCACATACAATTGCTCCCAGATATCCAGAAACATGAACACACACACACACACACACACACACACACACACACACACACACACACACACACACACACACACACACACACACACACACACACACACACACACACACACACACACACACACACACACACACACACACACACACACAAAAACACACACACACACACACACACACACACACACACACACACACACACACACACACACACACACACACACACACACCCTGAACCAGAATGATTAATCTGTCAATCAATGCTCCCATTTCCTGCGGTGAGCCCTCCTCTTTTCCCTGCAAGGTTCCTGTGAGCAGAAAGCTTGCAAGATTGGTGTGTGAGTGTGTCACTTTTTCATTGTGTTTGATTTGGCAATCAGAGCCCATTCAAAACATTTTCCACACCATACATCTGTAGCCCGGCTGAAATGCAGAACATTGCATTGCAGTTTCCAATCTCCTTATTCTACATCGCTGCCATACACAACAGTGAGTATTCATGGCATGTCCATTTCATTGCAAGCTGGTGTGATGATGGCAGCCAGGAGAGACCTGGCTGACGAAAGGGCTCCCGACTACTGAAACCATTAGCAGGAAGTGGAATCACCCCTCAAACAAAAGCACAAAACAGTAGGAGATACTGAGGACGTCATACATACATTTCAGTAGGGGTTTGAGCACGATGCTGTGTTTGAATGGCTTATAGGTTTAAAACTAATAATGTATGCAATAAGCCCGTGGTACAGTGTTATAGGTAACTCAGATCAAAGATATATATATATATATATATATATATATATATATATATATATATATATATATATATATATATATATATATATATATATATATATATATAAACAAAGTGCCAATAAAATACTGTAATATCCACAGGAGAGACAGAGAAAGTAACATTCAGAGAGAGACAGAGACGGCATGCATACGCGAGCACACGCACACATATATAGTATACGTACATGAGACCAAGGGAAAGAGAGAAAGAGTATAAATAAATATTTTACCTGCAAGTTTTTCATCCAGTTTTAGCAGTTTGGTGGCTGCTGGTCAGCCAACATTGCAACCTGCTGTTTTGCTGCAGAATTACTTCAGCTTTTCAAAGTAAAGCTAATGACTGTCACTTTCTCAATCAGCCGTCAGGGAACTTTTTAAAGTGAAACTTTCTGCCTTAATATTATTCCACTAGGCCTTGTGCCGATCTGTTGTCACAGTGCTGCGCCCATAGACGCTGCTCCGGTAAGGGACTAAAAACAAAACCGGAAGTAAACAAAATTGCGTTAATTACGTAACATTTTTTTAACGAGTTAAACGTTTCAAATCAATGCGTTATTTTTGACAGCTCTAATATATATATGTATATATATATATAGTTTTCTAAAGTAATTAATTCATCAGCAACTAAGTTTATGAATATAATTTATCTATTTTCCATCATACACATCTTTGATTTCGCTCCAAATTACATTAGTAATGAGATGAGTGCAGCTCACGCTGCCATGCTGTTAACTGTATGTAAAAGATATAATCATTTGTTTACGTAACATCTCAATATTCATCTCTCCTTGAGATTAGTTTGATAACAAATTATCATGCTTCACATTTTTGCCAATTCATATGCTGTCATTAACTGAGCATATTAATATGCTAAATCAATATCATTGCACTTGTAGTATTCAGATTTAATGAAGACCTTACAAGCATATACATCTAATTAACCAGTGCATTCAACACACATTTTTCAATTTCATTAATTGCTTCCTGCAAATGGATATTTGCAATTATTAACAAGCACTACATGAGATGTGCTATTGTTTCCTTCACAGGATTAAAGTTCCCTCTTAATGTGTTATTTATAGTGCACATTGTGCATCCAGATTTGAGGCAAAAACCAACAATAGTAGTACATTATGACTATTACTCCTATAATAACTATTACAACTACCACTTCAACTCTCGCGCCACTAATAAAATGGGAAATGGAAGCTGTCTGCCACCAGTCACACCAATTTAATCTACTTGTATGTACAGTTCATTGTACTTTATCCCATTTGATTTGACTATGTTTCTAAAGGTGCTTTAAGAACACGGTGTCCATTAATCACCACCATTACTACCTAACCACCTCTTTTCTTTCTGCCTCATGCTCCCCATTTACGCCGCCACTGACTCGCTCTTGCCGTCACTTCATCTTCTCGACCACCCACTGCCTCTGCAGTGCTAATTGCGGATGACCAGTCTAGTTGAGCGGGAAAAAGTTGGAAAATGGGGGACAAAGCCATTAGTGCTTTATTGGGAGTGGTAAAAGAGTTAGCCTTATTCCATGTGATCCAATCCGAGTCAATCACATTGGGAAAATTGGATTCCTGAATAAGGAAATCCCATGAGAGGGGTTAGGCTGTCCATCTGGATCAGCAGAAGACACTTCTTCTCCTTTTCCTCTCCTATGTCTTTCATTCCCTTCACCGAGGCACTGTGCCTGGTGAGATTCTGTTCTCACTTTAGTGAACCAATAGGGCCATAATAAGTATTGATTAAGCTATTAGCCAACATTACCCAGGCACTGGCAGAGACTGTGTTTAGAATCAGCACCTCAGGAGTCTGTCACACTGTGTCACACTCACGTACACGGGGACACGCACACACAGTTTCGTGGAGCTGATTGGGTGTGCGATCAGGTTAGTTAGTTACTGAGGCAACTAAACTACTATTCTCTTATCTATTTCCCTCTGTCTCCCCCTGCACATCTTCTACCTCTCTATCTACCCCTGTAACTGAACTCCAATCAAGCCGGGCCACAGTCCCGAATACACGGTGTTTCAATGAGATGGGTGTGAGAGTACAACACGCACACACAAACATGGGGGATCAGATAAAAGAGGCTTGATTACAAAGGACAAGGTCATAGTGAGGAGTGACACAGGTTGGAGGCAAGCTTTCAGAGTCACGCAGCACACACATACACACCTAAAGTATGTCCAAACACACACACACATACGCAAGAGTCATGTTTAGGAGACATGGTCAAAGAGCCTTTGAATGCAGATGACCATGTTTTGGTTCATTCACGTTGGTCGTAAGTGTGCATGAGATGGAAGGTGACTTGCAGAGAGGGACATTTAGGGACTTTAATCACGCGACAAGTTACACTTCACTTCAAGACAGAAATAGTAAAATAGAGTGGTTGAGCAATAGACAAGCATTAGAATTAGCTGCCACCTAAACTCAACACCACTATGTTTTGAATATATTTTCCCAGAACTCGTCTGATTGAGTGATTTCCAATACATTGTCAGGACAAATTACCTCCACTTAATAAGATCCTTGGTGGAAGCAGAGGACGGACACTCGGAGAGGGGGAGAGGAAATGACAAGTATTAATTTGGGATTTTTCACAAACTGACACTCTCGTCGCCATCGTCAGGCCCTGGGGCTGTGTCACTTCTCACCCATGCTCACACAAACACACGCGCACACACGACACACACATCCTTCAGTCGTTCTCTGTTTCTCCGCCAACTCCCTCCTCCTTCCCCATGATCATGGAAGAAATTCGGTGGCGTAGCAATTACCTAAGTCTTTTATCAGTCATTTCAAAGGAGGAAAATTAGAGCAATTGTGTCAGGATGGTCATATGGGCAGAAATTGCACACTTATTGGGTGCACTTACGCCTGTGACTCCGCTGCCTGCGCTGATGGGGCCCATTGTTAGGGGTTGGTGCCTACGAGGCCGCTGATTGGGGCTGAGAGCAGATGCAACACCCCCTCACCACCACCACCACACCCTTTGCACCCCTCTCGCCCCTCTAAATTCTCCCTCCCACTCCAACTTAGACACCCCCACGCACCTCCCCACCCTAACCAACGCACAAAGTCTTTGTCTTGATTCTTGAGCTACAAAGCACCTTCAATTGAACATGAACCACAGCAGTGCTTTGGTTAATGTGGACTCTCATATAACTTAACAAAAATGTTCCATATTCTTTGATTGATCATTCTTTTGAACCAGCCCAACTTGCCCCGACTGTCTGGATGGTGAAAATATGAAATAGATTTTGGTCAAAAATGAAAAAGATGAGTAACGTATGAATTTTTCTATTTGTTAAAGCTTATGTTCAGACAAAGAGGAGCTGCTATACTGTCGGTAAAATGAAATAATCAAAACCAGGTTTTAAATTAGGAGGGGGGCATATTTTTTTAGGGGAAGAATATTTCTTCAAGGAATGAGACATTTTGTGCTTTCCACATTCAGGTAATTATGATAAATTGATAAGCCAGTTCAGAATATCAGCAACTGAGATACCATGACCTTTGGCAGCCCAATCCACAAGTAAAATGTCATCTGAATCCCAATCTTCTGGCAAGGAGCTACAGTGCATGTTGGTGAGGTGAACACAGGAGCCATGAATTCAAACAGTAAATGCTATGCATGTTGAAACACTTATGCCACTATCCGACCCCCAAAGATGATAGGCCACTCAGCTAACGAGTGAAGCTTCTATCTAGTAGTAACACTGCCAGCTCACAGGGATCTTTCCCTAAATGCTAACTAGATTCAGGCAGTGAATCCTAGCAGTAAATGCTAAGTCTATGGCTTAATCGTCGACTCTAGCCCCTTCGCACCGCAGGGAGCTGCCAGGCCTCTCTATTCCCACTCCACTGGCCACACATCTCCACTCAATCTGTCTTAGCATATTGATTTCCCAGCTGTCTCATTGGTTCCTAACATAATTATGGCTGGCTAGGCTAGGGGCACAGGCGCAGGGCTAATACATTTACACCAGGCCCCATCAGCACGGGCTTATATTCATGTCATTGGGAGAGGCCAGAGATTGGATGCCCTTAAGAGGCAGATCTACTAAGAGAATTTGGGGGGCTTTGCTCTAATGAAAAAGGGAATCAGCTGGCTCAACCTCTGCCACATCACAGGATCAATAGTAACATCTATGAAAACATTCAGTGGAAAATAAGGGGAAGATCAAACATGACACATCTGTTAATAAAGATGTAGGATTACATGCTGTTTATGAATGCTATTATTTCTTTTTTCCCTTCCTTTCATACAAGATGCTGATGTGAACCTTTGGCCAACCCAGGCCACTAGTGCAATTGTAAATATGTAGATACACTGAAAGAAGCAGAAACGATTTAATAAACCATTTTAATATTACCTGAACACGCTGTATGATTTCTTTTTCTGTGCAGACGCTGTGCTGCTGCTTTTCAGAACATGTCTGTGTATCTACCCCCCCTTTTTTTATGTCTTTCATTCGGCACGCAGGATGAGGCAGATGAAGAAAAAGGTGGTTGTGGGGGTGGGGGGGTCACAGTCTATCTGTTTCGCTGTGCCTAATTGTTGTCAGAAGCTGACCTAAAACGCAGAGACAGTATTTTTCAAAGTCAAGGATGAGGTAGAGGAGGGGTGGGCAATTCATCATGCGATCTCCTTTCCTCCTCCGCCTACCGTCCGGGACCAGCGAAGGTCTGCTAGTTATTTAATTCCATGGATCAGGCCCTTAATGGCAAAATCCAGCCCCATAAATTAGACATGCACTCGATTAGGATGTCTGGCGTAAGAAGTGGCCCTAGGTATGACACTGACATGTAAGGTCAACCAGGCTTTCTCAGATCTATTGCAATTAATGATCATTAGAGAAAAGCCAGGGTGGATAGAGTGGGAATCTGTCAGCACTTTACAAGTTGCTGTAACACAGACAGAAATACATGGGCATATGAATCTCCAGCATGTGAGAACAAATTTTATTTTCCTCCAATAAAACAGCGCAATTGGGCAAAGTGCACTCGTGAATCAAACTTGAACACTTAAACAATCAGTGGTTTGAGCAAAAGTAGCCCAACCACTGCTTCAAATTATACAAATGAATAGAAATAATAAGGCGTCCTCATAGACAACATAAGCGGGTCTTGTGATCAAAAAATACATTAATTACACTTTAAATACTAGAAGGCACTGCATGAGAACAAAGGTGTGATGATGGCTGTCCACACACAAGGTGTCTGCTTACAGCAAAATAAAATATCCTGCACAGTGTGGGCCCATTGAAGCTGTGATCAGCATGGGGCTGGGCTGAATTGGACTATCTTCTATTGTGTTGCACAAAACGCATAAAATATATGTGACACATTTTAATGGCTGTAACTGCACTCACTTGGCCAGAATAGCTTTATTGTACTGTGTATATGTCTATTATTAGGGGGCCCGTTTACTTCCACACCATAGCAACGACTGGTCTTTTCGGCCTCCTATATATAAAAAAACATACATGACTGATTTGAACAAAGCAGTCAACTCTGCGGCAGTTTCATCTTTTGAGCTGTTTTTGTGGCTCACTTCTAATTCTGTTTTATTTCTGAAGGCGACGGTAAGGATTTCTTTTTTTTCTTTTCTCTGCCAAATTTCATGTATTTATTTATTCATTTTATCAATCTTTTTTTTTTTTTTTGTCTGGGTGGCATTTTGGACAGTCCCAAGCATTTGCTGACAGTTATTTTGGCTCCTGGCAGCGCAGACATTGACTGTCAACGGGACGTCTCCTTTCTTTTATTCATTTCTTCTTTCCTGGGAGATGCTGCTGAATGCAAGTCAGCCTTTTCTCCCTGGAGGGTGGGGAGGGTGGAGAGGTGGGTAGGACAGTGGTGGAAAAGGAGGGGTTGGAGAAGCGTTGGGGGTGGGGGACAGACGGCAGGGATGCGGTGGAAGAGGGCTGCGGGAGGGGGGATGTGTAAGTGGGGTGGGGGGTGATAAGACATGTCGGGAAGGTGTGGTGTGTGGTGGACCGTCTCGTTCTCTCTCCATCTCCGTGCTGTGTTTAGCTGCAGTGTGTGTGTGTGTGTGTGTGTGTGTGTGTGTGTGTGTGTGTGTGTGTGTGTGTGTGTGTGTGTGTGTGTGTGTGTGTGTGTGTGTGTGTGCGTGTGTGTGTGTCGAGGGTTATTCAGGAGGACACTCTCCTGACCATCAGATCAGCCTCCATTCTGACATTCCTGCACTTCCTCAGTCTGAAAAGACAACCACATGCTCAACTAGTGTGTGTGTGTGTGTGTGTGTGTGTGTGTGTGTGTGTGTGTGTGTGTGTGTGTGTGTGTGTGTGTGTGTGTGTGTGTGTGTGTGTGTGTGTGTGTGTGTGTGTGTGTGGTGGGTGTGTGGGTGTGTGGGTGTGCGTGCGTGTACACAACAAAAAAATTGTCTGTATATAAAATAGTATGTCTTTGTGTGCACGAAAATGTGTTTCAGAGGTTGAAACCAAATTATAAGTGCTGATCTAGTGGTCTGTGTGTGTGTTTGTGTGTCTGTTATGTGACCTGTGTGCGTGTATATCCTCGTCTGTGTGGGCATAATTGGGATGTTGCGTGTCAGGGGGACACCAGCAGTATTTTTTTTCTCCCGAGCAAGCCAGCCAGTCAGAGACCATAATGGGTGTTTTTGCTTGATGAAAGCCTCAAAGCAGAGGTCCAGTGTCTGTTTTGATAAAGGGAATGTGCATGCCAGTGAGTGAACCTTGCATTGATGCTTGGATAAAACACATGATCAATAAAATAAACAGGACATAACCTCTATTAGTGACACAACACCAGGATCAAGGTATGTGGAAATGGAAACACAGGAGCTGGTAGCGCAGAACAGGCCGCAGATTTTTAGGCAGAATGAGATGCTAGGTTGTGTATTGACACTGTGTGATTACTGAACACAAAGTAACAGGGAGCCAGAGATGGCTGAGAGAAATACACACAAATAACGGGAATGCTGTGCTGCAGCTGCAAGGTATAACGACTGAAGACACGTTTGTATTAATGATTTCGCTTTACAATCACATGCTGGATTTGATTTGAAAGTGAAAAAAACACACAAGATGTTGACAAGGAGCATAAACGGGCTGATTTTAAAAGTTGTCTCGTAAAAGCAATATTAAAAAAAAAAACACCCAAAAAAAAACTACAGGCTGCTACCCAAACAACTTAGGCATAATGCAGATACTAAAAGCCCTGAGAGTGGAGTTCTTCACTCAGCCAAATTGATTTCTGTTTGCTCTCTTTCTGTTTACAAGGTGTGCAGATTAATTTGCAACATGCCCCGACACATCCACAGCTAAAACTCCTTCCTCCCTAAATCACGGCAGCTTTCTCTGAAAGCAGCAAAGATGAAATAATGACTGCGATTAGATTACTATTCTTAAGAATCCATTAGTCAAAAATGACACCCAGGAAATCACACAGTGCAGTTCTACCCTAATGCAATAAGGTGCCAATTATAACACTCATGTGGAATAAGTGGGCTCCTCTTCCTCTGTTGGCTGAGGAGAACACAAATCATCATTACCGTGTATTTCTTAATGCTATCTGCACTGAGAGGCATTAAGAAGAGACTAATAAGTTTAGCCCTTGCAAACAGAGTGCAGCAGTGTGCTCCATTTTCTCACTCATTTTACTTCCTCTTCTCATCAGCTTTTTTGAACCTGTCTGCCTGTCACGTTGCTGCGTCCGTCGTGTTTTTCAAGCTTTTCTGTCCTTTAAATTGTCCTTCCGTTTTGTCTTTTACCCGTCCTCTTAACTGCTGTACCTGGATTAGAAAACCAGATATCAAACAAGTCCATCAGTGTGTAATAGCCAGTTAGCATTTGCCAATATCATCTCAAAGCATGCGTGGTGTTTGGGTGCATGTGGCCTTTAGAATCGTTTTTTTGTTTCTTTTCAAAGTTGCGCTGGTGTATCTATTATCTAGAACTTTTCTAAAACCTTGTATGCATAGGCAGAACAAGTAAACAAAGCTGACCTGGGGAGCAAACAGTCATCAAGCTTTTGACTGCTTTAAGCGAACACAAATTTTAAGCCATGAGCTCTAAACTGGCAAAAAAAAATAATAAAAAATGCTGTAGAGCCAATAACCACATCTGACCTTGCCACCGGTGGCCTGCTCGAGAGCTCTTAGGTGCCTGGCAGCCGGGAAGGGCATTAACCGCTAAAAAGGCTCCTGCTGGGCTGGAGCAACTTTTCCAAACTTCATCTCATTGGATGAAAAGACAAAAAGAAGGAGAGAGGGAGAGAGAGTTTGATGGCAGTAAGGCAAAGCCATGGGGAATCTCAGTCGATGATGAAAGCAAACTCTCGAAGAGCCACAAAACACCACACACCCCCTCCATTACATCAAGAGGCAAGCAAAGAGAATTATAATAACACTGCCTTTTCTTTTTTAATTAATGAAGACTGTTATTTGGTGGGAGGCAGGGCAAGCTGTAAGGGATCTTGGATGAGTGGCAAACATCAAACGGAAATGGTGTGTGTGTGTGTGTGTGTGTGTGTGTGTGTGTGTGTGTGTGTGTGTGTGTGTGTGTGTGTGTGTGTGTGTGTGTGTGTGTGTGTGTGTGTGTGTGTGTGTGTGTTGAGAGAGAGAGAGAGAGAGAGAGAGAGAGAGAGAATATCTAAGCTGCCTTGTACACAAGAATTCAGGGTGTGATTGTGTGAATGTGATTGTGTTCATTGTGTGTGCGTGGGTGTTGGTGTGTGTGTGTGAGTGTGAGCTTCCTGCCAGGCCAGCTTGTTGCCTTTAGTAAATAAGACATGCCCATCAGTAGTAGGAGGACTTTGTCTTTTTATGTGAGTGAAACCTCTGCTTTTCTGCATTAACGATTGAAGAGGGGGAAATGAGGAGAAGAAAACATTATTCATACAACACATTATACAAGTTATGCAGACTTTGAGAACTTCCCCCTTTTTCCACTGAAGGTGGTTTTAATAAGGTTCCATGGGAGTTGGTGCTTCGGGGTGTTGACTAACGGTGTGTGCGTGCGCGTACGAGCACACGTGTGTACCTCGCATGTCTGAACGAGCGTGTTCGGCGGTGGGACGGCACGTGGTATGTATTACACATCAAAGAAAGGTCAGGCTCAAACACAGAGTTGGGCTAAAGGTTAGGGCACAGCTCTATATAGAACAGAGAGAGGGATGAGGCTTATCAAAGCTATCACTTGGTGAGAGACTGCTAGAGGTCACCAAACCCTTGACATGACGTTCAGATCTAATGTCTTAGCCAAGGATCAATAAGACTACACACAGACAAACCAGATAGGCTTAACATCAGTGTAGCCTCACAAGCCACTGAAACCAAACACAGTCACTCACAACTCCAGTCGGGAGTAGGCAAAAAAAAAAAAAAAAGGGGGGGGGGGGCTGTGAAATGAAATGAAAAAAGACAAATAATCAATTAAACAAGAGTAGAGGGATGAATAAAAGAAAGGTTTCTTGGGATGCAAACAAGTGCTGGGAAAAGTGTTTCTTCACAATTGTGAAAATTTGATGGTGATTTTTTGGCGTGCATGCTAAATGTAGGAATGGCATCAGATGGAATAATGCAATGAATAATGCAGAATGGAGGTGCTGAGAGATCATTGCAGCAGATTAATATGCCTCCAACACGAGCTTGAAATAGACTGACAGACAGGAAGGCAGACTGATAGATACCGGGATGATTGATTTATTGATCAAAACTCTATTTACTCATAGGTTCTCCTGCACCTAATGACTAACCAGTTGACTTTTGCTGCGCTCGTCTTGGGGCCCTACAAAAGTGAATTACCTCCGCTGACAGTTAAAATGGCTACAGCCTGGAAGAGAAAAAAAAAAAAGAGAGGTGGCATCATCCTTCTTCCTTGTGACTTCCATTCGCCTCAGTGTTCCTGAAAGTGACAGGACGCAGTGTGTTTTTGCTTACTCATCAATATTTCAGAGCACTACACATGGAATGCTCCAGTGACTTTGAATATAGGGCCCGTGTGTACACCTCTTCTCTCTTCCTTAGTGATATGACATCAAGTAATGCACAGTGAAAGTTGAAAAACCAGTGCATCAAGTCAAGTCCCCCCCCCACCGCTCGCACGCACGCACGCACGCACGCACGCACGCACGCACGCACGCACGCACGCACGCACGCACGCACGCACGCACGCACGCACGCACGCACGCACGCACGCACGCACGCACGCACGCACGCACACACACACACACACACACACACACACACACACACCATCTCCCAACCTCCCTTCTCCTTACCTAATGAAATCTGTGAAAGAATTGCTGGAAGATGCTGGGTGCTTTATAAAATCAAGGGGAAGAAACATATAGGAAATAGAAGATATGTGAGGTGAATTTGTATTAAAGGTTCGAGAGAGACTAAAAGCAAAGCATTTGTCATGGAGGATCTGTAATGTGCTACATGTGCTCTATATGTACACAGACATAAGACATTCATATGTAAATAAGCGTCAGCTCTGCATATTGATACAAAAAAAAAATCCGCCGTTTTGAGAGCATTTATGGTATCCATCCTTGAAATAGCTTCCATGGACGTGCACTTTTAATCAAAAACACCAGCTCATCTAAAAGCAAGTAGAAGTATTATGTTTAAAAGTCAGCTTTCATTGTTTGCATCAAAATGGAAATGTACGGTGGATAGAAACATGGAAGGGTTGAATCTGTGCAGCTGGAAATCACATCCACACGAGGCACGCGTGTGCCCTTGTGACCACATCTGTGTGTTTGATCGCGCGTGTGCCCACGAGGGCGCGCACGCGCCTCTGTGTGTGCAACATTTTGAAGCAAAGGGTCCATTTATCAAGGACAAAAGGGCCCCAAAGTGTCAGAGACTAATGGACGTGGCCCCATCCTCTTTCTCTCCCCCCGTTGTGATCATCCTCAGAAATTAATTAGAAATAACGAATAGACGGTCTTTTTTCACTCCACTCTCATTTATTACAATGGTAATTGCTCTTCCCTCATTGTAGGTTAAGTCTTTAAACACTGTCTTACATCAAGACATGCTCATCCCCACCATCTATAATTCATGATATACTTTGCACCAAGCAAAGCTGTTAAATATTTAGTGAATCATTGCCTTAAACTTAATCACCCTTTGATAAATGCATGTGTTTTCCCCTCGCTCAACCCCTTGCTTTCTGCTCCCCAATCAAGAGGATACACACTCCAACTAGTTGTATAATCTATTTTTAATTTCTCCATCAGAAATTAACATAATACAACTTACCATAATGTATTAATTACAGTACATTGTTAAGTGCTACATTATGTTTCTGTGAAACAAGCTATTATCATTGCACTTCATGAAGTATTAAATCTAATCCATATTTAAAGAACGCTTAAACATTAATTTGCTAGACTTGCTGCTAATGTCTTTCCTCATCAAAATCAATTCTCCCACATCTCTTAACTAGCACTAACTCTGAAGAGTTTGCACTTAATTCGGTTTTACGTCGGCTTCTTGTTTAGCCTGAGAGAGTTTCCATGTGTCAGTTGCTATTTTTTGGTACAACATCAGTGTCAAAAGAAAGGAGATGTTGCAAAAATGTTCTTCGGTGTGTTTGGTTGCCATGCAAAGTGCAGGAAACGAATGTTTTTCACAAGATAACGCTCTACACAGAGCAGGGGCCAGTGGAAGCATGTGTTCCAGGCCAAACTAATTGAAAGATAACCCAGAAGGTCATTCTGATCAGCTTTAAGTCCCAATAAGTTTTGAGCAGAAACATTTGTCAATTAAATTTTTTTCTTTTGTTCCCTTAGAGTTAAAACCTTTTCAATTGCGTAAGAAAGTGTGGTTGTGCTCCAAATTTTTACTTTCAAAACAAAATCAACATATATACAATTTGTGTCTTATTTCGTTTTCTCTTTCTTTCTTTCTATTTATTTATTTATTTATTTCAATCATGTTATACTCACACTTCATGAAAATCTTTCCATTGTGTGTTTACGCAATTGAAAAAGAGCACAATGAAGATAAATCTTATTGTGGGTGCCCTTTTCTCAAATACACAATGGACTGATGCATACCTTTACCTTACTTATTGTAACACCTGACATGGAACTAAAATCAGAGGTATTCTGCTGGAGTATCAATGAAAGGTGTTGAAATCAGGCCAAACAATGTAAATACGTGCTTCTTGCAAATATTGTTTTATCTATATTTAAGTGTATATTTGTTTATGTAGAAGTAATTTTTTCCCTCTGTAGGTCTAGTGCTGTCAATTAATTGATTTCTTATTGTTTATGGTCAAACAAGTATGTAATTTTTTTGGGCAACATTATATTACAAACTAGATGAAAAGACTAGGTTTGGGAATAGTTGGAAAATAGGGAGAGTTTAGGTGTGGAGCTGAGGGAACAATCTGGGGGTCAGGGGGTCGCTTTTCGCCAGCAGAATTCTCTTTCCTTTAATTTTTGAGCAGAGAGCATGAAAAGGGGAATGAGTGGATGGCAAGAATTCTATCAAAAGACACATCCGTAGCACTGATTTTACTATGAGTGCAATGCAGACGTTTGACTTTTCTAGAAGCAAATATGGTAAAACTTTTATTTTATTAATTAAAACACTTATTTGAATAATAATAAAATAAGCATTAGTGCAATACCATATCAGAGTATTTTAATCAAAAGCATCTCCTTTTCGTGGGCCGTGGATCCCATTCGCTGTTAACGATATTATCTGGCATTTCAACCCCAAATTTACTGCAGGAACAAGACAAAGCATGTCGACCATGAGGGGGGCCCACCTCCTTAAACTTCCCCAAAAAAAACCTTGCTAAAATGTTTTTTTTGCAATGTGGGAAAGTAATCAGTAGCTAAATCAATAAGGTACTTTCAGCTGTGTTGTTAATGTTTCATGTTATTATTCACTTTATTGTGCTTCTCTCACTAGATCAGCTTTCAGTTTGAGGCTTTATTTCCTTTGCACGATCTGACTTTAAATTATTACTGTTAGCTGGTATGTACAGATGTAAGCCAGCACCTGAGCGTAGTGTTTCCTGTAATAGTTCACCAGGGACCTGTATCTCCTTCAACCCCCTTTTCACTCAGTGGAAAAATAAACCTAATTTTTGAACGTATGAGCGGCTTCACAGCACCGCTCAGGATCTGTAGTTACATTTCTCACTTCCTGTTTTGACTTCCTGATTTACATCCTGACTGCCTGTCATTGGAGGCGGGGATAATAGGCGGGTACTATAAACAGCCTTTCACATTATCATAAAATCCTAGATGTAAATACATACACCTTCTTTCAACTCCGCCTCCCTTCTCTCAAAAGACAAGAGTACATCTTTAGATTCTAAACATCCTATTTGAATGCACCTTCCTCTCTTCTCGTCTTCCTTCCTTTTTTTTCTTGCTTCTCTCTTTCTCCCTGTCTCTCTGAGGCACTCCATCGTCCTGATGTTTAATTCATTGCGCTTTTCCATCATCCTTCCACCTCTCGCCACGGCTCTGTCAGGTAACAAACAATGAGTTTTTGATGTGAATAATTTAATGCGTGTACTGCAAATGCCGGCACTCGGCATTACCCATGCTGCACACTTCGCTGTCATTAAGACACCTGATTTCCCCCAAGATTCCTCTCCCTGCCTCGCAGATGAAAAGGTAACACACATGTCGAAATTTCTCCCCCTTTACATCTGGGGAGGAAGACTATATTTTTAGACAGGCTAAATGAGACAATGACAGCGGTAAGCAGAGAAAATAGAGAAGGGGGGCAGACAAAAGGAAAGCAAAGGGGGAGAGAAAAATGAAGGTGTGGGGGGGGGGGGGGGGTGAAAGAGGGATAGTGTGACTGTTTCCTAGTACATATTTTTCTTTTCCTCTCACTCTCACACGATGCCGCAGCATCAAACACTAACCCTGCTTTCAAGAGCCGGCGAAAGCATTGATTCAATATTTTCTTCCCTGCGTCGCTGTGATCCTGAAACTGCTCTCTGGCTAGATCGAGACTCACGGAGGGAAAATGACGGTGGCGACATCAAACGCAAACGTGTTGTGGATAATAACAGACACAGCCTCCTCTCTCTTTCCCCTCCTATTTCCCTTCCTTCTCAGCCAGTCCTCCCTCCCTCCTTTCCTGCCGCCTGTTCTGAAGCCGTAGACGTGCCATGAGCTCCATGCATATGTGGTGGTGACACCAAATGCCAAACAATTAATGGCTCAGCTCCTCCTCACTTTTTTTGGTAATGGCACGGTATTCATCTCCAGGATCATATCTCTGAGCCTTATCTCTCTTTATGCAAGCGGAAGAAAGGAGAGAAAGAAGGAGGAAGCAGTGGTGGCAAAAGTATGGGAGTCGGAGTATTATGTGAATTACAGCAGCAGGGCCAATACAGACTCATCTATCCTATTCAGCTCGCTCCCCAGCCATTCTGAAGACAGACAATCAGTGCACACTGGGACTGGCGAATGAGGATCACCTCCACTGGCAGCAGGGTCCTCCGTTTCATTAAAAAGGATTAAAAAAAAAAAAAAAAAAGGTGGAGGGATGAGGTGGGCGAAGAGGAGGGAGAGGGAAGCGAAGGAGAACGGGGGTGAGTAAGGGAAGGGGGGTGACAGTGATGGAGATCTGGGCAGATATGAAGGCAAAGGGCAGCGGGGTTTAAGGAATATGAAGGACGAGGATGGAGAGCAGGAAGGATTCAGGGGGAAGTGAGGGAAAGGGGAGAGCAATGAGGAAGATGTGGTCAGATATGAAGATATGAAGGCGCATCGTAATATGACTATAACGCTGTGTGGCTCTATGATGTGGAAAGGAGCGAAAGAAAGGAAATATGGTGCAAAGCAGCGAAGGTGGGTATGGTATTAATAAGCCATTGTGGGGATAATTGAGGAAAGGAGGGGGGGCTCTGAAAGCCTTTTTTAAAACCAACTCTCCCTTCAATCTTTGATTCACTTTCATCACCTCCAGTGTGGCCACGTTGATTGTGTGAAATCGGCAGGAGGGCCTTCAATTATTGCATCTCGTCTGTGGTCTTCAAGCACACACATAGACACACACACACACTTGCTGGATATCTGGCATACACTTTTCAAAAATACATAGTCCTGCTGCTGAACACACATTCTGCTTACACACAAGCACACACACACGCACACTTTGAGAAGATCCCTTGGATTTTACCCAAACGACTGGGGAGGAAGAGAAAGAGAGAGCTGATACACAATAGGCTGAAGGAAGAAAGCAGCAAAGATGAAGAAGAGTGTTGATTATTCTCTTTGCCTATTTTATCATTAGCAGATGGGAGTTCAATAGTGTAGTGAGTACTCAGTGGTGGTCATACAATGGAAAATGAGGAGAATTCTATACATAATGACACTGTGAATGGACAGGAGAACATACACTTGAGAGCATGTGTGAAGGATATTGCTTGGACACAAGATGCATGCAAAAACACTCATAAGAGAAGGGGTAATGAAAAGTCAGGAAACCTGGAATAATACCTCCTTAGAAATGCACACACATGAGAATGCATGCATGTATGTGCTTAGCGCTTGAGTACTAAGTGTACAAGGATGAAGTGAATCGCTATAGACCTCCTTGCACAGACCACTGTAATATTTGCATTATTTTCATCATGTTGGCGCTTTTCTGTTTCTGGCACCTTTATACACTCCTCTCATATCTTGCTTATAAACAAAAATAGTCAGGAATGCATCATTCATACGCCCAGATACACACAAGCACTGCTTTTGCTGAATATAGGCTCATTCTTGGTCCTGGAAGGCTCTAAACCCTCTTTAAACCAAGCCTTTATTTCCCCTGTTGCTCACTGGAATCATGCATGCGGGTGTGTGTGTGTGTGTGCACGCGCGCGTGTGCATGTGCTGATACCTGCGTATACATATGGTACAGAGTGAATGTACAACTAGGTGTTTGTGCGTGCTTTTCATGTGTGTCGGTGTGTCGTCGAAGCCGGCTTAATTAAAAGTGAAGTTCCACTGAGTCTCAGTCACAAAGCAGCCACTGGGAATATTTCTAATTATTTCCTACCTTTCACATCCCGTTCATTCTTCTATATGTGATTACTGACAGCGACCGGAGATTAACTGACAGTAGGGTGTATTTGCACACGATTACTGTTTGTCCAAGTTGACAGAAATAACTCTAGCTTTAAAACATGTCTGTGTGCTGGTATACGTTTGAGTCAAACGTAGAGAAACAGTCTGTGAATATTCAATCTGGATTGGATGCTTATGAATCTCCTTTTTGTCATTTTCTTGAAATAAACGCAAACATCAAAAATCCGACACTCCAAAAGTTTCCTCCCAGCACCGTTCATGTTTTGAAAGTCAACTCAACAAAATCATGGAGTGTGCCTCCTCACAACACACTGACAGACAAATATGCTCCTACCGGATATGCATACACACAGCACTTGCTGACATACACCCACAAAAACACCTACAGGCATGCATGCTATACAAATCACCCCATATATTTTTAATATACACCAGAGGAGTACAAAGCACTAATAGCCTGTCGGCTTGCCTTGCGTGATTTAGTGAGCAGCATATTAAAATCTGAAGCTATTCATTAATATGTAAACTAGTGTGCTGTCATTATATGGGGTTGGGGTCGAGGGACCAGGGTGCAGAGGGGGAGTTGCGAGGGCGATGGAGTCAAGGCTGCCAAGCCGGGGCTTGATTGAGTTCAGCAGCAGCGTTTGATAAGTACGTGCACGTGTGTCTGAGCACTCCAGTGTGTGTGAATGGGTGTGCATGAGTTGCATGTTGGAGTGCGAGCTTGTTTGAGGATTTGTGTGTGTGTGTGTGTATGAATGTGTGTGTATGCATTTGCATGCATCCTTGTGCGTGTGCCTTGCGGAGGTCTCCAGGTCCCCAGGGTGATTAAAGAGAATAAATATGCTTGATTACAAATGTCCTACCTCCCCATCAACTCCTCTAATGTATGCAGTTTAATTGAGCGTCACAACTAAAGTATGAGTTATGGAATGAACAGACAGGCCAATATCTCAGAGAGTCGGGAAGGGGTGGGGGTAGGGGTGGGGTTGGGGGGACATGAAGGAGACGGAGAAAGCAGGAGATGGTAATATCGCTCATAGAAAAAAAGTGACATATAATCTAGATGCTGGTATCTATATTAAACACGTTATGCAATATTGCAAGAGTAATCAGTAACATCAACACCTATGCAAATCCATTCAAACTAAAACAGGAGGATTATAAAGGATTATTCATTTTCATTTCTCAAACCTGCACACCATCATCTCATTTGGGGAAGCGTTAAAAAAAATTCACATGTTTATGGTTGACGGAAGCCATGACACAGTTATAGCACATGATTAATCATCAAGCTGTATTTTGTCCCCATTTATTTGTTTATTTATTAATATCCTAGTGGCTATGCTGGGTGACCACTTGTCAATCACAAGACCAACTGACCAACAATATTTGGATTCCTATTGATCAAGAGGTGCTCTGTGGAGGTCCTGATTTGGAAGAGCGCTGCGAAAGCCCTCAAAGCGGGGAGACTCCAGTTTGACGCTGGGTCATGGCCCCTTTATGAGTTTGCATGTTCCCTCAGTGTGTGCACGGGTTTTCTGAGGTAATTCAGCCTAATCCTACAATCCGAGGACATTTTCAGTCAATTGCTTACTTTAACATGCCTTGAGGTGTGAATGTCCACGTGTGTGTGCTTGCATGT
This sequence comes from Lipophrys pholis, assembly GCF_963383615.2. NCBI lineage: Eukaryota > Metazoa > Chordata > Actinopteri > Blenniiformes > Blenniidae > Lipophrys > Lipophrys pholis. The sequence goes on from NC_137648.1 coordinate 8,486,467, forward strand.
GATTCTCCAACTCTCGGCTTCACTATAATGTTTATCTTAAAATAAAATTCTCCCTCCCCTGGTACCATTTAAAAACAATCAAACTCTCGACCATAAATGGTGATATACATGCCGAATCAGCTTTTGACTTTCTGTTCTAATATGGTGGTACATTAGGACAGATGCAACTCCTGGGTTCATTCAACATCTGTGCAATAAATGCATGAAAGGGACATTTGAAAGCTTTCTTTGACTTGATGCTAGGTGAAACGTAATCGTTTCAATGAGCAAAAGAGGGTAGAGAAAATTTACCAACATTCAATTTTAACATACCAGAACTGCAGAATGTTCATCTGGATCGCTCGCAGCGATAAAAAAAGAAAAAAAGAAAAAAAAATATGCACAAGGAATTTGTATTGCTATCCTACCATTTCTCTCACCTCTAACTCACACTCACACACTCTCACAAACACACTCACACAAGGCCCTGGCCCTTAGCTGGGTTTGGTCTAATTGGCTTATTGTCTTGAGGAGCCAGTGACAGAGTAGTGGGTAGGAGGCAGACTTTCATCGGAGGTTATTGAGAGAGATAGCTAATTTCCTCGTGTTTCCCTGTCCGGGCCTCAGTGCTGCACACACACAGTAAGACCTCTCTGGAGGGATCATTAAGAGTCTGGTATTCTCTCTCTCTCCTTCTCACACACACACACACACACACACACACACACACACACACACACACACACACACACACACACACACACACACACACACACACACACACACACACACACACACACACACACACACACACACACACACACACACACACACACACACACACACACACACACACACACACACACACACACTTTCTCTATCTTTTTCTCTTTTTCTCGCACACACATTCTCTTTCCTGGTCAACAACCAAACACACAGCTAACCTTTCCAGGAAAGTTAAAGCAAGGCTGGAGAGCCAACAAGACATGCCTATAGTCAGAATAAGGGACGCGCCAATGCTGATACAAGTAGTGGGTCTGACACCAACAAACCCAATACCAGTTTAGAACAACTCAACAACAGCTGACATCCGCTTCTCAGGAGAGCAGGTTATCAGGGAGCATTGCATATATTTTCCTTAACAATAATTACAACTCATCGGCGCTTCCCCAGTCTCAATGGACTGTTCTTCGCATCAACCCACACACACACACGCACACACACACACACACACACACACACACACACACACACACACACACACCTTTGTCAAAACCACAACCCACACAAAGCCTTTAAGTGCATATCGGTAAGTAATCAAGCAATCACACAAACACAGACAGGGTTTCACATCTACGTGACCTCAATTGATTTAATATGACTGTCTGGATTAAGAAGCTGCATCGAAGACGTAATTTTGCCTATTGTTCATCTGCGTCTTCAAAGTGGGTGATCTGCTATCAAAATCACTGTGGTTGATACAAATTTAGAGAAAATACACTTTTTAATGAACTAAGTACCATTCAATTAATAATTGAATATGCTGGTCGTTACAATATGTTCTTTAGATTGTTTCTCTTTGGATCTACACAATACCGGACACTGAAGAAACAATATACATATATATATTGTGTGTGTGTGTGAAGGTGTACACATGTCACACAGTCGGACCAGTTTCCCTGGTTCAGAAGGGGAATGGCAGCTGGATGTGGGGGGTTGCAGGGATGGATGGTTGTAGGGCCATCAGCGAGTTGAAGTGCGGGGGCAGCAGTTGGTTTGCAGGCCATAAAAAGACGGCAACTCTCCTCTGGGGATTTAAGAGTAGAATTTTGCCCTGAGAGGGAAGCGGTACCACTAATTTACAAGACCCTCTGCTCCTTGGTCAACAAAAATAAAACATCTAGGGTAATTACTAATTCATTATTAAAAGGCAGCATTATTTATGAGAAGAGGTGCTGCATGCTCGTGGTTTCTTTGGTATCCCAATCACACCAGAACAGGGATGATGTGGTGAAGACCCAGCCTGAGGCAGTCCTACTGTTTCTTGTACCCGGGCCTGATGCACCGTCCCCTGGGTGCAGAGCGAGAGGGGCCAGGGGCCAAATGTCGAGTACCGGAGAAAGAAGACCACCGCCTCTCTGTGACCAGCATCCACACTGTATGCATTGTCCATTCTGTGCGAGTAGATGTGAGCATGTGACCACACATGCATTCAAACACATACAGTATGTGTTTAGACATATATTGATTTTCTTGATGCTTCTAAAAGGCAAATGAGGAATACATATATAGAGCAAAGCTGTTTTATTGTTCTTATGAAGCAGCCACAGTGAGCAAGGAAGGACAAGAAAAGAACACCTAGAATGCAGCAACAGTCATTGAATAGCAGTTTTTCCTTCTTTTTTTTTTTTTACCTACAATGGCACTTTCCAAAAAGGCCTGGTGCTTGTCAGAGAATCAATCTTAACTGTGGTTTCTCTTAAACGCAGCCACATACTGTCACATTCTACAGAATTACGGAAAACCTCTCAACGACAGAAATTCTAATAGCTCTCAATATGATGAGAATACTGGTATTTTTAGGCATTTGATTCATCCTGAGGTTCATGGATTTAAAAGCTTTTGTGTTATGGCTGTGAAATGATACATTTGCAGGCCTGCTTAAAACTCAATTTAACTGTAGCTGCAGCATTGCCATAATGGCAACCCTCTATTTCCAGAGCTCTCCCAATCAATAACAAATTGCTGAAAGCACAAATGATTCCATTTTCTGCTAGGGGGAAACGAGAATGATGAGAAAATAGGTGAAATTGATATGTGAGGGAATATTATCAATGCTCTAAATGTCAGCAGGATGAGGTACTATGACCTTTCAGGGCTGAGGGTGAAAAAACACAAAGATAAACCCCAAAATGCAGACAAACAATCATTCTAAAGCAACAAATGTGAAGCCTGTTACGGGCTGTTCTTTTGTAGCAACGGGTGACTATCAAACATGATTGCCATCAAAGAAGAATACAGGTATAAGTGAGGGTTTTTTTCCACCGCACCTTTAACGTGACCCCGCTGATTCGTGGACATCCACTTCACCATTACCAACAGACCTGAGAGCGAACCTGGACACTGAACCAGCCATCTGTGACGCAGGCATTTTGCATGTGGCAGGAGGTTTTGTTCCGTTTGGAAAAAGCTGAAGGATTAAGTTAGCCTAGGGTGCTTTGAGAACCGTCTTCTTTTAGTTAATCTTCTAAACTGCGTCCATAGTAACCCATGGATGGCAATCTGGTATGCTCTTTCTAACATTTAAAAGTATTTTATCAATTATAAAGAATAAATGTGAATACACACAAAAAAACGTATAATTTCCACTGACTTGAAGCTAAATGTTTTAAAAACACTCGGTAGCAGTGGTTCCCAACTCTTTGTATTATGCAACTTCAATACATTATGTACAGAATATACATGTAAATATGTTATTGCCATCATGACTTTACAAATGCTAATATTTTTAGAACATTTTGATCCAAAATTAAACACAGTGGCATTGGGCACTTTAGTTTCTTGTCAAACTAAATTTAAACATTGGCTGTAGAAGCTGCCATTTTTATTTATTTTTTTATTTTCAGGCCCAATTTGTCCAAACTTGCATTTACTCCCTTGAACGAATTCATCAGCAGTCAATATATAGCCATCACTTTCCTCATGATCTGTACATTTTTGGTTACCACATGAAAATCTTGGTCACGTGGCTTTGTCATCAGCATCATGGTATCATTCCAGAGACATAAATATTCATGAATAATTGTTGCTACATTTTGAAACTGCAACTCCAGATTCCTCGAGATTCTCAATGTAAGCTCACTCAAGAGAATTTCTTTGTGTCTGAACTGAAAATACGTTACAGAAATTGTCAAATGGCAACATATACCAGTGAAAACAGCCATGCAAGGCGCTCGACCACCGCTGGGAGCAACTCTGGGATTATGTCTTGCTCAAGTAGTGTTCGACACATGGATTGGTGGAACTGAAGGGCTAGAAAACAGCCTTGAGATTTGGAAGCAGAGCGCTCCACCTCCTGAGCCTAAGGTGCCCAATATATAACATTCTGTGGTCAAAAAGCATATATTACCATCATTTATAATCATATTAAAATTCAGTTGTGATTATTAGGAACAATACCAGGTAGTTAACAGTTACTTATAATTGTACAAACGCATGCTGCTGCATTTGTCAATGTCCAATCTAAAAGTATCCATAGTCATTCAGAAATGCCACGCTGGCAGCCAGCTGTCGAAAATCAAGAGGTTGTTGGGGAAAAAAAACAAACAAAAAAAAAAACAAACATACACAATCTGTGCCAAATTAGTCCCTTCATGATACACTGTGAAAAGTTGGATTACTGGATGAAATAATGCAATTGGAATTGAATGAGGACAATGTTCCACCTATACATGTGGGCCACCATTCCTGTCTTGAATGGAAGCTTAAACAGGGAATACGCATACATTAACACACCATAGATCACAACCCTACATGCAGACACTCACATATACTGTGCACACTTATCCCCAAGGGACAGATAAATAGAGGGTCTTAAAAACATATTCAAGGCAATCTTATAAAGTTTTCGATTAAATGGACACTGGGAATTTAAAAGAGTTCAAACCGCACATATTCTTTACCTTCCATTGATAATGAAACATTTCTCCATTTATATAGTCCAATGAAAAGACAGTCAATGTGAGCTTTACATAAACATATAAGCCCTCTAACCCTTCGACTGAATAGTTATTGTTCTGTGTATGTATGTGCTTAGTTGAAGTGTGTGTGTGTGTGCGTGTGTGTGTGTTTCATGAGTATCTCTCCAATGGTCTTGGCTTTGAAGAGAATGTACAAAGACTGTGAAGGTCTAGCTCAAGGGTCAGGTGTATGGTTGGTATTGTATTTGCAGCTGTTTGTATTTGCAAGGGCAAGTACATATGCGGAGACTCACTTCATTCGCAGAATAGCCGACATATTTGTTTGGAACTGTAAACACCATTGTGAAGGTTTAAAGGACATATGATGCATCAGAGTATGTGCCATCCACAGGTTAAATCGATAGAAAATGCACATGACTGAATTTCATAATTCTGCAATGTTTGATTAAACCCCAAGTTGAAACTTTGTTCAAAAGCAACAGGACTCTGTCTCACACGTGGCTGTCAGTCCCCTTGCCTGCTTTCATTTAGTCGGCATGTGTTGGTGTTTGTCAGACTGCGTCTCTTCTGATATTGTCCACGTATTCTATAATGTAATGGGATTGTATGTTGTGACATCAATAATTGCCAGTGTTGTTTGCTCAATACTGCCTGTAATCAACTGTCTGATTCAATGTGTGTGCAGTACTGTCTGTACAGTACACCCTGCACTCTGCCTGCCTCACTCTGAAAGCTTTTCATTCTGTTTTTGCTCACTTTCTTATAAAGTAAGTGTACACACCATTACTGTATTGTCATTTGATTGATTTAATTTATTCTATGGTTGAGAGATAATTTCAAATTGACCATGTGGCCAGCACTAGCAAATGTGACGATAATCATTGTCCCTGAAAATTATTAAACTGAGAAACAATGTTTACCAGTACATTGTGTACTGATAGAAATATCACACCAAAGTGTAATTGATGGATAGTCTGAACAATTTGAAAAGTTCAAAAGCAGGAAAAAGAAAAGATATACCGTAAGTTGGCCCAGTAAGAGTTGGTGTAAATTATGGGCAAGAAATAGTACACTGTTATTTGAAAGAACAAATCTCATAAAGATTGTTTACTATCAAAAATGCTCAACAGTAGAGCATATCACATGTTCAACTAATATCCTGTGCCCTAATGTGCAGGAGTAGATTCATACAGTATAAATGGTTTGTAATAGTACCTGGTGAAGTTGTTCAATCCAAAACACTTCATGACTGATCTATGAGGGATTTGCTACAGCAGTGGTTTTCAATGGGGAGGAATGCCTTCTCCCAGCATGATCTTTGAACACAACATGATAAATAGAAATAAGTACAACCTGTAACTCCCTTTTTTTTTTTTTTTTTTTTTTTATTAAATCACACATATTTTGGCAATTTAGAATAGATGGATCGATATTTGGACCAGAATCTAATATCAGTATAGTATATGTACCTTAAGAAAAGAAGCTTTATTCAAAAAAAGTAAAAACACATTATTTTAGCAGTCATGGCAGTTTCAGACTAAATACTAAAGGACAGTCCTATATTTTTTTGATAGCTTATGGGTCTTAATTGCTGTTAACATGATTATCTCTTGAAAAATAGGGCTGCATGAAATATCACTAATTTATCATCATTCAATTCAATTGAATTCGTTAACAACAAATGAATCTCAAGGCAATTAAATATTCCACCTTTAACTGGAGACAATATGTTGAATTTATGAAAATAGATCTTGTATCACTTTACTTCCTTTCACAACTGTTACAAATCAGGGCAAGAAAAACAAGAAAAAGAGCACTCTTAAGTGAAAAAAGAAAGACATTAACATCAAAAAATGCATCATTAACACAATACTCAACAGCATTATCACGTACAATATGTTTACTTAATATTGTGCAAAATCATTCAGATGTCAAGCTATTCAAGATAAAAATACTACTGGTGGGCCGATGAGAAACAGGGCTCCTCCCGCCTCACTTTGTCTACACCATCCATTACACTGCTCAATAAAACCATTTAGGAGTGAATCGGTTGCATTCCACTGACGCTCAGGCATGAAGCCATAACACATCAAATTTAGTACAAAAAGAAGAAAATCATAAATTAGTAGTAGCCTTAGCAGTTGGGAGACTAAAGAGAAGACTCTTCAAAGGTGAACTTGACGTAACACTCAGCTACGCTGTTCTGCATTCTGCTCTGTTGGTGCCCCTGTCACCAGAGAAAATATTATGCGTTTCCTCCACAGTACAGTGGACTTCCTCAGGAAAGACTGCTTCATTTTACAGTAAATTTACGAGTAGAAACAGACCTTCTTCACGATTCTTTTCGATGTTATTAATAACGAAATGAAACTTGGGACTTGTTAGTGGGACACAATTATGGCGAGAGGGAGAAAATGACTGTAAATAGCAGGTTTACTTACACGTCAATTTGCCTTGAGAAAGACAAAGACTTAATCTAGAAGCTTTTTTTTTTTTTTTTTCCATGTGTGAGATCCATAAGTGAGACAGTATACTTGCTTTCTTTGTTAGACATTTCCCTTGTTCTTATACACAAACCTTCAAAAAGTCTTTATAAACCCCCTCCGTTGAGTCGATACTGTCATATCTGTTGTTGCATGGTTGTGTCCAAGCACAGAGCATGACCCTGTACTAATTTCTTCTCATAAGCAACAAAACAGGACAGATTATATTGTCCTCATCACAGCCAGTGTTCAGTGAAATCAATAATGACAGGGCACATATAGCCCAACCAAGGCCCTCGGAAACCTCGTTAGTCTAAATACCTCCAGGAGATACGTGCTAATAAATGAGAATAAAATTAACAGCGTCCACTCTGGCTCCACTGGACTCTGATCTGACCACTGCAAGGACATACCCTGCAGTGTTTTCAAACTATCCCAGTTAATTATATTTTCTAATGTGCAGACGAGAACCAAATTAAACCCAAGCTAAATTTAACAAGCCTAACCTGACTTCACATTTTGCTTTCCGCTTAGGATTGGCGAATAAATAAATAATAATATTAATCATGCAACCTCTGAACTTCCTCATGGGTTCCTTGAGGCTAGTGATCAGGGAATGAGTAGGAAATGGGGGTGTCGGGAGGTGCACACAATGCATGCTCTTATATATGGGATAGTTGCTGGAGTGGAAAATAAGATAAACCTAAAAATGCTGTCGAGTGACAGCAGAGTGCGGTTTCATTTTATGTGAGCATCTCTTAAATTAGCCTTCAAAAAGCAAGTTGCTAAATTAATCAATTCGAAGATGTTTTCACCCCCCCCATTAAAAAATAAATAAATCACCTGCAGTTTATATTTTATACTTTCTAAGAATTTAAAACCATAATACTGTTACCGTGCACAACTTTTGCCTTAATCAATATGGCTTCAAGGTATGCAACATTAATGAAGTGACTTCAAGTAGACAATGCTGAATTCGCAGCACTGCTGCAGCTGCATCATTGACATTATCCACATGTCCTATTCATTAATAACTCGTGAATCCAGCACACTAAGTGGTCAGAGAGCTACACAAACACAGCTTTTATCTGTGCGGCTAATTATGCATCTGCTGGAATTTGACCAGAGAAGACTAAAGTAAGTGAAGTGTTTCTTTGTGACTCACAATCAAAAACACGGGGATTATTTTGTTTAGAATTCTAAAGCCGACCATACAACAATATTGTAATATAAATTTAAAAACCGATAACAAAAATGTGGGGGGAAAAGGAAACGTCTCTTCGGCTAAGCCTCTACCTTTGAGTAATGCAATGAGGGAGAGAGAGAGACAGAGACAAACACATGCATGAAAAAAAAACAACCTTAAAACACCTTGACATCGTCATGCGCTGCCATGGTGATACTCTGCGTCTGAGTCGTGCCACGGCCAGACAGTTTATCACTGTGAGAGCACTTAGTCTTTGTATGCATGCTGTCTGTGGATGTGTGTGTGTGTGTGTGTGTGTGTGTGTGTGTGTGTGTGTCTGCCTTTGCACAACAAAGAGAGAAAATGTCACCAAACATTTTTAAAAAAAAAATTGGGGGGGGGGGGGGGTGTTTGCCACCATATTTTTTCAGAGCTTCAAAAATGTGCCTCAGTAGAAAATATGGGTCAACATGTACTGTTCTGTTGAGATTGAATAAAAACACAATTTTAGAATACCCATTTGTCAGTGCATTAGTTGCCCTGGAGGCTTTTGTAAAGAGGGAGATCACCTTGATTACTTGTTGAATTGCTAAACTAACAACTCTGTTCTTCAAGCTTTTGACCTCAGCTTGGACTGAGGGGCTGTTTAGACATGTACTGTATGTGTGCCCTTGTTTCCGTTACTATTTTAGAAGAAGTTAAGAGGGTAGAGCTAATCATTTTCATTCAAACACACCTTTAGAAATGTATTTTTATTTTTTTTTTTCAATTTAAAGTAATAGAATAAATGAGACAAGGAAACAGAAGCTTTAAAAGAGGCTGGGATGAAAAACCCACGGCGCGATATGTGTGACAGTTGCTGGCAATAAATACAGAAAAATCCTCTCTTTCAAAACTTCTAAATGGGAAGTTATCAACTGTTAAAGTTCGCCATTAAGCTAAAAGCATGTGAGAAAAGTCATGTACAGAGTGGGAGAGTGACTTTAAAGTCAAATGTGTGGATCCCTCGCTCAATGCCTGAAAGTCGGCTGCCCCAAAATTTCTATGGTGAAGTGATACTCTGAAACACACAGACCATAAAGAGAACCTCTGGATTTTACACTCTCTCTCTCTAACACATGTTCCCAAACATCAATCATCCCTCTTCTAACCCAAGCATAGAATTTTCTCCAAATTTCTCATGCACCTTTCTGTAATGCATGATAGAGCCATCCCACGCCATTTTCAAGCACACTGCACCAGTGCATGCACCTCTGGCAACTAGAATACAGCCCAAATCAAGTATTCTTAAGAGAAGTATTCTTTTGCTGGCTTTCATGGTGCTGTTGCCATTATTTTGTGTGTATATCCACACTTCATATGGGATATTGCTTTCAGATGTAAAAAAAAAATGTAAAGGTTCTGGTCTTTATGTGTGCGCACGCACGCGTTGGTGTTTATGAGTGTGTATGGACTCATGCAGTCTTGTCACAGTGTGTTTGTGTACTTAATGTGAAAGCTTGACTTGTCTGTCCTCTGCAAGAGGAAATAATTGACCAGTCGTACCGGTCTCTTGCAAGAGAGTTCAGACATTGTAAATGTTGGCCTGAAGTGTCTGGTCGAGAGTGGACTTTTCAACGAGAATTAGTGGGTTTCTCAGCCAACAAATCTCTGCAGAAATGTAGTCAGACAGTCTAATCAGAGATACTCAATGTTTCTTCTTCGAGAAGTTGTTGTTTCGGGGTTTTTTTCCCCCCACTTCACCGTAGCTGCCTTGCAGCAGAACTTCATCTCACCTTCCCTTATTCATTTCCTTTCTCTTGATATGCTTGTCCATCTCCCTCTTCCTCTGTATGTTTCTCGTATTCCCTTTTCATTATATGCATCTCACACTGATTCCACCTGTATCTGACAGTCCGATTATCTCTCCTCCCTCTAACACCTTCTCCGTTGTTTATATGTAGCTATGTGTGGAATTTATCACAGTTTCACTATTGACCAGCGCGGCCTCTGTGGGACACCTGGATGGTAGGTATCGGCTGAGGTGTGAATTTCAGACTGCTTTGCGTGAGTGTACATGTTTGAGTAGGTGTGTGTGCATGCTGATGCGTGCACGTACGTGGGCCCAGTGTGTGTGTGTGGGTGTGTGTGTGTGTGCGTGCGTGCGTGCGTGCGTGTGTTGACCATGGAGGTATACCACGGGCCATTTGTACCGGCCCAGTGCGCCTATGAAATTGCCTCTGGGTGTGGGGGTGCTCACAATGTTCTGGACCATTAGCTCAAATAAGTCACAGCCAAAACTCTTAGTATCTGTCTCACTGGCCAAATGACAAACTGTGCATCCTACTAAATCCTCACTGCCACCAAACAGGCAGAGAGGAGGATGGGGGAGAAACGGGTGGAGGGGGGGACTCCGACGGGAAATGTATCTACAAAATATAAAGCTCTAATTACTCAGTGGTATTAGTGAGGCGACACTCACCTACTCAAACATCCTCTATCCTGGTTTCTATTCATCAGTGTGTCGGTCCATGAGGCAAAAAAAAAACTTCAATTCTATCAGATATTCAAACGTGACTCAATAGAACATTTTAAGACATGCACTTATTAACTTATTAAAATCTTTCAGTTTCTTTCAGTTTGTCCTGTGGTGGACTGTGCAGTGTGGCTTCAGTGCCCCACAACATTGAACTTAGTCAAGAGGTATAGAAGATTGATGAATGCATAGCGTTGCCATGTGGCAGCACTTATTTCTTACTCTATCTTCATTTCTCAAAAATTCGGTAATATAAAATCCACAGTTTATTCTTTAGTTGTGATAAAGGAGGATTCTACCTTGAAGGACATTTTTCTTCTGACGTCACATGATCAGGATGAAATGGGCTCCCACACGTTGCTTACTATCAAAAACATCTGGCAAATGTTCCTAAAATAAATTCTATCAGGGGTAAGTGAATATTTACAGGTCATAATTAATTTCAGGCTTTAAGTTTTTGTAAAATGGTCAAATCTCCTACCTACAAGTATAGATATCACTAAGTTCACGCTCACTCAGCATGATACTATGTTTACAACTTCTGCTTATATTTCAAAATCAAAACCATTATTACCCTTGCCTTTTAGGTGTTGTCTATTGATGCCATTTTTTTCCCTTCGCACTGTGCTTTAACAAAGCCGATTTCGCTCTTACTTTTACTTACGATTGTAGAAATGACAATACAAGGTATTGAATCATCATTTTATACAACAAATAATCACTGTGAGGAATGATCATGATAATTATAATGATTAGATGAACAATTGAAGTATTTATCCATTTCATTTTCCCTATTTGGTTGAGATTTTAACATCTGATCTGCATTCATTGTAAACGTTATATACCTCCACTTTGAGAGTGAGATCATGGTTTTGAATTTACCGTCCTTGACTTACTTACATGTAACAACAGCTTTTTCAAGCTAAATCCACACAAGGACGTTTTGAACAGGAAGACTCAATAACATTATAGGAACAATATTACTTTCAGAAAAAAATGTTTTTAAAAGATAATACTAGGCTGAATTAAAGTCACGCATGACAAAGTGAGCAACTAGTTTAACACTATTAATGCAAAAGAAAGCTTAATAATGTGAAAATACACTCAATCATATTACTTTCACATAGCAGCATTAGACACAGTGGGAGGGTTATTGAATTCACGATACTTTTATTTTACTAATGCAATAAACTGAAAAAAAGACACAAAAATGCAATAATTTTAACAAGTAATAAATACTTTTGATGTTGTGACAATGATATTCTGTTTCTACCTATTTATGCTGCAAGTCCTGCTTGACTACCGGAGCTGTTTTTTTTTTTTTTTAAGAGGTCAGTCCACCCGGCAGTCACCGTCAGGACAAAAGCACTAAATATTCAATGGACACACACTCCACATATCACGATACATTTAAAACTAGGTCATAGTGTAAATCATAAAATAAAAGCCATCCCTCATGTACAAGCTCAGTCCATATACCCACACTTATATACAAGCCAGATGACTATTTGGAGCCACAGCTCTGTCTCATTGTTTATTCTGCCTGTCTCCCTTTCTTCTGTTGTTCTTTAATTCATTTTTCATCTGCTCATCATGGATGTGTTCTGGGGCAACAGGCGCAGCAAGCACTGCCCTCTGTAAGGATATAGTTTTACTCTCATGTGCACAGACGGCACACGCACACAACCTCTCAGATGCATGGGAAAATACACTGGCGTGCACAATCTCACTCTTGTGCACACACGAGCCATCCTCCAGAGTAAATGAAGTCTTAGAATTCTTGAAAGCACCCCCAGTCAGAGACAGATTCTGTTTTATTCATCCTAGCAATGCACCCCCCCCCCCCCCCCCCCCCCCATTCCTAGTTCTTCCATCGTTCCTCACCTCCTCATGTCAATTTTGCATGTGGGCACTCTTCCTCGTTGAGGCCCTTCACCCGATTCCTAGGCGATCAGAGTTGAATTTGAATCCCCTCTCTTGAGGAGGGGGTCAGTCACACACACACACACACACACACACACACACACACACACACACACACACACACACACACACACACACACACACACACACACACACACACACACACACACACACACACACACACACACACACACACACACACCTGCAAACGCTCTATCCAGTTTTATGTATGTGTTGTTTTTCTGGGCTGAGTACACCTGAAGCATGTTTCAACTAGTTTCATCATATCAGACCATAACATCGGTTGCTGTGTGTGGGTCCAGGATGTTTGGAGTTATGATGTGTGCTCCAGAGCATCACCTTCCATGCAGTTGTTATTGAGAATTACCTGCAGAAAAGACTGGAAAGAGGATAAATAACAATAGTTCTCCATATTTTCTTTCATCCAATCTGTATTGATCTCACGCTCTGAAGTATCGCAAGATTAGAAGAGTAAAAATTGAACTGTGATAGTGTTAACTAAACTGTTTGGAAACAGTTTTGTTTGTTTAACGCCTGGAAAAGGCGTTCACACCAACTTTTTAAAGGGGGGAAAAGGGCCTTGGTTAGGAAAACAAAACAAAGCCCCTTTTATGTTCCGAACAATGATACTATGATTTTGCCATTATTTTTTTTTAATATGCTTTTCGCAGGTGTGACCCCAAGTTAACAACCTCCGAGGGAACATAAAAGACCCTGCGTTTAAGATGCTTCGCGCCATGACAGCAGTATCTGTGCAGGAGAGATACAGGCTGTAACGAATTCCTCTTCCTACCTGTGTAAGTGTATAAATGACAACTGCGCTACAACAGCCTTGACCAAAGCTGGTGAAAACTCTCAAGAAAACAATTTACAGCAAATAAAGTGGAAGAGATACAGTAGGATTAACTGTGTTCTCAGGTTGGAGCGGTTTTGTGCTTTTGAGCACATAAAGGTCTCACTTCATTTTAAGTGGCCTCACATCACGGAGGGGGGCGGGGCGTTTAATCAAATTGACGTATGTTTTAATTACTGCAACTATTCACAGGTATTAACGAATTTGTTGATAAGAAACCGATGACCTGATAAAGTTAAGATATAATAGGATAAATTGGGTTTATGAAGAAGGCTACAATAGAATAGTGGAATCGTGGTTCGGGAATCTGGTTGAGAGGCTTCCTTGTACTTAGTTTGCATGTTCTCCCCATGCATGCAAGGGTGTGATTTCTACTCTCGCGACTCTCTCGGTGTTAGATGACCTGTACAGGCTCCACTCTGGATCGGCTTCAGCTCCCCACCACCATGAATTCAATAAAGCGGTTAAGAAAATGAACAGATGGGCTAATGTAGGCAATATGTTCCAATTAAAAATAAATTTAAATAGGATAACAACAAAACTGTATGCATTAGTCAATCTGAATGGATTTTCTGAAAAGAAAAAGTGGTTTGTTTGCAGTGTATAAGTGTATGTATCAACAGGTGCGGTGGAGGTGTGGAGGTCAGTGAAGTGAGCTTGTCACTGGAACTTTTCTGGTGTTCAAACAACTGAGTGTGCACCTCCACCATTCAGAAAACTGAAAAAAAAAAAAAAAATGACCTCAGCTCGTGATCTTATGACAGGTACACATTCCAAACGGGTTCTCTGGTAAAACCTAAAAGTACGAATGGACAGCTTAGTTGAGCAGTGACAGGGGTGACCATGTCTGAGAAGACACATAAGAGCACAACCTTCAGAAACTCAAACCAAACATTCTCAACTGAAATCCCAAAGGTAAAGTTTCCAACACTCGCCATGGGTTTTATTACTTGCTTGTTTTCCAGGATGTGTTTACCACACTGCAGACTGCTTGTCAGCCGAGATGTCACCAGTAGAAAAATACAGAAAAAGCTCACGCGGGTTCAAATTCTAAAAGGCAAAAGTAAATTATGTGCATGGGAAAATATTTTTTTTTGAGAGGCTACACATTTGCAAAAGAATGACAGAGAAGCCACAGACTCCTTTGCTCGGAATGACTGAAGTACCACCAGAGAGTACCGCATTCAAATTCATTAAGTGTGATCCAGGTCTTAGCGGGAACTCGAGTAGTCAAGCACTGACATAGGAGGCAATCACATTAAGCCCGAGTTTTAACAGTTAAGACCTCTAACCGGAAAAACAGCTTTGAGTTGGAAAATGTGTGTAAAACAGTAAGTCGAAGCCCAGCCTCACCACCTCATTTGTCTTCGTCTCTCTGCCAATGGAACAATGGCTTTTGTTTAACCTTGTTTGATTTCCCTCTTAGCGCTGATCCCCTGACGAAGAGGGCTATTATTGGGCCTCTCAGAGAGGCATGTTTCACTAACGAGCGATCGCTAATGAAGGCTTTGATGTAGGATTAATTACACTCCAAATTGAATGTCTAATTGCTTTTATTCCCTCCCGATGAAATATGCTCTGGCTGCCACTTCAATGCCATCTGTTGTAATTAGAAAAAGAGAGCGGGAGAGGGGAGGGGAGGAGGTGGTGGCCGAGGGTGGGAGATGGATTGTTCGGTGTAATAGATAAGACCTTTTTCAGTCAGCTAAGTTTATTCTTTTGTCCTGTTTACAGATTATGTCTTTTGCATTACAAATTCCTCCCTTTTCCATCACCTCCCCTTCTTGTTCTCACCTCTACTCTTCTTGTCCTCCTCCTCCTCCTCCTCCCCCCCCCCCCCCCCGTGTCTTTGCTTCCACCTCTCTGATAGATGATGCGAGGTTATCTGTTTCCCCTTGCTAATTGCATCCTCTGATGAGTTTAGGCAAACACATTAGCTAATTGCATTTGTGCTTCTCAGACACTGCTTGATTGATAAAGTGGATATGATGCTGAATCATTGCACTGTTTGGTGGTTATTCATCTAAATGGCATTCCATATAAACACGCACATGCACGTGCATACGTGCACGCACACACATGCACACGAGCGAGGCCGAAATGACAGAGTGTGATTGATGTTGTGTTTTAAGAGATTGTTTCTGATCTTATTAAAAATCATTGATTTCTTTTAACTGTTTTTTATTCTATGATGTTTGATTACTGCGAGCAATTTGGACGTTGACGCTTCAGGAGCTTTGCTTGTATACAACAACTCAGTATTTGTAGTCAGGCGCTATCAGTCTTCAGAGTATCAGTCATTTTGCTCGACTTACTTATCAACTCCATCTTAAAAATATTCCGTAACCTCCTCAAGATTAAAGATTAGCAGATTATTGCATTGGCCTGGCTCATTTTATTCAGGCTTAATTAACACAAGTTCCAAAAATATTGACATGACCTGTCGCTGCAATGATATGAAACAGCTTTTCACAATGTTTCAGAAATGATTCCACCATTTTATTTAAAATTATCATTCTCATTATTTTTAGAATTGGTGCACTTGTAATTGTTTTTAGTTCAGATAGACTTTGGCTCTCTAATGTTCTCTTTTTATACCTCAACTTGTTACTGGCCTTCTGCCAAGCAACCTAAAATTGATTCAGTTGTTTTCATGATTACTACTTGCTTTGCTTGGTTTATGTCTTCCTATATATGTTGCCCACTACCACAGTTAGAATCATGTAATATTTTTTAGATACAAATGTTAATTTTGTAATTTTATGTCAGCCATCCTTATGTTTTACAATACACAAGAAACCCAAGAAACATTGTTTTTTGGCAAATCTTCTTTTTTAAACCACACATAAACCTGATTATTTTAAATCATTCTCATTTACGTGACCACCTGCAACCACTACCTTGTAACCAGGAGCCAGTTTATTTTACCCACGAAAGTATTCTTCACATGCCCCACTTGCATTTGTGGGATGTGCAGCAGAGCTCTGTATGTAGTATGGCTACATAAAAATAAAAGTCTGCCAATTCTTCATCAAAAACAGGTTTTGTTTGTTGCCAGCAGATTTGGCAGAAAGAAAAACCCACATATTCAGCCCAGCTGCACATCCTACAAATGCAAGTTTCTTATAAATGTTGACATAATCAGGCTCGAATAGTACCTGTTATATTGCAAAGAATCATTAGTACAACGGGGGAATAATCTGCCAAACACGAATTGCCATTCTTTTTATGATTGGGGGATTTTGTTATTTATCATTCCAACTGTTTTGGGAACTGGGGTTGCTCAGCAGCTTCATTGAAAATCGGTGCAAAGGTTTTTGTGCCAGAAGTTTTACGTTGTCTGTGTTGTGTGTTAAACAACTGAAGTCTCTATATTAGGTTGAGTTCTTCTGAAACTAATTTGAATAGTGAAACGAGAGAGATCAGAGAACTGACATGCAATAAAGGGTTGTACATTTCTGGAGTTTAGATTTATATGGTTATCATTCTCATTTACGTGACCACCTGCAACCACTACCTTGTAACCAGGAGCCAGTTTATTTTACCCCCGAAAGTATTCTTCACATGCCCCACTTCTCTAAATTGCCAGCTTACTTTGAAGAAAACACACACACATACACACACACACACACACACACACACACACACACACACACACACACACACACACACACACACACACACACACACACACACATCTGGGATATGCTGTCATTATGACAATGCGGTAGCACATGTAAAGGGCCAATAGGTGGGCCATAAGGCTATTATGTTTTATAATAGCATTATGTGCTTGAGCTTACATTAGCATCTCAGTGAATGGACGTGTGGCAGGTGTGCTTTGTAGCAGCACACTGCCCCTGTCCGATAAGACAATGACACAATATGACGAGAAACAGCGCCGGTTGTCAGCAATTGTCCTCACAGAAAAGATGACACAGTTGTCAATACCCATGCTTTGAGTGTGTGTGCGTGCGTGCGTGCGTGCGTGCGTGCGTGCGTGCGTGCGTGCGTTAGGAGGACTCCCCTAGGAGCAAATGGCTTTAAGCAACACAAGCGCCTGATCAATACATCAATATTCAGCTTAGGAGGTCTGACGACACACACATTTTATTCACACACTCACAAACACTCAAACACACAACGACACACACAGCCTGGCCCAGAGACACACACACATACACACGCATGCACGCACGCTTCAGGCTGTGCTGTGTGTGACCCTTGGCTAATCAATTTTTCGCCACATGATAGGGACGCCACGCGCCGCCATCATCACCGGTGCATCGTTAGACAGAAATACACACTCATACACCAACACACACACACACGCACAAGCTATTGTTGGTGTTATAAAAGATTATAGTCCACAAAGACAAAGATGGATGTGATTAACATCTTGTCAATTCTTTTCTCCACACACACACACACACACACACACACACACACACACACACACACACACACACACACACACACACACACACACACACACACACACACACACACACACACACACACACACACACACACACACACACACACACACACAAACTTGTATCTCCTCTCTCCACCCCTGCAGCTACAGCATATTGGATGGATGTCAGCTTATGGCAGCGTATGTATTGTAGTTATTGTTATTCTAATGACTGACTGAAACAACAGTATGGAAACTGGGGGAGATGGCGCTTGTGTCTTCAGATAATCCGACTGGCTGCGCTCTACACACACCGATTGGTCACAGTCAGGGGCCTGCCAAGTCAGATAGTGCGCAATGCACGTGTATGCCGAGTTGTATGATCTTGTGTGGGTGCGGGCGCAAGAAAAGGGAGAGTGGAGGGGGGTTGCCCTGACATGAATGAAACTCTTATAACTGTGCTTGTATGACCCACTGTATCACAGACACAGTGTGCATTTGCAGTGTTGGACTGGACTATGTTATCCTGCGAGGTTTTGATGACAGTATGTAAATTGGGTGGCCAAAATATTGAAAACACAGAGATGTGACTGCTGCATGAAGAAGTAGGACGACTTTTATGTACTTCACCCTGAACTACTGAGTTTTATTAATGCATAGTAACCAGTAGAAATACTGAAGCTCAAGCAGATGGCAGGTCCCTAAAAATGGTAATTAGGTCATAAATTCAGCAGAACACCAAGAGCTATTCTTGACCTCTTCTTAAAGTGGTTACCAACCACAGGTTCTCGACCATAGTGGGGGAAAGACAAAGATCAGAGGGGGCCAAAAGCCTGTTCTGGTGTTGTTAAAACTCTATTTACACATGTAAAATAAAGCCATAATAGGACACTTTCTATCTAGTATATTTTGAAAGCTCAAACAAACTGATGGTAGGTTGGCGAGAGTGGCTGTATCCACCAGTGTTTGGCTTTGCTGTCATTTTTATTGAGTTTTATGATACAAATTCTGAAAGAGAGGACGCAGGCTTTCTTTGAGGCAATCTGGTGTTTCCAAGGAGTTTGCAAGTCTTGTCTTCAAGGACTGTTTTTCTCAAACTACAATAACAATCCTACGATTACTACTTCTGCTACAAATACAATTTCTAAAGGCATTGTCAAAGTTCCTCGAGATATATCAAAAATTATACTTCTGATAGTTTCAATGTAATAGTCTGTGAATTACAAAGTCCAGGGAATCTAATATGCTTGGTGAATAAAGCTTAAACGATATAATTTGTTGCCTGTTAAAGAGATGCTAGATTTTCTGTCTTTTTTTTTTTTTTTTTGAGATTTGAGAAGAAAAAAAACAACAACCTTTGAGCTCCTCTATTTTGGATTTAATTGCTTGTACTTGTGATGAGGTAGCTCTGAACTCTAGATTGAACCATCTACAGTATCTCGCCCCCTTTTCCTTGTGTGTGTGTGTGTGTGTGTGTGTGTGTGTGTGTGTGTGTGTGTGTGTGTGTGTGTGTGTGTGTGTGTGTGTGTGTGTGTGTGTGTGTGTGTGTGCGTGTGTGTAACGAACAGCTCACACAAAGTACTCTCTGTACACAAGCCCATCCAGTGAAGTAAACATAATTTAATTGCATATCTGGCTAACACGATTCAATTACACAGAGGCATTTAAACCAATAACTCCCATGGTCTTCATTCATATCAGTGACATCATTCTGACCATTTGTGGCACCACTTAGACAGTAATGAGCCAAATGAAAACGGAAATGTAGCGCTGAGAACATCACAACAGACTATGCAGAGTTAAATGGGTGTTCTGTTTTTATCGTTTGAATTAATTGACTTGTGCATCTCCGGCGAACAAACAAACAGACGAGGCTGGTATTAGGTACGTTGTTAGGAAACTTCATAACTTAAAAGCCGAACTGATATCAAAAATAGTACATGATGTAAAAGTGGTAAACTGTTCTCTGAACAAGAAATTAAAGGGAGCCGATCAACATTTGGTTCCATCCATGATGTAAATCTGAGGTGAAAGATGTAAAATGGACCACATTCAGTAAACAACTCAGCCTGAAACGAGGTTGAGTCGACAAGAGCTTTACTTCAATTCAGTTGTTTGGGGGGGGGGGGGGGGGGGGGGGGATTTTTCATGCTTTGCTGTTTGAAGACAATTTGAATTCTGGCCACAGCAACGGCCTCTGAACTTTCCTTATGTTGTCAAGAAAATTTATTGTATTGTGGTTGATGTCTTGACCTTATATAACGCAGAGATATGCACAAAATGGCCGAGCAGATGCGTGGAAAAAGTATCTCAGCTGTCCGAGCACTTTAAAATGGCAACAGTTATTAACTTTGAAATGTTAAAAGGCAGCACAGTGTGTGACGTTGCTGTACACTAAAGGGTTCCATCACTTAAGTGAAAGTTAATTGTAGCCTGCATGCATCCTGTGCGTATGCCCTGTGGATACGCAGTACTTCTTTTTCCACTGTGCTTCAGCTGCCTGTGTGAAAAAAAACTCCAAAACTGCATGGGGTTATATACTGGAGCAATGAGGAATACAAAGCACGCAGCTGAAGGACTAACCCACTAATTCTCATAAGAAAAGAGGGGTTGATTGGAATGGATAAAAAGTAATGAAAATAATTCCATAAAGGTTTAACCTTTTTACAGGGTTTAACCTTTCAGAGGTCACCAGACATGACATTTACTCCTTTGGGAGTTACTCAATGTTTTATTTACAGGCCAAGGTGAACTGCCATGGATGAATTACTACTTATATATATATATATATATGCATATGAATAAATACTAACAAAGTTGTAAACATCCATTCCGGTGGGGGAGATTTTTATTGATATGTAAGATTAAAAGATTATCAGCATTATAAAACACTGTATTTATTGGTTCAATTTTCTCTTTTTAAACTGAAGTGTACGTTTGAGATCATAAAAACAATTAAGCAAAGCCTCATGCAAATCGGATTATCTTACGGCAAAAGGTAAGGGGGGGAATTTTCTCTCCGATATGTGATGAAATAACTCATTGGTCCAGACAGGATGTTAAAATTCAAGAAATGATTGGATCTGGCCTGTAGCAGATACTGACAATCAGCAACACAATCCACAACAAAAAGCCAATAGATGTCCATTTATGTTCCCAACAAATCATAAAACATGACAAATATTGTCAATTCAATACAAAAATCCTGTGAATTGCCAGTTTTGTTTAATAACCCACTTTTAATGGCTTCAGTTTAACACAATGTAAGTAAATACATGAGGGTTATCACAGAAGAAAAGCAGAATCTGTGGCTGACAGTTCTACACCTCATTAATGCCTCTAATGAGGTGTAGAACTGTCCTGACAGTTTTAATTACTTTCCATCTTTGTATTGATTCCCAAACAGACCACCAGGACATCCAGGTTTTCACCACAGTGGTGACTACCACTGTTTTTGCATAGAAGCTTAATTATAATAAACGATATTAAGAGAAACCAAACTCTGTTCGGGGCCAAAAAGAAAAGTGTCAGAAATGATAGACACATATAATTTAGAAGGAATTACAATAAGACCAGCTTGGTAAATGAACTTTACTTGTATAGCACATTTTTATCACATTAGCAGACTCGGCATGCTTTAAATGCACATTCACCCATACATGTGACAGCTTGCACACAATTGGGAGTGACATGGGCTTCATTTAAAGTTACCAAATACCATCAAGTGTATGTTTTTGTACTGAAGGAGAAAGTCTGAGAAACCTAGAGAAGACCAATCCATAGGGGGAATGTGCAAACTCCACATCATTAGGGCCACACAGAGGCCCAACCTGGACTCTAGCTATCTTGCCTCTAAGGGAGAAGGTCTGAGGTTAATCACCAATAGTTTAAATATGCGATTCTGGATCACTCAATGCACACAATTTCTTTCACTGAAGGTTAAAGAAATTACTAATTTATATTAATAATATCTAGCTTAAGTGAAAATACCCGATCTTGATCACCAAAGGGGCACATAAATGAACCTGACCAAACACATAACACACCAAAATCCCAGCTTCTGGCTGAATCCATGTAAAACATTGGCTTACAGTCATTCTGTATACTGTCAAGCTTTCCTCCTGGCTTTTGAGGACTAAACTCTCAGGCACTGGAACATCGATTGAACTATAATTTTAGTTTCAGAACATCACTTGCCCAATCACATCTTGCCTTTCACTTTAAAGCTCCATCAAAAGATTTCCTTTGATATATTTTGATGTATGGGTCAGCATGTACCCAAGCCTTTCAAGGTGGAAAAGAGAAGTATATGTTTTTTCAAACTTGACACATCACGGATGAGGCTACCACTTCATTCACTCACATTTGCTTGAACCTCGGCAAGACAGGGCCAAATATCAAAAGGGAATAATTCCCTTTTTATTGTCTAACTTTGCAACCACACATATGGTTTTGAGCACCGTTATTGTTGGGAAGTCTTCATATATTGTGACACAAAGATGTCTGTGTGCTTCTCTGGGAAACTTTACTGAAGTTCCTGTGCCATAAGAAGAGAATACAAACAGATGAATCAAATTAAAAAAAAAAAAAAAAAAAAGATTCTGAGAAGCTGAACTGAGGTGAACAAGAGGACAAAGAAGAAGAGGATGATGGCCAAAAGAAATCATCAGAGAAGACAATAGAAGTATTAAAAGCCCAGAAAGAAAGTGGTAAGTGAAAGGAGATATGTCTTGTAGTGCATTGTAGAATATAGACGGGCTTCACAGTAGTGGAGACCAGTGACAGTAGCTCAAATGTAAAGTTCAAAATTAAGGTTTCAAAGGTAATGTGAAGCTACACATATCGTTGTTTTTCATGTGCATCTGTCATCCTCTCTACTACATCTGACATTTCATCCATCTTTTCCTTTCGTGTGGCTATCACAGGAGATGTGACCAGTGGAAAATATGGATCGCCGTGTCCATAATGTGTCCCCTTACGTGTATTAATCAACTCTATTGACCTCACTTTCCCTCCGCACGCCACTCCGATTGTTTGTTTACCATTAGGGCCGAGTGTCTTGGCTGTTCAATAGCCCACCTCCATCTGCATTTAAACAATGAAACTATCAGCTAGGTAACAAGAGCGGGGACAGCAGCTCAATACTGCTATGAGAGGTCTCCAATAATCAGCTGGGTTGGAGGCAGGCGGGACGCAGGCAAATACAAGCAAGGGATATTGACAGTCGCTGGTTGCTTTCAATCAGGTTATATCTACTGGCAGGGAAATCGGCCGCACTCTGCGTGGACCCAGAATTACCGCTGATGAAGACATCAGTTGAAGGAATGAAGGCCAGGGTGTGAAAAAAAGGAGGGAAAAAAACGGTGAAAGGAAAAGGCACAGGTATATTACACTAAATAAACCTGCGGGGGAAGCATTTATGATAAATGTAATTACAATTCATGATGTTTTTCCCCACAGTTAAAAAAAAAAAAAAAAAAAGACTTCACAAACCAACAATTACCGAGACCTTCTATTCTAAACATTCACCCCAGTTCACAAACTAAATACCTGACTCCACTACTTGCTAAACTGTGCACACAGCTTTAATATGCATGCAGCTGATAAAGGCTTTTTAGAATATTGGAAGAGAGCCAAACTGCCATTTTTGAGGCCGCGCCACAAAATTGGCTTTTTTCTTTTGGCTCAAATGTTTGTTTATAGCTTCCCTGAACATTTGACCAGTCGTGTTTTTTCATCCCACTGCTTTAACCATCTCGGCGTGTCGGCACATCTCTACAATTACTTTAAAAACGGGAGGAAAAACTTTTTTTTCCCTCTGTTCCACTCATCTTTTTACTTAATAAAAAAAAAAGTTGCTTTTTTTTTTTTTTTTTTCTTCGCACTGCAATCAGAATTATGTGATTGGAAACTTGGAAACATCAAAAAATAAAAATAAATTGTCTGTCCATCACTGCAGTGGTGGTGACCAAAAACTGGAGGCAGCTGCCTTTTGGAATATTAGGGAGATGGGATCAGTTCAAGCCTGATGGCAACACACACGCAACACACACACACACACACACACGTACAGACACACTTCAAACCCCAGTGGTATTGAAGCTGCCAACACATCATTTACATAATCAGTTCTTGTTAGGCGCTGGGCTTCCTTGTTTTGGTAAAATATGCTTAACCTCTTCACACATGCACACGCACACGCACACGCACACGCACACGCACACGCACACACACACACACACACACACACACACACACACACACACACACACACACACACACACACACACACACACACACACACACACACACACACACACACACACACAGAGTAGAAACGAGCCGCGTAGTGCTGTGTTTGGGTCATTTTAAGGTCACCAGTAAATTGGCTGAGGGCAGCAGACCTCACAGCTCCTAGTTTATAGAAGCAAATTAATTAGCGGGCCATGCATCACTGTGAAGTCAACACATTACGGGTGTAGCTCACATCACACTGGCGGCAATAGGATGTCTAAATATTACTAAATCTAATGTTACTACTCATTTCTCTGCCCTGGAGCGAGGGTCATTTGAGGGAAAAGGGAAGCAGTGTGAAGGTAAAATTACTGTGTATGTTTATTTATACTTAGAAATCAGCTTTATTTCTTTTACAAGAAAATTTACCTACAATATTGTTATTAAGGAAATAAAAATGTAAGTAGTTTATTAATATAAATGCAAACAGAGGTGTAAAAAAAATCTTAGCTTGTAAAAAATCGCAGGATGTTTTCATCTATTTCTATAGGATTTTAAATTGAGTTTGTCAGAATTTATAAATTGCATGAGGAAAAAAAAGAACAAATCTCAGCTTAATGTGGATCATTTGGTAATAGGCCACGAACAAAGAATAAACTGTTATATTTTTAAAATGTACTTTTAAATTTCTGTTACTCTACATTGAGTTTTATTTTGTGAAACCTTCATTTCAGTCCGTTTCTTTCCTGCACTTGAATCGTAGCACTCTTTTTAAATGCATTGTTAAGTGCCAAACTGACATAAGGCAAACATGGCTGAAGAGCTTCTGGATGAGACAACAGAAGGCTCCCAACCTGCAATGAAAAAGAGAACTACATTTAAAAGAAAATACCGACTTAAAATATGGCATCAACAGGTGATTCAATGCTCCAAGTTGATTCTGTGTAATACGTGGTGACAGGCTATCTAACGAACCCATGAAACCCTCGAAACTGCTTCACCACATTGAGAACAAGCACAGGAAAGACAGAAACAGTTACTGAAGGCCACAACTTGATCAAATGTGTCTGCACTGAGAGCCTCATTTTTTACTGGCTCACCGCATTGCCAAAGCAAAGAAGCCTTTTACTATCAATGAGAAGCTGATCCTGGCGGGAACTTTTAGGAGAAACTGCAGAGAAAAAGGTAGCACAGGTTCTGATTTCGGCTACCCCCATAACTAGATGAATTTGTGAAATAACAGAGGATGTTGAGGTGCAGTCGCTTACAGAGTAGAGTCGACATAAGGAACATGCTTCGGGTTTCACCGGCTGCTATCAGAACCAGATGGAAACAAGCTCAGAGCTGAGCTCCACTGAGTCCGCATGATGGTGAGTCGTGCTAGATTATATAAATTACAACAGAATAATAACAGAAATGAAAATGCATGGTATAAAATAATAATTACATCGATATAGTATGTATAATAATGAAATTATACATGATGCCCTTTGTTGTGTTTTGTTATGTGTGTGTGACCTCCCCGCATTCACCCTCCTGCTGGTCCGTGGTGCAAAAAAGGTAGGGGACCACTGACATACCCGATACAATTTGAGGCAGCTTCACAAGACCAGACAATCAGCAATCAAAATGTACATTCGTTGAATGAAAGTATCTCCACACACACATATATATTCATGTCGCCCATTCCACTCGCTGCTCTTTTGAGTGCTGAATCATCAATAGGAGAGAAACTCCCGTCGCAGTCGCTGTCAGTCACCACAGCACAATTCAGGCAGTGATGGGGGAAACAGTTGGCAGCTCGGGGGCCTTGGGCCAACCCCGACCATATGGCAGACGCTGTAGTACCGCTGTGTCATACTCTGGCAAGTTTTAACGACCAATTAGGCTCATTAGGCCTTGATTAGAGACGGTGAAGCCTGGGGGAGTCACAGGGGGAGAGGGAGGGAAGAGGAGGGGGGGGGGGGGTGGGGGGGGGGGGGGGGTTGACGGTGATGACTTATCAGGGAGAGAGGATGGTGGGGAGAATGAATCAGTAATGATGTGCACTCACTGCATGGAAGATTAGGAACAGGTGTTCGTGCTTTTAAATAGATCGGCCAGTTAAATTCAGGTGAAAGCCTTGATCTCGTATTGATTTCACCTATTAAATTCCTTCCAGTCAGGAGAGATGCGGTTGAAGGGGATGAGACAGGTCAAAGGAGGGGCTTGGAGTGAAAGTCTGCTCTCCTGCTTCCATCTGGCTTCTGACACAGCTGTGCAGAATTACACAAAATACTGGCATACAATGCGTCCAGGCCACACAACGCTGTAGTGGTAACAGCGAGAATATAGCTGGTTCGAATCCAGCTTTATGGCCTTTCTCTGTGGAGTTTCCATCTTTTTCTTCTGCGAGTACCCCAACCCCAGTGTCCAAAAACATTTATTTATTGGTCATTGGTGACTCTAAATTGCCAGTAGGTGTGAATACGTGTCACTGTCTGTCTCTCTGTATTTGCTGTGATCAGGCTATACACTTTTATTGCTTTATTTTCATAAAATGAACATTCAAACTTCTATTGATATATTGTGCAAAACCTGAAAAATTCACACTAAACTTCACTTTTCCACCAAACTTACAGTCTCCTTTTGAGGAGAAGGAACAAGTTTAAACAATTTTTTTGTGGTTTGGTATGTTCATGCAACACTTGGATTCAGTTACCCAAGTACTGTGGTCTGGTTTAATCCAGACAAATTATCCTCAAACTGCAGACTCTGGATACAATCACTGGTTTCTGGAGTGTTTGCCAGTGTTTCCACCCAGGCCACCAACATGTAATCTAGCCATTGTTTGTATTGCTACATGATTGGAACAACAATTTAGTTGAATATAAACACAATTTCTGAGAGACAGGCCTGCTCAGCAGCATAATCTGGTGTCAAAGTTACAGTGATTGCCCCAATGGGGTGCCAAGTGATTCATATAATTAACCACGCAAATGCTCAGTAAATGCTGATCAGATAATGATGATAATTCAGGACACAGTGCAGATCGGCTCAGTATTTTAGCCCCACCGAAATTATATCTAATTTCCTAAAAGCAGATGTTATGAAAACAGGGGGAAACAAAGTGGACTGCCACATTTTAGGATGAAATTGACATTGTGTCACCTTGACATTATCTCTGGAGGTGTTGAGGTGTTTTTGAGCTGGCTCGAGATATGATGGTGCATTAGAGTTAGGCTGAATACATGGGAGCTGGGAGCCAAAAATGGAGCCAATTGGGAAAGAGAATAAGTGAATCATGAATCATCACTGCTTAGTGCTCCTGCCTCACAGCGAGAATATTCCTGTTTTCGATTGTGGTTGGGATTGTTTTTGCATGTTCTCCCTGTGCATCACCTGGTATTCTCTGGTTTCATTCCACAGTCTACAACATGCATTTCACATTAACTGGTAACTCCAAATTCGCTTTAGCTTTGAATTTGAGCGTGTGACTGTCTCTCTCTATGTTTTTGTCCTGTATTGGACTAGCAACCTGCAATTGACATGACTGAATCAATGAAAAGTACATACATTAAAAAAAAGAGTAAGAATAAGAAAATAAAACATCCCTCCCCCTTATCCAAGTTATTATTTAGAAGAAGAAAAAACAAAAAACATCTGGGTATTTTTCACCATTTTTTATCTCATTGTTTTTGTGTTTCAGTGGATGCGCCAAGCGAAAACAAGCCCTCCCTTCATGATCGTGAAAGCGCTTGGACTGAAAACACGCAGACGTCAGGACTCACTAACTGCCAATCAAGATCCTCTCTGGGCATTTAACTGTGCAGGGAGTGTTTTTGTGTGCGAGTGCACTGCAGGGGATTAAAGCTCTAATGATAATTCTACATATGGTCGCTGCATAAACCTGCCTGAGCACTGAGATCATAAATCCAATCTGAGGATGATAATCCGTTTGCCAGATGAGGAATTAATACTAAATGTTGTGCAGTGGTCAGAAAGAGACGAGGTGTTTGTGTTGGTGTGATGCTGAGGATCGGAATATTTATCAAACAGATAAACACGCGGACCAAGAGGAATGTGATGTATTTATCTTTCTTATGACACATTTGTTAAGTTATATATCACAAATTCTAAAAAGAAGTTTCAATAATAACAAAGTGATATGCCCTGTAATAATACATTAACGTGAGTCTGTTTCCTAGCTGCCTATGTCATTTAAATCCAAGCGTTGCATTTTTTCCTCTCTTTTTTTTTTTTATTGTGTGAAGTCACCCTGCACTAATCCTACAGTGTTGTTATTAAGCTCAAGGCCATGGAAATGGACAGGGTGTAAGACATGCAGAGTGCATATAAACCAGATTAGTGCCAAAACACCCCCACAAACATTGTCACCATATTCAAATTCATACTTATATCTGTGTTCTACTGAATGGGCTGTTCTGCTGTTGTGCACGCACTGTGGAAAAGTCGGGGGGGGAAATGCTGGTTGAGTGACTTAGCGAGGGAACAATTGTACATGCAAGTGTTTGAGGAAGTGAGAAAAATATAGGAAGAGTATTTTTGGATGGCGGTGCCAGAGGTGGCTGAAAACAAAAACAAAAAAAACCTTTGAGAAACATGATGAGAGAAAATGGTGAGGTTCTTATTAACAGAATCAGATGATAATGACAGGCCACAGATTTAAAAAGAGACCCAATGGCTCAGAGAGAGTAGTAGAGCAGTGTTAACGTTCAGAAAGAGAGAGATTAAAAGTCAGAGGGAATGATAAAGACCGAGAGATGGGAATTCAGAGTTAGGTGAAAGAAAGAAGAAGCCATACAAATTCAGAGGGAAAAAAATGCCTGGGAGATCCGGAAGAAAGAAGTTCAGAAAGACAATGAGAATTGGGAGAGAAATTGCAGGAAGCTGAATCTCTCATAGAAAGAGAGAGAGAGAGAGAGAGAGAGAGAGAGAGAGAGAGAGAGAGAGAGAGAGAGAGAGAGAGAGAGAGAGAGAGAGAGAGAGAGAGAGCGAGAGAGAGAGAGAGAGAGAGAGAGAGAGAGGGAGGGAGGGAGGAAGGGAGCTCCAGATCCAGTGTTTGACATTTCACCTTGCTCAGTTGATAAGGGGTGTCACCCTCTGGTCCTCAGGGCTTTGACTGCTGTCTGCAGTCATCACCCCTCCCCAGCACAGGAAACTATTGATCAAGCAGACAGCACTGCCTAAGCCTGTGTATGTGTGAATGTGTGAGTGTTTCACTGTTAGCTGGGTAGAGATATGTGCATGCAGCGTCTGTCTGTGAGCGTACGTGAAATAGGACATGCCTGTTTATTTGTTTCACCACTTAAATATCAGAATCTGCATAGGAAGTGCCCAGAATCAGGCCCTCAACTCTCCCCCCTCTCTTTATTTTAACATCTCTACCTTGCTCTCCGTAACGTCTTAACTTATCTCATTATTTGTGGAGTAGGAAGTCCATTAAGGTTCTGTGGCTTTGGCTGAGTGGAGTGAGAGATCACAGGGCCAAGAGACAGAGACTGCCATTAAAAAGCCTCAGTACTCACTGTGGTGTGAAGAATGGCTTCACACACTTGGATGTACTTAGATTCAACAACAGTAAAAGAGTGTGCTGCGGAAACTTCAGCCAGTGCTCCTTGTCTCCATCACACCATCATTTTTGTACTTTTTTAACATAATGGTAGGGAAGTTAATGCCTGATTTTGTCAGCTTGCGCTCAAGGAAAGCATTTAACCCTGAATGGATATAGTTACGGATATACTTTAAAGTGAGCTATGGGTGTGTTCAACAGAAACTGTTCTGAAAAAATTGTGTTTGTCCTCATATTTAGAGTATTATTAGAAAAGGAATGTCAAAAAGGTTGTTCTAGAAAACTGTAGTTGTCTGAAGGTCACTAGTTGGTAGTATGGTGGTGCAGTGGTTCGTACTCTCGTCCCACCGCAAGAGTTGGAGTCCAGACTCAGAGGGATTTTTGTATTAAGTATGCATGTTCTGCCTGTGTGTTTTCTCAGGATACTCCCATTCCCTTCCTCAATCAAAACATGCTCTTGAGGTCAACTAGTGACGCTAAACTGCCCGTAGCTGTGAATGTGTGTGTCCGCCTCTCTGCGTTTGACCTGGTGACCTTTTAGCACAGCCACCGACTGAAGGAGTGCCATTCTCAGTTGGAGTAAAAGTAGGAGTTTAAATGCTTCATATACCAAACAGGACATCCTGTGCTGCTGTTTTTAGAGTGTGATTACTGCGTCTGTTGATGACACACACATTACTAAATCACACGAGTGTGAGCCAAGGAACAGATGGAAAGTTATGTCCACCATATCTCAAAACACATGTGTGCCCCCCCCACTAACCTTGGATCAAATTCCACTAAAGACCTTTTTTTTCTTTTTTTCCCCCCATTGTACTATCCTCGTTAAGGGGGAGAGCGGTTCACTTCCAACGTGACACGAGAGTTAGTGTCTACGTTCGAGCAGGTTTGACTGTATTCGGGCTGATATTAACTTCAAGCCATATGTGCAATTACATGTGTGCACTCTTCGACATCAACCGAGACATTCAGATTCAGTGCTCACTTTAACGAACACCACCTCCCACTTCAACTCACAGACGTATTAAATGAGCAAGTTACAGATCAATTTGCACACATTTTACACAGCACTACAAGACTAACAAAGAAGAAATCTATTCATGAAATGATTCAGAAAAATGGTTTTCCTTTTCTAACATCGCAGTTAAATTGTTATCTTAATGTCTTTGTATTAAACTTGTAATATTATCATTGTATTGCTGTTAAACAGTGATTACAATCAATAACAACATCCTTAAAGTGTACAACATTAGGCATATTATCATGGAATTATAAGAAAATGTGACTAAATCAAATTCTAAGATCATTTAGAAACAGCCTACAACTCTCTGTTATGCTTTTAAAGGTTGACAGCTATAAATCCGTATGCGAGGCCATACAGGCAAAACTCTCCCACTAAACCTCAATGACTAACGTCATTCTAACCATAACCCATGTAAGGACCTCGGCCTTCAACCTTACCTGGGTCATACCTCACAATTAACTCGCTCACAATGAGCAGTAACACAAAATCACCGCTGTTTCCTCTGATCTTGTTACATGAGGTTATTTGGTCCTCTGAAAGGCAGAGGTTTAAGAGCATGCACACACACTTATAAACACCAGCATTGGGGGAAATAAATGATGCACCTGCATGCAGCATTGAAAATTCCTCCGGAGTTGGATGGATGCGAGGGCCAGCTACACTCTGCATTCATTGTGTGGCTCAGGGGAGAAGAGGAGGAAAGAGAGTGAATAAAATGTGGGCAAGCACAGATTCATGTTAAAAATGACACAATTAGTTCAACTCTGAAGTGCGTGTTAGTCGCGCATGGCTTCCCTCCTTAGACTCACATGAGGTGATCAGACAGGCAAATACTCCCAGGGCTTGGATGTATAGTCAAATGAAACACACTCGCATGCACATGTACACACTTGTGCAAACAACAAAAGTGCATAAACACACGCACTACAGTAACACAGATGCAGCTTTCCAAAATATAATCACACTCTGCCTCTCTCCATCTCTCGCAGACTTGCATAAACAGGACTAAAAGCTCCACACTCATATTTGTGGTACCAAATTTTTTGAGGAAGGAAAAAAAGAAAAAAGAAGAAGCCAACACAGCCCATAAAAATAATGCAGTAACTACAGTAAATCACTCTGCTACTGTGGAAAACACTGCTCTAATTCCAAAGCCTCTTGCACTGAAAAATTGATCTTTATTTTCGGGGCAATGCACTTTGAAACAAAAGGGAAGAAGGAACTTAATATGCAGGAAATGAAGAAATGAAAACTACAGTACACGGAGCACTTTGAGTTTGCACTTTCAAAGCAGGGAGAAACGAGCGTTTGAATTTCCCACCCCCCCAAGAGATAGCATGGGAAAGGCAGAGCCTGATTTTATTAATTTCATCTGTAGTTATGTTTCTCCTGAATAAAACATTAATACTCCCAGGAACAAGGGAATAACAGAAACAGAAAGAAAGACAGCTGCTTCTCTTTTAATTAGCAAGCACAACTCTGTCTCGCTCTCGCCGTCCCAGCCAGCTATCTTTGTATCACCCTTCAAGTGTTTCTCTGTCAATCAAGCAATTGTTCCCCTCACTACAATGAGAGGGAACTCTCTGTCAACTTTAAAATCACAGCCTCTTACTTTACGATGACATCTTAAACTTGCACTCCATAAATAGTGCTAAAGACTCTAATGTGCTGTGCGGAAATAGGAAATTCGAAAATGAGTTTGTGGTTGGTGAAAAGTTTGTTTCAGCTTTGACACAATTACTCCGGACACATCCACATCTTAAAAAGCCATAAACAGCACCGGTGGGCGGGCACTGACTTCATCGTCTGTGTAATCCCACTTTTAACAGACTGCATTATTGTAAAATTATTCTCACTGGACACAGTCTGAATAGATGTGTACAGGACATATGGGAGTCAGAGCTGAACTAAAGTAATCTAAATGATCAACTGTAGAGGAATTCACACCAAAGCAATTAATCCCTGCGGAGATATTAGACCGATGTGACAGTGATGCCAAAGGAAATTGAAAAATACCACAACATGTGAGATCATTATGAAGCCTGTAGCATTTCTGAATAGTTGTAGCGATGTTCATTATGAAAAGCATTGCTTGTCGCTAATGTCCCTGCGTGCTATCAATACAACGAGCCAGTTTGGAGAAATTTACAGTCTTTTGACATTGGAGATATCAGCTAACATGCCGCCAGGCTAATAAAAAAGCCGCTCTTCTCCAGAGGCCAAAGAACAATGTATGGAAATAGCAGGCTAATAGTGCTGGAAGGCAAATGCCCAAAATCCATAAGTTCCATCCTGGCATAAGAGAGATTTCTGAGATCATAATATTGAGCTATGGAATCAAGGGTCTTGAGAGCGCTTTTCAGGGGTGGTTGTGCCAGCTCCAGCACACTGTACACACTGTACACACAGATACACACGTGCGCACACACCCGTATTCACTCATATACACGTATAGTCTCCTCTGCCTTGCCCCAGGGTGCAGCCAGTCTGAGATCACACTGGCAGGTTCACTTGTAAAGCTACAGCTTTAGGCTCTCAGACAGAGAAAACTACAGACGGCTGCTGCAGGTAGAAACACTGAGCTTGAAGAGCTTCATTCCAAAGCAAGATATGCCCCGTTTGAAAATGTGTGACAAAATGATTGCTAACATGAAAGTGAAACTCACATTTGAATCACACTGATGTTATTTAGCCATCTTTAGCCTTTTACCTATAGAGAAGCATCTTCAAAGGATATATATATATATAAATATACATACACACACACACACACATATATAATCATACATATGATGTTACATGCCATTTTTAAGAATTACCGGTCGGTCTTATTTTTCAAAGTCGCTACGAGTTCATGTTTAGCGAAGACTATGAAGTGTGACCATTTTAAGATGTGTGTTAGAAAAGTTATTTCTGTTCATTTTCCACCTTTGAAATGAAAGGCGAAGGCGTACTGGGCCATGTTTGAGAGAGAGAGAGAGAGAGAGAGTGAGTATGAGAGAAGGGAAATGGATGGAAGTCTGGGGCTCACAGAGGGTGAGAAAGTTCCACGAAGAGTGAAGGGCCTCTGTAATGATTGAGAGGGATTACCAGAAAACTCAGTGGACTGGGAAAGAGAGGAGAGACAGAGGAGGGAAGAGGGAAAGTACTGTATGAAGGGCAAAAAGATGAGAAAGTGAAGGAAGTTGGCACACGCGCGCACGTGTGTACGTGTGTGTGTGTGTGAGTGTGTGTGTGTGTGTGTGTGTGTTAAGGGGCTAATTCAGAAATAAATTGATTCAATCAGTAAATGAAGCCATGCGTGGGTTTTACACTACTAAAATGAAAAGAATGCAGAATGCTTAAAGGGATTCTGTGACATTATTCTTTTTTTTCTTTTTCTTTTTTCACTTGAGCTCACAGCTGGTGCTCAAACTTCTTAAAAAGTTTCCCCGTCAAAGTGGAATCCAAACATAACACTGAACCATTTGCAGCATCCCTTCATACAAATACAGGTGGTAATCAAACTAAAAAAAACTTCTCAGATAAATATATCGATCACTCATATAAAATACATAACTAAGTGAGAAACTGTTAACACAATTAAATGTGCCCTCTGAAATGGAAGAAAAAAAAAAAAAAAAAAGCCAACGCAACATGAACTGATATTGAGGTTATGTGGCCTTGGACAGCGAAAGGAGTTATTTTTCCATCAACTTTAATGTCAACATAAACTGATTTAGAAGGCGCGCACATTCAAGGTTGTCAAAGAAGATGAAACTGAATAGATCTGAACTTTTTCTGCAGCTGCGACATATGGAACATATAGAGGAGAAAATGGAAAGCTTTGTTCAACTTGTACAAAAACATCAATGTTTATATGGATTATTTGGCTGTTGGTGCAAAGACAGTTCAAAGAAAATTGCTGTGAACATTTTAAGTGTCAGAAAACATTTGTCTTGCACTCTAATTTCTAAATAAATCAGCATTCAAAAATTGATCGAGATGTTTTTTTCCCCCCACTACATTTGACAATGCTGCGCTGTTCAGAATGCTTCTCAGACAATAAAGTCGTTCAGGAATAATTTTGAATTATTATCTATGAGAAAAAAAAAAAAAAAAAAAGCTGTAGTAAAAACAGAGTTACAGTATGAGATATATGAATAGTTTTACTTGTCGTTTGTGTGTTTTGGGGACTTTTACATGTTGTTTTAGTAACCAGTGTGCTCCTTTCTGTAGATTTTCTATATCATACTATCCACTGTTGGAATGTAAACCTTAATACATTCTCCTGTTTTCTGTTTTCTGTGTGCTGAACGCAGACGCCGGCAGCTTTGTGCCACATAGAAATAAAACTATTGAACGCTGGATATGTATCACCTCTGCCGGTCTTTGCTGTGGTCCGTGCTTTTTTGTGGTCTACCTATGCCTCCTATTGGTCTGATTGCTGCAGTCCACAACAATCTCAGTCCTTTCATAGGAGACGAAAGGAAGGAGGGAGGGAGGGAGGCAGGTAGGTAGGAAAGACAGATGAGAGACAGCGAAAAATAGGGGGAGAGAGGGGAGGAATGATGCTGAGTGACAGAGTGGGAGAGAATGAGAGGAGAGGAAGAAAAGGAGAAAGCCTGTGGGGGGGTGGGGGGGATGGAAAGAGAGGGGGTGGAAGTAGGTGGGGGCGGGGAGGCTGGGAGGGAGGAAGGAAGATCTTATGAATGTTGACCACTGTCCCTCTACATAAATCTGCACATTAACTGCATCAAATGAGGCTCCCCATGTTTTCTCATCTTCTCCTCCCTCACTATTCTTTTTTTTTTCAGACACACACACACACACACACTGCCGCCACCACAACGACCACTGCCGCCGCCGCCGCCGCCGCCGCCACCCCCGGTCGCCATCTCGCATCTGATTGGGCAATGTCATTTATAATGTCTGTCCACATCAGGGGACATGGTAGGGACCACGGTCCTAACAACACTTCCCCCTGTCATACCCCAGTGCCTGATGGGAAGAAATAAACCAACCGCCACGCAGCAGAGGAAGCGACAGTGTCACACGGCTAAAAGCGACTATGAATAATGGGACTTTGCTGTAACAACTATTCTGGTTCTCATCTGCCTGATAAACATTGGGGAATTGAAAAATGCACAAGGCGATGTTAATCTCCTTTCATAAACACAACGAACGCGACGTGAAGAGAAGTGAGGAAAAGGAGAGGTGTGCATTGTTGCTGAAGAATTGTGTTTGTTTCCCTGTATCCTTGGAAAGCCCACACAGGTACGAGGGGAAAAAAGAAATCTGAAGAAAAGAAACACAGGACAGCGTGTGCAAAACTCTTATTAAATATAAGAAAATGTGTTACGGAGCAGGCGGATGCAAATGCCTGCACAAATGAAAGCAAAAAAAAAAAAAAAGGAAATGTAGAAATCGTGACAGAGGCAGAGAAAGAGCAGAGGTCCTATACTCAATTTATTTCTGTACAGATACAATAAAATCATTAGGATTTTTTTCCCTTCTCAATAAAAATCCAATATATTGCAGGATTTTATTTAATTCTATTTGTGCAAAATTAACAATCAATTATGAGAAACAAAAAGACTCTTATGATTGAACATGTTTGACCATTTTATTCATTACCTCTCGTATCACTTGATTAAAACAGAATCTTATATATATTTCTATGCCTGTACTTACGCTTCCATATGTATGCATGTTTTGTACACATGTGCATGTAGTTTTGCACCGCTGAATGAAGCATTTCGAAGGCTTTTGTATATGTTTTCTCAAAAATTATTTAAAAAAAACCAAAACACCTGACTAAATATGTAAAAATTCAGAGCATCACGTCCGTTATAAAAATACACTTGTTTTTTTTCCAAATTGAATTTCTCGCAGAGGTAAGGCCTTCACATGTGCAACCTACGTTTGCTCCTATTCTTCTGTATATTCTAGTCACTTCACAAGAAACACATGAAAGATGAAGTGAAGCCTTTGAAGCAAGCACCAGGGCCACCGACTCCCTCCCTTTAGCCGCTGCCACCTCCTCAAAGGCAGCTTGACTCCCACATGCAACTCAGGGACATTAAATGGACCCAACAAAATACTAATGACCCTCTAGATTTCTGACCACACAAAAAGAGGGCAGCCACCAATTTGCAATGCCGTTGTGGTGTTCAGTGGTGAGCAAGCAATCTCCATGTGTAATGAGTGTGTTGTTTGTCGCTCTCCCCTCCCGGTCAATAATTACCAGCTTTGCAGCTTGAAGTGAGTCTATTTTCGGACGGAAACCCCCTGATTCAAAAAGCTTAACTCGGCCATAAACACACCAAGTTTTCTTTTTTTTTTCCTTCACTCTCTCTCTCTCTCTCTCTCGCTCTCTCTCTCTCTCTCTCTCTCTCTCTCTCTCTCTCTCTCTCTCTCTGGGTAATCCTACTTTTGTTGGTTGTGAGGAGGAAGGTGAGCAAGCTGAGGCCAAAGCCAAAGATTCACAAAAACCAAGAGGGTCAGCTCCCTGCCATTGTTTCATCATGTATAGCTGACCGCCGTGTGTTGCTGATCTGACATGACTGAAATCTCACGCGCCACAAACCCGAGAGTTTAATTCACGCCGTCACACATTATATGTAAGTCCACCGGATCGAGCAGAAACAGTTGAGTTGATTGTTTGGTGGTCCCCGGGAGCTGCTTTATGCAAATGTTTGCGTCGATGCCTACAAAGCCGCCGCTGCTGTCCAAAGGCACATCAAGGAAATGAGAGCGCAGGCCAGGCCTTTGTGTGCGCTGTGTACAATAAAGGGAGGATTTAGAGGCCTTGCCGACCGACCGCAGGGGACGAACAAAATGAATGAAGTGAAGCGGAGTAGGGGTTGGGGTTGGGGACTCGTGACCACGGCGGGGTTGCGTTGGGGTGGAGGGACTCGCTAATGCACCCCTTCCATAACCTCCCCTCCCCACGCCGTCATCGCAGGACAGCCCATATATAACGCAGACACGTTTGGTCTCTCCAAAAGGTCACAAAAGGGTAAAACTTAAGAGGAAAGATGAGAGCACGGCTGTCATAAAAAAAGAAAAACCTGTGTAAGGGGAGAATAAGTGGCCATTCCTCCTAAGCCCCAGATAAAATATTTCAGATTCAACCATGCAGGGTCTTCACCACCAGGGGTCTGAATTTATTGCCGGGGTCAGATCTCGGCACCGATCAATAGTCAATTGGTGTTATCAAACACCAATTATATGAGGACAATGTCCAGATGTACTGCATTTATTTATTCTGGTGTTATTACTGAGTGTTTTGAATGGTGAGAAATATAGATATTAAAATGCCACTGAAGTTTGTCAAATTAATTAATGATTTTAATTACGGCATTACATATTTGAAGAATTCTCAACAAAGAAGATGAAAATTATTAGTATTGAATTTTGAACTATTTATTTAAATTCCCATCCATGTATTAACTAACAAAGAATCAAATCTATATAATGATTAAATATATATTGAAGTATCTCAAGTTATATCAAGTTAAGACTGAAAAGGCCTCCACATGACACGACAAACTCCATCCACACTGATCTATTTTCGAGGAAAAAAAATAAAATTAGAGGGGGCCTGCTGAAGAAATGTGGTGTAATGGAAGCACTTAATAAACATGAGAGGTTTATACTTGAAAGCCCCATCATCCCCCTTAATGCATATCCATTTGTTTATTGAAAAGGGCCTTCATTAAAAACAAGTTGGAAGGCAGAAGAAAAATGAAAAATAATAATTATGTTGATGGCTTAAAAATCGCATCAAAATTAAGACATTTATCAGAAGCAAGTGCACTGTAATCCCCTAAGTGCTTAGTGAAGTCCTTTTATAATGCCATAGTCAACAAACACAAAAAAACAAAAGCAACTCTCCAGAAGAAGAAAAAAAAAAACCTAACATCTCTCTCCTCTTCTTGTTGCTTTGTTTCACAAGCCATCTCTCCTTTCAATCAGGCTGTCTCTGATTCTCTCATTTTTTTGCCTTTTCTCTGTCCCGTTTCCAGAGAAAAGGGTCTAATTGCACCTGAAAAGAAGAAAGGGCGAGAGCAAAAAGAGAGCATCCTCAAAAGCAAATCTCTCTGAGATTGAATTTTGAATTTCCTCTTGTGTTTTATTACTTTCCTCTTTCAAATTTCAAGGGCGTTCGGACGCTGTGTCTGTCTGTCAGGCAACAAGGCTCTTGTTCTCCTTTTTTTTTTTTTTTTTTATTCCCACTCTCTGCGTCTCCTGACGGCTTACCACAGCCCAGATATGCATCTCTGACCCGTATGTTAAATTCATAGTTTCACCAGTGACATCAGCAGTGCCCGGACAACTGAAGAGAAAAATAGTGTGTATGTGTATTTATATACAGATGTGTGTGTGTGTGTGTGTGTGTGTGTGTGTGTGTGTGTGTGTGTGTGTGTGTGTGTGTGTGTGTGTGTGTGTGTGTCTGTCATGGGGGGTGGGGTGATTTTTCTGCCCCCGTAACCATGACAACCCTCATCTCTGGAGCATTGGAAGGGATGGCGACTCACACTCAGGGAGATTCTGATGTCTGAGGTCCCCCTGATTTCTTTCGTTGTGCTCTCATTGTGTGTGTGTGTGTGTGTGTGTGTGTGTGTGTGTGTGTGTGTGTGTGTGTGTGTGTGTGTGTGTGTGTGTGTGTGTGTGTGTGTGTGTGTGTGTGTGTGCGTGTGTGTGTACCGCAACTAATATCAATCTGTTTAATTAAAGTTAAAAAAAAAAAGAATTTATAATTTTTTTAAATAAATCAATATGATTATTTAGATTATGTTAATGCATTAAATAATAAAAATTGTATGTTTAACATTTCAAAACAAAATGGATTGGTTGGATTTCTCAGGCAGGGTTGGGGCAGTGACTTCTCTGAAGGCATATTAAAAATAATAAAATAAATTCTTATCTGTCTTCTCTCTAATCAAGCCCATGCTGTCACCAAATGGAGCATCTCCAGCCATAAACATTTCTCAGATGAAATCCAATACGGCCATCTCTCAATTCATATTCAACGCAGCTAAACGTACATAGGCAGGAATCTAGATAGGGGAATATGAATGTCACAGGGAACATTTTAATCATTTGGCAGGGTTGGAAGCCCAATCTCCAAACATCCACATTTTGACACACAATCTCCCTCTCTCTTCCCGCCCTCCCTCCTCTCTATCCTCTGGTTTCATCTCATCTCACACCCTTCGTGTCTCAGGGACCTATTAAATTCCCCCTCCCAGCTTCACCAGTATGCCCCCCCCCCCCCCCCCCCACACACACACACACAGTCTCTCTCTCAAATGTCACCTTCATTTTTCTGTTCATATTCTCGGATTGGCGCTCCCTGTAGATGGTTTAATTTTTTTTGCCTCTCACCACTCCTTTCACTGCCCACTGTGCTCACTATGGTCTCTCTTCTGCAAGCTCACACTAGGCTGATGGCAGATAGCAGGGGATGATGAGGCCTGTTTTTTTTTTTGGTTGTTGTCGTTTGTTTGCTTGTATTTATTGTACGTGTAACGGTGTGCATGCATGAACCTGTATAGGTTAATATTGCTATCACTAATGTCATTTCTCCTTTAAAACCCATTTCAAATGTGGAGGTCATTTAGGAACAAGGATTGTGCTTGATCTTAATCCCTTCAACCATCAACAAACTGCCAAAATAAATAAATAAATAATTAAAAATCGTATCCTTATTTGCCCCAAACTAAATCCAAGTTTTCTTAACTACAATCTCATGTTGTAATGGATTAACCGTTGTTAAAAAAAAACAAAAAAACAACAACAAAGCACTACAAATGGTTTGTGTTAGAGTGTAGTCTCGCAGGCTTGTTCAGCTCTGGCTAAGCAGAAGTTCTGTGTCTGCCAGGCCTTATGGAGTTGATCATACAGTCTGGTTTTGACCTCCATATTTAATAGTGATGCTAAAAAATATTAACATGAATAGAAACATTTTATCTGAAATCTTCTTATTTGATTGCAGCCCTTTGTAATTTCAGCACTAAAATTGATAGATTTTACGTTTTAAATTCTTACTTTAATATCAATTTACTGTATTTTCTTTTACTCCTTTGAGCAAATAAAATACATTTTTTTTACCCAATTTTCTGACATTCAGAGGGAGGATTTTTTATTTTTTTTTTCCCCATGTCCTTTTATTGTAGCAAAAATTTCTGTGCCTCGCCGGGTTCATGTTCGAATCCAAAGATTAGATAAAAACGAGGAGATAGCCGATAAGATATAACCTCGCTCTCCTGTTTTTTGTCGCGCTTCTCTTTCTGCAGGACACCGCTGTTGTTACCACGTGAGCCTTGTTTTGCCGAATAAAAACATATATCAGTATACGGAGGCAGTGATACATCTTTCCGTTAATGCCCCTTGATAATGTCACTTCACCGCTATAGAGTATTGTAGCTTACCTTTACTCTCTCCCACCTCTCCCCGACACACAAACACACACATGCACACTCACCGCAGGCTTTGCAGACTCCAGCTGCTGCCAAGCCCTGCATGAGGGCATAAATTGTTAGGTGTTGGCCAGTAATTCTAAAATGCAATCTTCTCAGCTCCTTCCCTGCTATCTCTCTCTCTCAATTTTATTCCCTCTCTCTTCAGTGTCCCTCTATTCTCTCTAAAGCTGCCTCCTACCTTGTTTGTCTCTTTACTACTTGACCTTTCTTTCTACATCTCTAAATGTATGCTTCTTTGATTTTGGTTTTGTCTCTCTGTGTGTCTGTCCCATCTCTCTCTCTCTCTTTCCCTCTGTCCATTTCCCCATTCTTTCTCTCTCTCTCTTGCTGTATTAATGATAGCAGGGAAAGGTCACATGATAAATGAGTGGCAAACAAATCAGTGTGTGTTAGACTATAGCTCTGTTATCACGCTGCTGAGTGGAGGCACACACGCCACTGACAGACAACAGTGTCCCCATTCTGGACGATTCTGTGTTACATTTTTGCCAAGTGTGCGCGGTGAAAAAAAGCACACAGAGAAAAACAAATGAAAAAAAAAAAAAGAAGACCGTGGAGTGGGACGTGGCTGAAAGAAGAGAGCTAAAAACTCACCCCAAACAAAAATGACACAGTAGAAAAGAACGGGGGGGGGGGGGGAGAACGGTCTGATTAAAGCATGTGAAGAAAGTAGGAGCATGAAATTAAAAGAGTGTAGGAGAGGTGAGAGGAAGGGGAAAGACACTCCTCCTGAACACACCACCACCTCAACACCCCTGAAGAAATGGAGTCAGGGAGTATATGAAAGAGAGAATAAGAATGAGACAGAGATAGCAGGCAGAGAGAAAGACTATTTGTCTCCTCTCTTGACACAGTGGGATGATAATGCATTTTAATGACAAGACCTGCGACTGGTTTTATGAGGGGACACACACACACACACACACACACACACACACACACACACACACACACACACACACACACACACACACACACACACACAACAAGGGCACGGGAGCCATCACCCCTCACACCCTCCCCTATTGCTCTCTTAGCACATTCTTCGGTCAAACACCAAGGAAGCAGCTCACCGTGCTCGACATCATTCCCTGCTCAGAGAGGCAGGCCAGGAGGGAAGGAGTTCACGGTGAGAAATCAGCAGGAAACTATGGGAGAAGGCAATTTAGAAGCAATCAGAGGGAAATTTGAGGCGGATTAGGCTGAGGGTTTATAGGAGCGGGGACCCGACGCTGTATCCATCTGTCTATGAGAGGCCTTCATCAGCAGTCATCTCCTGGCTGGCCAAATCAATCTCTCCTCCTCACTTCTCTCCTCTCCTCCTTTACCTCCATCCTATCTACCCACTCCGCTATGGTTCCCTCTCTTCCACTTATCTCCCACTCCCCTCTTGTCCCACTCCCCAACATTTTACACTCACGTTCAGTCGGAATGCCTTATCAAGAGCAACCTAAAGAGACACAATACTAAGCAGCTAGTGTGTTGCTCAAGAGCACATCAACAGCCCTGTGCCCCGCTGATGCGCTCGAGAGCACATCAAAAAGCAGACTTTCAACCTGTGATGTGTGGGCCGATTTCCACATAGCCTCTTTACTATAACCGCTGCTTTTCTTCCATTCCCTTAGTGAGAAGAAAGAATCAGTGTATGTGTATGCACACGCTTGACCATACAGGCCATATATATGTGTGTGTGAGTGACTTAGTATGAAATCTGCGGCAAAGCACAGAATGTACCTCAAAAAAATAGTAAGAGCCACAGTAGATCTCGACTTCGAAATGAATTGATTCAGTCTCCAGACACTATTCGCCCAATTTCCTATATTATCTTCTCTCTATCATTTACCATACATCCGTTATCATTGAGACTCATTTATGAGGCCTATTTCATCTTTAGAGAATTCTCAGATGATAGAAAACTGATCTCTTCTGCTTTGGTATTACTTTTGACTGTGGCCCAATCTCCGAGCGGGCAGAGTTGAAATTGCTTTAATATTCTCTCAGTTTCAGCGTGTTGCTGGCATAGAACTTTGTATTACAACAGCACAGTCATAGGGTTGACTAACAAGAATAAAAAAAAATAAATCGAGTTAACTTTAAATTTTTAAACTTTAGAAAGTGGACCCCGTGACCTCGTGCAACTGAGTGCTCATGGGCAAAGCATTCCGGTCTGGCGGGCCGATGCCCGGGCTGCCCACCCGCCAACGAATCACGTCTCTTGTGGTCGTGAGTCTTCAGTCTGTGCATGTGTGTTTGATTAACCTCTTACATCAGCTGTTGCTCCAAACACTTTGTTTTGTTTTTTTTATCCTTCTTGTTATGTGAAACACTGACTAAACTGACTTTCTCACTCTCCAATATCAACTGGAAATGCAAATGGAAAAGAAATAATGGAAAAAATTTTTTAAAAAAATGCACACTGCACTGAACTATGTTTTAACCATTACATCAATCCTTTCTACAACTGACATCTTTCTTTTTGTTTATTGGCACGAAGCATAATGCATTTTTGTGACTTTTGACATAGCAGCATGTATTTTTCTGTCCCAGTTCCCATCTGTAGCTACAAAACAAGAAAGTAGCTCGCGGTGAGGCGTCATGAACAATGTTTATCCTTCTCTACATGAGCTCAGCTAAATGCTGGTGTCATTAGCAGATGTTGCCTCATAGCTGGGAGGCACTGGTGAAGCCTAATGGTTAGCATTAAACTGCTAACGAAGCGCATGTGAAGCCATGCATACATGACATTTATTACATTAAACAACAACACCCGGGTGCTGCTCAGAGCAAGACACTGATCCCTTGTTGGATAATGCATAATTACCCCAGATGTAAAACCTGTATGGAGACACAGTCAGGAGAAGAAAAAAAAAAAAGAAAAAAGCTTTCACACAAGAGCAGAGGATTATGTATACGCAAACATAAACAGATGAGTTAAAACAATTAGATCACACAACATTAAACTACCGTGCAGAATCTTTAGGGTAGAAAAATATCGAAACACCTTTTTAGAAACTCATTCAACAAATTAAATTGATTATTATCCTTTTTTTTTTTGTTTGTTTTTTTGAACAGCCGAATCAACAATATCCTATTTGTCTCAAAAGTACAAACACAAAAATATGTGACTGGCTTTTTGAAATTAAAATGTATTTAAAAGATCTTCAAAGCATACATATAGTGCCAAACTCAAATAACACATGGCTGTTTTCATTTTATGAGTTTGGAAGTTTCAACTTTCTTATTAAAATAATGAGAAACTTTGAATTTTACTGTTTTTATGTGCTCGACTTTCTGCTGCCCCTCTCCTGTCTGAAAAATAACATTTAAATGTACTCAGAGCCACATGCTATTAAGTGGTAAACATTGTTCAGTTAACACTCACGCACGCACGCACGCACGCACGCACGCACGCACGCACGCACGCACGCACGCACGCACGCACGCACGCACGCACGCACGCACGCACGCACGCACACACGCACACACGCACACACACACACACACACACACACACACACAAAAAGAGCCAAAGCCAGCAGTCACGCAAAGACTTAAAGAGATCCCCGTTTCTTT
This sequence comes from Lipophrys pholis, assembly GCF_963383615.2. Lineage (NCBI taxonomy): Eukaryota > Metazoa > Chordata > Actinopteri > Blenniiformes > Blenniidae > Lipophrys > Lipophrys pholis. Next base: position 8,531,416 of record NC_137648.1, read on the forward strand.
GTATGCCTTTGGGCTGGAGTGATAGTGATCTCCTGCTGAGATGGAATTAGCCATAAACTCATTTGCAGTGCCATGACCCGGATTATGTGAAAGGTGGGTCACGGAAGATATGACATTGTTCTTATTAATATTCAATAAAACAATGGAGGGTGATACGCTGCAAAATCAAAGGCTCAGCAGGTGGGGACTCATCCAAGTTCTGTTAGCAGTGAAGACGATAAAGGATTACGACGCTGACCATCGCCACGACAATTAGTGAAATAATAAACTTCAATCTTTTCGATCAGGAAAATACAAACGGTAAAATCTGTGGCACAAATCCTTCCTGTATGTGTCTTTTTTCAACAGTAACAAGGAAACTTTTTTTTCTTCGAGGAAATAATAATAATAATAAAATAAAAAAAAGTCCTATTTTTTTCTCCCCACCTTATTCACAAACCAACAAATCCAAAAAGTTAGCGGTATACCTTCTGAAAATGACAGTAACATGTGCCACCTCTTAAATGAGACAAGTCCAATGACTCTGAGAAGCAGATTGCTTCCAGTCGAGTCCTGCCTACAATATATTTGCGGCGCTGCGTTTTCATTATTAAAGAATCACCGGATGTTTATGCGAGACAGAGGACGGAAAATAAAGAGAGAGGTAGGAGGAAACAGAGAAAGAGTGTGCATAGCATGTGGAGGCCATTATTTTTGGCGTGCTCCAAGGCTGGGAGAATTAGAAAATATCATTCTGTCAGGGTGATTTGATAGTGCGATGAAAAATGTCAGAAGTGGAGATGACAAATCATGGTGCTGAGGAGAGGGGACTGGGAGACAGGGGATGTCATTTGTCATGAGTGCCATTTGACTGCACCCCACCTCCCCTCTCTCCTCCCTCCCTCCATCCCATCTGCCTCTCCTTCCACATCTCACCCCTTTCCATCCCCTCCTCCCTTCCCTCCAGCACACTCCTCAACTTCCTCTTCTTCCACCTCCTTCGTTGTCTGCCCGTCTCTCCCCCCCTTTTCTCTTTTCATTGTAATGATCTATTTGAACACATTCTACCGCCTCTCATCTTTCTTCATCCTCCCTCTCGCGCGCCCTCACCCTCCCCGACTCGCCCCAAGATTACTTCAGTTTCCCACCTGCTCACATTAACAGCCGTACAGTATGCCTAACTTTGTGAAACATTTTCTTTTTTTAACCCATTTCTGACTCAGCGCACAGGAAGAAAGGAATTCGATTTATTTACACGTTTTGTTTTCTCCTCCTTGTCTCCACATCATCTTGTACTCGCTCCTCCCACTTCTTCCTCCTGGCTAACCTCCTCCTCCTCCTCCTCCCAGTAATCTCTGTTCTCAGTGAATGGAAAGGGATTCAACTGGCATTCAGTGGAAAACTCACATACAGATACACACTCGTGCACACCCGCACACACTTGAACAAACAGACACGACGCGCACACCTACACACTTTATATAAATACATACATACACACAGCTGCGGTCAAAATGTCAAGCCTGGTGACATTTAAGCATTTTATCTCCTGTGCCGTCTGCTTCAGATGTTGAAAAAGAGGTTAGAAATGTAAGCTGCGCCATAAACATTCAAATCAAACAGTCTTCATAAACGCTTTAAGGCCGCTGGTGAGATTGCGAAACATGAAAATAATGCGACATGCAGCAATTGAGACCAGAATCCTTTTATGAACGGCTCAGGACACTCAAATCAAAAAATCCACTGTATTGCCATCCTCAGTCATTTCCAATGATTATTAGGAGCACTTAAATCATCCACACTTCTTTTTTTTCCTACTGCTGATTGTTTCTGTGCCCCTCATTGCCCTCAATTCACCCTCTTTCCTACAGTATCTCCTGCCCTTCCTGACTAACAACCCCCCCCCCTCCTCATTTTCCTTTCTTGGCCCATCAAACCCCTACTTCCACTGTAGCCTCAAGGTGCTGTGTATCTGTTTGTGTGTGTGTGTGCAAGAGAGAGTGATAGAAAGGAAAGAAAGAGCATACATGCATGCATGAATACACGACGACTTGGGTGCGTGCATGTGTGCATTTCCCAGTGGGTGTCTACGCGCGTGCACGTATGTATATCTGTGCATTTTTGCATCTAATGCAGGCAGGCAGGGAGGGTGTGGGAGGGGGTAAAGTTGGGGTTGCGGGGGGAGCAGGGTGGGAGGGGTCACTGCTTTGTTGGGTCTGGCCATCCTCAGTGTAGCGTGGTCTGTAGCGCTGTCCAGGGCCTTAATGCTGGGGTAATTAAGGAACAGCTTCAAGGTTGCATGGACACAAGACAATCCAAAGCCTAATGAAGTATCGATCGGCCGCATTGGGGCCCATGCTTGGACTAAGGCAAGCTGACATTCATTTAGAGCAGGGCCACTGCAGGGAGAGCAAACACACACACACACACACACACACACACACACACACACACACACACACACACACACACACACACACACACACACACACACACACACACACACACACACACACACACACACACACACACACACACACACACACACACACACACACACACACACACACACACACACACCACAAAAGCAAGCTGATGACAATATAAGAGACTCAACGGCACTCGGTTTTAATCACAGGGGAAACAATGAAGAGCTTCGTTTAGAGCTGCTGAGTTTATCTGCCTAGGTGTGTGTTTGCGCGCACACATTAGTGTGTGTTTCCCTCCATCTCCCTATCACACTGTTAACAACCAATAGGAGGCTGAAAGCAATCTCCCACTGAAAACAGTACTGATTATACCAATGATGATTATGGTGATAATGATCGTCCTGCCATCAGCACAGTCATTACTGTCTGTTGCATATAAAGAAATGTGTCACACCTTACAATCAATGTCATCACCATTTTTTTTTTCAAACAGGAGGGTAATAACCCAGTTCACACTATCTCACCCTATTATATTTATATTTTAATTTTCTCACATTTAGAAAAGTCTGACAACCTCATTCTGAGCAATTTAGTCTCCGGCAACACATGATATCCATGTAGGAGGTGCACAATGTTTGGATATCATATTGGTGCTGTTATAACATATGTGAAAAAAAATATATATATATTCATCTTTCCTTGAGACATTTTTTCAGATAAAAACTTATTGTGTATAGCAGGAGAAGTCAGCTGCGATAATATACAATATTTCCTGCACTATACCTTTAATTCAAACTTATGCTAACAGTCATATAGAGCTACAAAGTTCATTTTATTTCCAATAAAAACTGTCAATGATATCCTTCATATTTGTTATACACTAATTTAATCCAAACTAATTGTATGCCATTTAAAGACACAAACACCAGTAATCACAGTTTTTTTTTCACCTACCATCAAACTCTGTGACCCTAAATGACTCTGACCATGCATGGTTTTGAATGGCCGTGTGTGTGTGTGTGTGTGTGTGTGTGTGTGTGTGTGTGTGTGTGTCTATCCATAAGGTCGACTGTTCCACAGTTCCCACCTCAGCCAGAGGCTTGGTGATAATGTCTCTGATTGACATATGTTTGGATTCACATCTATTGGCCTACTTCTGCGCTGATTGAAGACTTGACTTCTCATCTCCAGACAACTTTATCAAGGCAGTAATGGTCAGACAATCAGACTGACAGACAGAGACAAAAGAATAAAGAGGAGAGACAGAGCCGGAGACACAGAGAGGACGAGCTCAACATGAATGATCTTGATTATAATGGGTATAAGTGCTGTTTTTCAGGAAAATCCCTGATGCAAAGGCTCTAAAGCTCCCTCTCTCTTCCTTTCCTCACTCTCTCTCTTTTTTCATGGACACGCTGACAAACACCCATAATCCTAAACCACGCCAAAAAATGTAAAAATCCACAAGCATAACTTTGCCTTTAAAACATTCATAATTGCGAAAAACTGCACTGTTTGCACTCTTTCCTCCCACGACAATAGAGCTCCATGTTCAGTGCCTATTATTTCATGTCCTTGTATTCAAATATATTTAAATAAGAGATGTTTAGATCCACTCCACGCTGGCTAAACATTCTATTCCTGAGAGCTGCTCAAAGATGGGGTACCGCCGTCCAACTTGTGTCTATAACCACGATTTTGAGGACGTAACCCCACTCTCACCCCCGCAGTCCAAGCAACTTTTAAACCTGCAGTTAAAGCGCTGACTTCACATTATTATGCCTCCCTCCCACCCCACCCTCCCTTGATCTGGCGGCGTACTGTGAATTTTTGAGCAGCGCCAAAATGCTCTCATTTTAACTGATCGCTCCAATCATATGCAAATGTGGCAGGCAGGTGGGGGGATATCTTTCAGCGGTAATTGGCGGTTTTCTAATGGAGACTTCGGGTGTCAGTTGGAAATATGTTTTAAGCCTTAATGAGTTTTGACGGGTCAGATCAGAAAGTGCCTGGCGTGCAACTGTGAGCATGCACGTGAGCGTGTGTGTGTGTGTGTGTGTGTGTGTGTGTGTGTGTGTGTGTGTGTGTGTGTGTGTGTGTCTACACTGCCATGCTGAACCTGATGCATTTTTAAACAGCACCAATTACCCCACATAGTGAGTTTTACTGAAACATTTTTATTGTGTAATATCTGTCACATATAGAGACATCAACATTCATTAGACTCACAGTCACAGCCAGGTGATATCCAAGGTAATCCAGAACAAAAGGGGCGAGCAACTCAAAATGGATGCTAAATGCAACCGACTCCGGAGGGTCAAACATAACCTTTCATATGATAATCACATGCACTCACACCAACTGCATGCAATTTATTTCTGATGTTTCATAAAAATGTAAAATAAGGATAACAAAAGCATGCAGGATTAGAGTTTTTTTGAAAAGTGAGCAGCTTCGTGTTTCAGAAAAATGGGATGGAACATGTCATGAGTGTGAATCATGCCTACTAAAAACCAAGCTGCTATAGAATGACTCAAATATATCTGTCTGTTTCTGTCCCTGAAGGAAAATATCCATGGGCTAACCACGATACAAGTTTTGCGAGAAAACATTCAGCAATTATTCATTTTGCATTGATCAAAATGCAGGGACAACCGAAATCCCCCATTAATATGCATGTGTCGCTATCCTTGCAATTTACAAAGCAACTTATCATTTTGCCCAGCAATAAAAGTGCAGCAGAGGCAACAGATTGCTTTGACACTCCAAGTGGTTTTAGATTTATTGTGCATAATAAACACATGAGCAGGTTTTGAATGAAATCATCCAATGCATCTACATCGAGTTTTACTTTATCTGTAGTGGGTGCATGTATAAACGAACGCCTGAGTAGACGGCGGTACATCGGCACTCCAACAGGTCATAAATCATGTGAATTATAAATCACGGTTTGTTTGGACGTACAAGAGGGGGGCTGAGGAGAGAAACTGCTGTCCAGTTTATAAAAGTGTGCATTAATAAGAGATGTCCTCCTGGGTGGTCGTAAATACCGAGATGCGAGGTGTCAGCTGATGATTTGGGTTGGGAGTTTCGAATACTGACTGATTCTGCAGAGGGAATGGCTGCTAAAGTTTCTTCTAATCTAAAACATGACAGTGTTGGACGCCAGGAGCAGCCCTTTCACAGATCTGCACCCCAAGGAGAAAAACAAGGTGGCTTATTGGACTCGTTTATTGTGAAGTCGAGTGTCATTGTTTCTGAAGGGTTCGCCTATAAATCACAAGGTCAAGAAACCTGTTCAGTCAGGTCTTTTTATAGTGAATAGTCCATCAGTTTACCATCAGTGGAATATATGTCACATCCTCTTCGCAGTGTCTCATAGTTCCATAATCAAGGGAGACCTGTTTCCTTAATAAAATACACGTTTCTTCTGAAATACTTAAATATCGTAAATGACCAAGCAAGAATGTTAATGGAAAATCCAAGATTTAAGTGACTTTCTGGAGAAGACTTTTTAAAGTATGTTTTTAAAACACTAATTTCTTCATTTATATATATATAAAAACTGCATTCTGACAACGTCTTATCAATAAGCAGGTAAATCACCTTTAGAATTGATGTTTTTTAATTTGTTTTTAGGACATTTGCTACACTTGGTAGCATATGGAGGAACGTTTTTTTGGTTTTTTTAGATCGAAAGCAGTGCAAAACTCAGAATATATATATATATATATATATATATATATATATATATATATATATATATATATATATATATATATATATATATATATATATATAGATATATATATATATATCTATATATATATATATATAGATAAAACATAAAATTCACATTTTTAAAAAGCATTATGCTTCTTTTAGTCAGCAATATTTTGTTTTGTTCTTGAGATTAAAAACTTTGAGAAGTTCAGAAGAAATGCCAAAGTGCACAAATCTGGTGACTTGCCCTGTAAATGTTTAACAAGACACAAATTTTTTTAAATAAAACTCCAGACTCCTATTTTCAAGCAAAAATCTCCCCCTGTAAATATACGTAGCAATAACTGTAAATGAAAAACTGCTTGATATTATCCAGACAAGTTGGAGGAAGCTGAACGCGACAGCCTGCATTCAAATCCCTCTGTGCAAAGGAAGAGTTAAAAAGAATGTATTTAGCAGTACTTTGCTAAACAAACCTCCATGTCAATTTATGCCATGTGAAAAAGTAGGACAGCATAATCCTTTAGCACAAACCCAATCTGGGAGATCTGAAGAGTACGTGATTAATTCTTCGGTATTAATCATGTAATTCTTTCATATAAAACAAAGCTTAAGCCTTATTTGCTAAGATATTTGACCTTGGCGCAGAGTTAAGACATTACAGCTTGGATTTAAAATGCATCTAAAGATTAAAAATGATGGTTGACTATTACTGAGGATTATAAACCCAAGGAAAATTGCTTTTTCATTTTGAAACAAAACTGATTTTAGAAGGGAGCTGCGGGGTCAGGTGGTATGTGAGGTGACAACTTCAAGTGGGCTATCGCATACTTTGTGAGAGGTGAGATGGAGAACATGCTATGTTCTTGAGCGTTTTACTTTTATATTTTTTTCCATCATAATTTGCCCCCTGCATTTTCCCTTTTTACCCAAGCATCGAAATTAAAGTAATACCCTTGCAAGAGAAACAAGATTTGTTCTAAATTTATGCTTCACTGCTTGAGGCTACGCGGCACCTCAGACACACAGAGTTTATTTGATCTCTGCTCGTTGAGGGGAAAAAATCCTTTATGACTATCAAATGTGTCTCACTCTTTCCCCGTGAATCTTGTTTACCGATGCTGCCGTGTGTTTATCTGTGAATGAAAATGACTCTGGAGACACCATGCACTCCTTTGCCCCAACAACAACACATATTTCTTTCATTTCATGGTCTTTACAGAGAGCGGGAAAAAAGTAAAGTGAAAGTACAAGGTCGTTTTCAAAGGCATCGGTTTTATAATTCATGCTCAAGTTAGACGCAGGTCTTCAACTTGAATCAGGGGCCTTACTGAATGTTTTATTTAAATTCATTGGTCCAACAGTCCATATCACAGGGACCCTTCAGTAGAACCCCCCCCCCCCCCCTTTTTTTAATCATATAAATAAAATAATGAAACTAATAAAATAAGTAAACAACTTCCTTCGCTACTCTGAGCAAAAGTAGTAAAGTAGTGCTGCGCAGGATCTCCAACCGTCAATAATGTTATTGCTGTTTAACACCCACACAAGAAACCACACTCATCATAACCTGCCTGTGATCGGGCCTACTGCATGTTGTATAAAACCACACACACACCTACACAGGCACGCACACACACAATCCATTTTATGTCAATACCATCTTCAGTGAAACTTGCGTTTTCATAAAAATGTCCAGCAGCGGCAGCCTGGTTTTTATAACATGCTCTCATTCATCTATTTCACAACATTAACACTTTGAAAAACCTCAATAAACTTTCACTTAATTCAACAGCATGCATTTTCCTTGGCTCCTCAATCGATGTCTTGAACATCGTTGCACATTAAATTTTTATTGCGAGTCTCTGTATTTACCTCAAGACCAAAATAAACAAATTAGTCCCCCAGTGTCGAGGTTGAAGTGAGAATATTCAGTGATGTTTCAGTCCGGACATTCAGTTATTTATTTGGTTTTTTTTTTTGGGGGGGGGGGGGTAATAATTATATGTTGCATCCGATAAATGACTAAATGACCAAAAAAACAGAATATGTATTCAGTTTTATTGTAAATCAAAATGCAAGTATTGAAAGAAGAATGACAACCAAAAAAATATTTTCTGAAGTGTTTAGTTTTGTTCATTTTCATTAAATCCTGAACTTTAGCTCATGGCACATAAGTATCTGAAATAACTGTTGAGTCTGGGGGTTACTTGTTATTAGGACCGAAGATTAACATCTGAATCTTTACATGAACATATTAAATTTAGCTCAGCATTCAGCTGATGAGTTCAGTGATGACGGATAAACATCCTCCTCCTCCTCCTCATCATCATCATTTTTCTCCATCTCTTAGAGAGCAGAATAAACAGCAGGATTAAAGATTATCTCCACTGGTTATACTGTAAGGCTCCACTTCCACAGATTCATGTGAATGATTCACCTATAAGTTTCCAGCTTTCTATTGAGAAAGCAAGAAGAACCTTTTCTTCGTTCAAAATGAAGCCTGCTAATTTCCGCTGATTTCAGCTTAAGCTTTCAAAGTCGTGGCATTCTCAGATGCAGGGCTTGACTTTGAAGAATGGGCATTTGCGGTGTAAAAAAGCAGGCCCTGGCCTCTGAAGCAGCTGAGCCCAGGGGACGGCTCGATACGACATGCACAAACAACTTGCGTTGACCTTGGGGCTCTGGGCAAAAGGCCTTCAAGGTGTATGCAAAAGCCGCGCAGACATCTCAGAGAGAAGGGTCCGCTTTTGAAGTGGATTGTGTAAGTATACGTGTGTGTGTGTGTGTGTGTGTGTGTGTGTGTGTGTGTGTGTGTGTGTGTGTGTGTGTGTGTGTGTGTGTGTGTGTGTGTGTGTGTGTGTGTGCAACCAAGGATACCCATAGGCCTGAATCCTATGAAGCTCTTTGATATGGGCATCTCAGAGTGTTTATAATTACAAACAAACCCGATCATGATTAAAACATTGCTACAAAGCACAAAGGTGGCCGGGGAGAGCTGATCTGACCTGTCTGGTTTGTGTATATGCCTGTGTGTGTGTGTGTGTGTGTGTGTGTGTGTGTGTGTGTGTGTGTGTGTGTGTGTGTGTGTGTGTGTGTGTGTGTGTGTGTGTGTGTGTGTGTGTGTGTGTGTGTGTGTGTGTGTGTGTGTGTGTGTGTCCATTTGCACGTGTACTAACAGCATGTCAGTGCATGTGCTTTGCATCGCAGAAGCAACAGGGGCCTGCAGTCTCGTGTTGACATCGTCAACTGTCACCAACGTGAAGGCGAAGCGTAATGACATCTGATCATCATGTTGCACCTGGAGGGCAGGCAGCCAACAGCGCTCGTGTCTCTCAGCATGTACATTAAGCAAGGGTGTGTGTGTGTGTGCGTGTTTGTGTGTGTGTGTGTGTGCGTGTGTGTGTGTTTTCATCATGGCCATGTTTCAAACAGAGCATGTTTCAAAGGGAATACTAATCCTCAGAAATGAGGCGTGAGATCAATATTCCCATGTTTAATTGGATGCCGACTGATTTGGTTGAGAAATAGTCAGCACGACATCCCTCCGTCACGGCAATATGGGCCCACAAGTCAGCCAATTTGACTCTTGAGGAAAGCGTGCAAGAAAAGGAGAGACGGGCAGACAGACAGACGGACGCAGAAAGTGAAAAGAGTGGAATTGAGACTTGACTTCAAAGTGTTAGGACGTTATGATTGCTCCAGCCATTTAAGGAGTGGTTTGGGGAGAGAGGAAAACCTTAGGGGGTCGTCCCATCATCATATGCCCCACTTGCCGCTGTGATTTGGTGATTTTTGTCCGGAAGCCATGTTTTGAGAGGAGCAGGAGGGACTTCATGAGGGAAGGTGGGAGGGGTGAGGTGAGGGAGCTAAGGAGGGAAGCAGGGGAGGTAGACAAGGACAGAGGGAAATAAGGAGTCGGGGAAAGAAGATGGGTGGGTGGGCGGATGGGTAGTATCCCGGACCACTGTCAAATGGTTGAGGTGTTACCATGGCGACAGTAATGAAGGGTCTCAGGACACCCTGGGGGTATGGAGGAGGAGGGGGAGGGGGAGGGGCTTAAGCAGGGGCGGAGGAGGGAGAAGGGGAGACTGATGGTGAAGAGGATCAAGGCGAGGAGTGGGGGGGTGGGGGGGCAGAAATTGAAAGGTGGAGTGGGAGAAAATGTAACAGGCCTGCAGGCTTTTTTTTCCAGACAAACTGACTATGTTGACACACATTATACTACATCGCTGTCATGGAAATGTACTCCATGATGTTTTGTTAACATCAGACGTGGCATAATTCTGTTGTAAACTGTTCCGAATAAAGTCTGATGTGCTTGCAGCTCTGTATATAGTGCATTTGCCACACAGCAAATTGAATAAAATCTCCAGTGTTATTTTGTGTGTGCGTAATCATAAATATGTATGCAAACAGTGAGCGAGATTTGGGCTTTTTATAATCTTAACCCTCTCTCATTCTCTCATAGCATGGCGCCCTTTCATACAAGTCATCCTTTCATTCAAGTATTGACCTACGAGACGTAATTAAGACCAAATTTTCATCACAAAGTCTCACACTTTATTTTCTAAGAACATTTTCCTTTCACAGATATCCCTCTGAACAGCCCACTCATTCACACACTTGTTCCTCTTATAATCTGGATCTAATATTAAGGCTCTGACCTTTTGGACAAATTTGGAATTCAACTTCTGTATTATACTTTACACACTAAAGACTGACGTTGCCAATCCTGTATTTGCATAAAGACAACACAATATGACAAAGTAACAAGTGCAAGTATACAAACATGTGCACACACTCATGTGTTCATGTAGCGATCGGACAGGAACTGATCTGAGTCAGATACAGCGTGTGCAAGGTAGTAATTATGTGCTGCAACTTTGTCTGCACCGTGAACTCTGGCTCCAGTTGGTGAGTTCCTCCATGTCAAGAGCGGTAATATGTTTTAATGAGCCTTCTTCACGGGGTGAGAGACCAAACTTCTAATTCTGGCATGAGTTGAAAAAGATCAGGAAACTCTGGCAGAAAAGGACTTCTGTGATTCCAATTACATTAGCAGTGCTATAAAAAGAAAAAGAAATTCTCACCATACAAAGTTAAGCAACACGCAATTCCGTTCAACACAAAAGCAATTCTTACTTTTATGCCTAAATTAGCTCATTTCATGCCATGATCTCTTAATGTAAAGAATCATGGTGCAAGACGTGGAAAAACTAAGAGAAAGAAAGTTAAATTCAATGTTTGAATGCAGTTTTTGGAGCTCATACTGATGATTCGATAGCAAAGCAGAATAAAAAAAGGATAAAACAGTGATTTATAATTCACACATTCAAGTGCAACAGACTTTTGATCAGCATGCCTGTAGAGGGAGATTAAACCCTCGAGCTTATAAAGATTACATATAATAATTATGAATGTGTTCAAGTATTTGTGTCTCGAGGATAAATCTAACAGATGTATATTAAAACAAAAAAAATAAAAGGGAAAGAAAACAGTTTTTTCTTTTAGGCCAAAAAAAAGAAGACACACATAAAATACTATGCATTTTTATGTGAAATACTATAATCATATGGGTATTCAATGCTGCCTGTAAAACCTTCTAAGAGCCAATAATCTTGCCCTGGAGGTGATCTTTAACTGAACTTGAGCTGATCTCACCGTGCGTGTGGTCTCAGTAAAAGTCTAAACAGATCCACAAAGCTCTCTGCAGCCTGAGATCCTTCATCGCTCATCGATGGGCTGATCAATACGTGGACATGTGGGTATTGACTAGGGTAATGATGATAGCTGCACAACCGCACAGCCACACACGGTTGCGCACACACATATGGAAATACAGTATTTACACCCACAAAGGCGAATATACGCACACATGCAAAAGGCAACCTGGAAGCAAAGATGCTTTCAGTTCAATAAAGGTGCTTTATGTGTGCATAGAACTCAAGAGGTGATATGCAGGTACAGTTTGAGTGTGTGTGTGTGTGTCATAACAAATAAACAGCACTCCTCTCGTCAATGGTTATTATAGACTTTCCAAGACAGCACTTTATTTGCTCTATAGTGACCCTGACATGGCAGTGAGTGACATTCATCGACTAGCTGAC
>NC_137648.1:9198656-9481156 GCF_963383615.2 Lipophrys pholis
TTCTAATAAATTCAAATTTATTGATTTTCTTTAGCCGAAGGTGAAAAAACTGAATAGTGCAAGCTTGCCTTTTTTTTTTTTTTTTTTTTTTTTTAATTAATTATAACACGCAAACTAAAATAAACAAATGAAAATTAAATCTGTCTAATATTTGTCCTGATTTGTAAATTTACAATCTCTGATGCTAGCCCGCAACTCCGGTACACTGGGTCCAGATCAAGCTGTCAGCGAGCGTGCCAATATATCCACAGGGCGTCACCACACATACAGTACTGAGCTACAAACACACATCACTTCATGCAGCGGGGTTTACAGACGCTGCCAAAGGCCACAGAAGGTTGGAGCAGGGAGGGTATGTGGAGACAAAATGTGGGACAGACGGATGCAAAGTGAAGGTGAGGAAAAGAGAAAAGGGAAAAGTGGAAGTGGGAATGGATGTAGAGAGAGGGGGAGAGGATGAGAGAGGAGGTGGAAGATGGCAGGAGGGCAGCATGCAGATTGCCCAGGACCTGACTGGCATATTCTTGGATGGCTAACAGACGGAGATGCAGAGAGCGGAGGGAGGGTTTGGGGAGCTGGGGAAAGTTTGGGCCCTCAGGATGTTCTGTCCCACTGCCAGCCCCAGAAGTGTGGCTAGGAGATAGCAGGCCCACGTGCAGTGGTGCACCATGCACACAAACCTACACACACATGCACTGACAGTAACAATGAGGAGATGGAACAATGTATGGATCAAGACGGATAAGTGCTTAAAAAAAAAAAGCACTAGGGTAACTGGGGTGTATATACAGTAAGTACACAAAAATTGGATGAAGAATACATTTTTTTTTAAAAGTCAGAGAAATGTGTCTTTTGGGAGAGTTTTCAAGTTCCATCTGACTCCGTATGCTAAAGTACTCCATGATTCCAGTAACGTCTGCAACTTAATTTCAAGATTAAGTCTAAATCTTTTTGCTGAAACCAATATGTATCACATCTTCAGTCAGGTCAGCTCTCTCACTCTCTCTCTCTCTATTTTTTTTTCCTGCTTTACCTTCTCCATCTGTATCTTCCACTCTCTCATTGGCGATGTAGAGTGGAGGAGCTCCAGGCCATGTGTGCAGGTTTGGGCCAATTATAGGGATTCTCATCAGTACTGGGCTGCCTTTTGCTGGAGGCACAGAGCATGCAGACCAGTCGAGGGTCTACACGGGTCAACCTGGTACCCCTCAAATCTCCGCACAATGAGCATACCTGGGAGATGCACTTCTGGACTGGTAGACTAAAAATATAAAAGACGAAAAAATTCAAAATAAAAGCAGAATAGGGGAGGCCGACTTGATGTTGGAAAAAACAACACAGCTTAGATTTTATGATAATAGATTAATCGGTGACAAAAATGGATAAAAACATTTTTTAATCTGAGAAAAGAGAGGAAAGTAGGATTTCTTTGAAATTCAGCTACAATTGGGCTATATCGATAGAAATGAAATACGCTTGCCTCATAAAGACGTCAAGAATGCAACATCTAAAGTAGTTAACGTATTAATACAAAACAGAGCCGATTTTAAAAGGCAGCGTGTGAAAAATACAATAGAATATCCATTTTGCAAAACTGAGCTACAAATAAAACAATGTACGTAAAGTGTGCAGAGTGAGTTCAACAGTTGAGCGCAGTCACAAGGGGCGGTCCATGATCGTATACTCAGCTGTTTAGGAGTCTAATGATAGTGGGATGAACACAAAAAAACTCTATAAAAAATAAAAGGATCGCTTGCAGCAATCTCTCAATATAGACAACTTATCCTTCTCATCTGTTGACACAGCAAAAAATAAAGAATCTGAAAAAAGAAACACAAACAAGCAACGCAGACATGTTATTTCTAACCTGTGGATCTACGGGGAATCCCGAAGCTGTTACACAGTTATAAAGCATTCTAAGAAAATACATAACCATATATTTGAAAGGACTAACGGTGTGTCATGCAAGGTAATGCTGAATTCTTTCACTGCTGTCAATATCCGTTTGCAAGCTTTGAGAATATGGCTGTTGCTTATCATAAATTCTGCACAAAGCAATTCAAGAGTGTTGATATTATTTTTTCTTTTATTGTATTTTTTTCTGGCTTTTATGCCTGTGTTGTGTAGCTCGAAATAAATTTGGAAATGAAAATGAAATGAAGTTTTCTAAAGGTTTCTTGGATATTCAGTTCAGTATCAGCTTATAGCTTATGAGGTACAAATTCACACAACATTTGGGAGAAATAATTTTATGGGGGTACAATTTCTTGAAGTAACACTTGCAATTCTTTTTATATTTTCTATATTTTTCACTGCTAAAGGGAGAAGTATGAATATAAACCTGCCGTGTGAGTGTCAACTCTCAAATCCATCAACCACTGAAGTTATGTAAAAACTGCTTGTTGTTGGACTCCTTATCCCACGCAGTAATAAAATGATTGACACAAAGTGACAAGTCACAACTCACAACAGCAACAACTCTTTTGCATTATTCGACAACTATTTCTCAAAGCAAATGGTCGAATAACAGATGACTATGAGCAAGTCGAGACCACAATCGAAAGTGCAGAGTAAGTGTTGCGTAATCTGTTCATAGCTCTGACAAAATACCCGATCTGCAACCCTCCTATTCACATCCATGTTGGGAGATTTTCCTCAGGTTGGGTGCTATTCTTCTCAGTTTACCTCCCGGAAACAAGAGGGATGCTACACATGATGCAGAGTCTGTAACAACAGCAACAACAGCGATACTTAAAGTCTGCACTTATTCAGCCATAATTGCCAGCTTGGAGAGAAATCTGGCTGAGAAACTGGATTAAGCATGACCGAATCTTCTTAAATGGGTAGAAAATCAAAGCTCACTGCATGTTTGCCCCATACACATTGGCTTCAGGATGAAAGGCTTGGCCAGGGTTCGTGAACTAGCGCCGACACCAGGAAGGTTGTTTTTTTTTTGTTTTTGTCAAATTATCTGCTTTTATACTACTAGAACTTTGAACAGTGCTGGTCTGTGTGTTTGCTACTGAAACAGAATCTCAAACATGGCCTGGAACTGTGTATCTTTGAGAAGGAACCAAACTCGTGGCCTGTTTGGCGAGGCTGCAGTAGTACAGCCCTTAAAGTGGATTGTGCTGGTGCACAGGATTAGCAGAAAGCAGAAGCAGGCAGAGTGTGTACTTGTGTGTTTGTGTGTATGTGTGTGTGTGTGTGTGTGTTGGCGCTGGAGGCTAGCGTGTGGTGAGGAGGAAAGATTCGCACCTCCATGCATGCTGCTGAAAACCTGCTAACCGTTGCATTTACAACTCTCAGTATGGTGAGGTAAACACATTTTTAGTGAAACAGCCCCCTCCTCAAGAAGAGTTTTTTTTTTTTTTTTTTAAAGAAAAAGCAGCGAAAACATATCCAAAATAGCAATGGTACAGAGGAGGGATTCTCTTTGCCCCGAAAACAAACATTTTGGATTGCCAAATGATGCTTGTCATCCAAAAGCAAACATTCCCCAATACCATCATACGGACTTAAGCCTGTTGACAAAATGCAAAGCAAATTATGTGAGGTCACCGTTGCCACAGAAATTAGCTATGACATAAAAATGTACCCACTGAGATCTTATTAATCCTTTAAAGACCAATTCAAGTACTCTTGATTTTATTAAAACCATAATATAAATAATCCCGGGTATTTTTTGTCTCCCCTAAGACCAGAAGAATTAACATCAGACCCAGATTTCTATCTGACAATATATCTGGGGTTGTTAGTTGAAAAGGATGAAAGGGAGACAGAGAAAGCTTTAAATCGTTGTCAAAGAGGAGGACATTAGCATCGTGGAAGATGTTCATTTCAGAAACCTGGTGTGAAGGTAGGTACGTTGGTGGTCCATTAATTACAATAATCACATCGTAGGTGTTAGAATAATTCATTAACTCAGATTTAGTTAAGGCTTCATTTAATAAGTCCTTGTTGGTCAGGAGAACAAGAGACAGGAGAGAGGAAGGTGGGAGGGGGACAGAGACAGAAGCAAAGAAGGGAGGGGAAACGGGAGAGAGAGAGAGCGAGAGAGAGAGAGAGAGAGAGAGAGAGAGAGAGAGAGAGAGAGAGAGAGAGAGAGAGAGAGAGAGAGAGAGAGATGCCTATTAAACCACAAGGCCCGGATTGTCAATTTGTGTTTGAGCGTTCCACTGGGGGAACTGTTCCATCCTTTTTAAGAGATATATCATTTTATAAAAGACCAAAGGGAGGGAAATGGAGACAAAAACTCATGGTGGGGGGGCTATTGGTGATACAAGGGAGGGATGGAAGGAGGGAGTTACGGAGGAGGGGCGTTTGGTTAGGGAATCAGTTTTGCCTACTATATTTAACTGACCCATAAATCTGTTTTTAAATTCCCCTCCATTTAAAAGCGCCCAGGCGAATGCTAGAGAGGAGAAGGCAAGGGAAGAAGGGAGGGTTTTTCTTTCTCACGTCGGCTGTTAAGTACCACAATCCATGCATAGCCAGCGCTACATTTATCCTAACAATGTAATTGGTCCAGCTCCCTTGGCTAGTGGCTCAGTTACTGGCCCTCCCTCAGGCCCCCCAATGTGTCTGTGAGCATGTATGCGTACGCAACCAAGGCCCTCCTCTCAGCCCCGAAATGAAGAGAAATCCCTGGATTCTATGGAGACAGAGATTCACTGGGGGGCACGGTGGCTAGGCTAACTCAGCTAATACTAACGTACACTATACACACCTGCTAACAGCTACAGGGCTGTGTGCGTGTGTGTGTGTGTGTGTGTGTGTGTGTGTGTGTGTGTGTGTGTGTGTGTGTGTGTGTGTGTGTGTGTGTGTGTGTGTGTGTGTGTGTGTGTACACACCGGAAAGCCTGTTGGGAGTGAGGTTGTGGAATTCACCATAGGCAACAGATGAAAAGCAAAGGATGCACACTCACAAAAACCTGCACCCCTCACACCAGCCTATCTCTCTTATTTGTCTCTCTCTCTGTCTGTCTGACACACACACACACACACACACACACACACACACACACACACACACACACACACACACACACACACACACACACACACACACACACACACACACACACACGCACGCACACAATTGAAGCGTTGGTGCAATTATGAGGAAGAGGACAAAAGCTTCACAGACAGAGGCAGCATAAGGGTTGGCTCACTGTTTCACCTGGAGCTAAATATCTAAAGCAGAGGGGAGTAAGTTAGAGAGGGGGAGATGTGGGAGAAGAGGGTGGAACAGAGGATGAAGAAAGAGAGGAAGAAAGATGGGGGGGAAATTGGGGTAGCGAGACAGGGGGGAGCGGGATAGAAGGGTGAGGAGAGGGGAGAGCAGGTGGTTAACCGCAGCCATTGTGTGGTTAAGTAGGAAATTTTTCGATCATTTGTTTTAATCATCGTTTGTGTAAATTTTGGTTTAGTTTGAACTTGTGGAGGATCTAAGAAGAACACATTTTTCTGATAGTAGAGATGACTGTGAATTCGGCAAATTACACATTAAAGGAAGAATATAACAATTGAATAATGTAAGAATGTGAAAGGGGAATGAGAATAGGGAACTATGAGGATGTGATGAGAAAGGGTACTGTGGCAGCGGAGGGGAATTCAGCAACAAGAATAATAATCGATGTTGCGCATGGATAAGGGAAAACAGGGAGGTGAGAAAGTGGAAGAGGGGTGAGTTGGGAGGGTGTGAGGAGGAGGAGACAGGAGCTGCATAATGAAATGCTGGGCTAATTTGGAGAACTCCAGCTGGCTAAAGCCAGAGGGCCTGAGCTTCCAGAACATCTGAAGCACCTTAATGCTACACACACACACACACACGTACACACACATGCACGCTCGCACAGACACACACACACACACACACACGCAAGCCCGTGCGCACACACATATGTAGCATCATTGCAGTTTATACCCTGAACATATCACACTCGCATTGAGTCACACTCACGCGCTTTGAACCAGTTTTGCAATCCAACAACGCCAGCAACGCACTCACATATGTACACACAGAAAACTACAAACACTGAAACACATCAATACTTTGGTGTGGTGTGGCTTTCTGTAGGTCTGTGCCCACGGTGATGTTTGGCTCGGGGAGTAATGAGGTCCAAGAGCTTGTTGTGTGTGTGTGTGTGTGTGTGTGTGTGTGTGTGTGTGTGTGTGTGTGTGTGTGTGTGTGTGTGTGTGTGTGTGTGTGTGTGTGTGTGTGTGTGTGTGTGTGAGGGTTATCAGCATGGCTGTGCTTAGGCTATGTTGACTTAGTAGGTCTGAACCCTTGTTTCCGATTTTATGCTGAGATATGACTTCTTTTTTTTCCCTCTCAATTATTGACATTGTAATGCTATCAGACTGCAGTGTGAATAGTCTTATGGAGCAGTGAGTGGTTCCTCTGTACAGGAGGTTGGTGCGGATGCAGCGTTTCATCCATTGTTTGAATCTGATCTTGCGTCCTGTCTCCTCTGGTGCAGAATTGTGACGCCTGTCTCACTTGAATGGCCTAAAAGATGAAATGCAACATTAAAGATCATACAGAGGTGGCTTTGAAAAATATCTAACATGTATCCAATTTAGGACCATATATGAAAGTGACATAAACTTGATTTGAATAAACAAAAACAAAAGAGATTTGTGCTTTTAAAAAGTAATGTGGGTCTCATACTTAAAAAAAAAGTTTGTGTGACTTGTACCAGCAATGTTAATGAAGTCATAGATTAAAGTCTAGACATACAGTCACTGTTATTGTAAAATAAACTTTCCATGCAGACTGTACTTTATGACGGTTTGGAAAGAAAAAATGATGTACCATAACGCTATATTCTTCTCTCATCATGGGTCTTAGCTTCTGCACTTTTCAGTGGGACTTCTTGAAATGTCCATTTTTAGAAGATGCAAAAGTTGGTATGCATTTGTTCATTTACTATATTCTGTTAAAATGGCAGAATTGGACGTGGACGTGTGCTGCCTAGGACTTAAGACTATGTGCTTTAGGCTGTTCAAATACTGCCAAATGTCTGCATATACTTTATCTAACTGTGATTGTTTCTGTAATGGCTGGAAGCTTTAACTAAATTTAAATCTAAAAACTTTTCAGAAAAAAAACCCAAGTACTTCCATGCAAGCAGATTCAAACACACAGTAGCACAATTGCCCTAATATCAGCATTTGTTTTTACCCTTCTTTTAGCTTGGACACATATTAATGCTTGAATATGCGAAAGTAAGATCCAGTGATTAGTAAATAGAAGAAAAATGCCTCCCATTTCTATACAAGTGTCTTTGATGTTTATTGGTAGAAATTGCTATAATATAATTAATGTGGGATTTCCTTTTTCAACTTGAAAGTGGTGAATAACAATTTGTCCATCCATTTTCTACACTCACTTTATCTTGAGCACGGAACCAGAGCTCATGTCAATCCAGCACATGACCTGATCAACCACCTGTGATTTATAAGTTAATAGGTGACTTGTCCAAGTGGCTGGTTGTCTTTCACTAAGTGCATGCAGCAGACAGAGAATGTCTTTAGTGCGCGGGATGAAGCTGAGTTCCCAAAACCCGTGTTGGCATATAAAGAACATGCAATTTCTGCACAGGCTTCGACAGCAAAAAATGTATACAAATACAAGTCATAATGAAAATAAAATCTTCCAGACCGAAGAATTTGACAAGAAGTTTCAGGAGGCAAAAGTTTGTTTTTCTTTATTCATTGTACTTTATTTAAATGAGGATCACGTATGGGTACTTACCTACTTTTACCTCTATTTTCTAGAAGGAAGTATAATTATCGAGGATCGGGAGCACATAGAATTCATTTGGAGGCGCTAAAAAGAGATGTTTCCTGTATGTTTCATAATCAGTGTATTTTCCCGTGTTGTCAGGTATGAGTCGTCACTCACGCTCGACCATCAGGTCCCTCGATGGACAGAGTTGCCAACTGCCACTGTTAGTTTTCAACATATTGTCAGCCACATATGAAGCACTGAGCGGAACATAATTGGCAGAAATGTCGGAGTAAAATTCCTTTCCTCTTAGGCGACATCACAGTAATGGCTTAAAACACAGCTGGATTACAGCCTCTCCTGTTTACAACCAATAAGGTTTGCCATCTGCAAACAATGCCCAACTATATTTTGTTGCCCTCCTCCATTTGGTTAACCTCAAGCCTTTATGGTTACCTAGGGGTGGCTTGGGGTGATGGCATTTGACTTAAGACGAGAGCCAAACTGAAATGCTGACTAATCGTTAACATCTGGCAAATTTTATGAGCGAGAGAGAGAGAGAGGGAGAGAGAGAGAGAGAGAGAGAGGGGGAAAAGAGAATGAGAAAATGATGCCAGGTTGGCAGGTGGAGTAGTGACGAGCAGTCAACAATGAATTTATATAACCACACACACGCACACACACACACACACACACACACATACACGCAAGCAAGCAAGAAGAAGTAACTAAGTTTCTTTCTTTCTGCCGGGGTGTGGTGGCGCCGGATGCCAAGCTGCCAGTCTCAGAAAGTTCCCTGGCATGGTCATGAATGCTCTTGTCTTCATGATTGTGTTTTAACATGCCATAAAATCTGTCTTAAGTGGACACCGGGCTCTGTTTCACGCACGCACACAAATCAGTTTCGAGCATAGTTTCTCCAAACAGTTGTAAACTACTTGCCTAACCCTTACCCCAACCTTAACCTAATTCTAACAAAAGTTTGATCTAAAAACATGTCATCACCTAAAAATTTAATGATTTCTCTTATGGGGACCTCAATTTTTGTCCCTACGGTGACATGAGTCCCCATGGGTCAGCATGCAATCAGGTTGGCATCCCCACCAGTATGGAAGAACAAGGCCACCCACATGCCCATGCCCATGCCCATGCACACAAATACATACAGAAATTTGGAGGTTCCGTTAAAGAGCACAAGAGCGCAACTGAGCCCGTTATTCAATCATCACCCGTGTCACCACTCCCAAGGCACCGTGAGCCCCGGACCTGGGAGCTGTCAGCAACTCAAAGACGCTAATAAATAATAGGCTGGAGTGCAGGGTGTGTGTGTGTGTGTGTGTGTGTGTGTGTGAGAGAGAGAGGCAGTATACGGTACAGGTTTGGTCTGTTTGGTTGAACTTCCATCCACCCCCCACCCACCCCACCCATTTTCTCCCGCTTATCCGTTTCCGGGTCACGTGGTTGAACTTCTGTGCCGACTCAAACACGTATAAAGCAACAGGCCCACAGCATAATGCACTACTGAAATGATGTGAAAACAGTTAACACAGCACGCAACGAATAACGCTTTCTAATAGTGACTTTCCTGTGAGAGAATATGGCCGGGAAAAAAAATAAAAATAAAAAATCCTCACCAATGATTTGTGCAGGTTTGTTTGCAGGTTTTTCATCTCACATTCTGGGTGGGTTAAAATAAAATTTACCAAGAAAGTTGCAGCCATGATCCATATGACAAATATCCTGCACTTTAATGTATTACTTTTGTTGCAGTATATCTATTAGTATTGTCTATTTATCTTATTACAGGGTTTGCTAGAGTAAGTCATTACGATTTGCAGTTGTAGTTTTAATGTCGGATGCTCCTTCTGGGATTCAACCTCTGTCCACCACATATACATGTACAGTATGGGCAGTATGTACGGGATAACTGTAAAACATAAGTATTAAAGTCATTTTCAAATTCAATGAAGTTGCATGAAGACGTGCAAATCAAACATTGCTCCTTAATTCTGTAAAGCAACCAAGAAACCACCATCCCAAATCTGATATAAGCGGCTCACAATAAGAGGTTTTGTATACCGTACATTTTTTTATGTTAAAATAAATGCGTCTGAATGTGAATATTCATGTTTCCACGCTTGGAAACATGCGCATGCATTTCCGGAGCTGAGACCTTGTACCTTCCCCACACACTGAATTACTCGGATAATCACCAGAAAAATGAAACTGCTATGACACACAATAAAACATAAAAGGGGCAAAAAAAAAAAAAATAACACAGACAAAAGCAACATACATGAGCACAGAGTTTACTCCATGTTCTGAGCAGCACCACGTAGCAATCACACGTGTGGTGCACACCAAGGCGAGAGGAACAGCGATAAATTGGATTTCCCAAGGATGATGGTGTGATGAAAGATTGTGTGTTTTTCTCATCTACCGCCAGTGCTGTTAGAGCAAGGCATGATTAAATAAAACCTTGCCCAAGTTTCAATAAATGCATTATAACAATTGCATTTCCTTGACAAAGATTTAGGGACTGGTGTGATGCGATTGGATTACTGGGGAACATTGAGCTTTTTTAATGCTGTTTTTGCCCTCCCTTAAGTTGAACGTACACCTCCACTTGAGCAAGTTTAAAGGATATTTCTCTCGCCTCAACATGTGGTTAGGGGCTCTGATGAAGATGGCAGAGGCACCCACCAGTTCTCTCTTTTTTTTTTTTTCCAGCCTTAAACGTACTGTAAATAAATTGCCAAGTATCTGATTTTCACATCGGTTGGTGATGCCTCCATTAATCACCTTGGATCAACGATGCAAGATATCCACAATAATAGACTTTTTATACCAAATATAGCTTTTCTTTTGATAGCATGACAGTGCAGATAATGGCGGTATCCAATAGTAACTTCATTCAAATGTTCATTTTGCATAATTGCACATTTTCACCATGCAATGCACTCCAGCTGTGGAGAAATGAATAGTGACTGTGTGCTCTGGGTATAATTTTAGATTTGATTAGCACTCCTAGTACAACCTAGTAGAAGGTGCTCTTCTCTGTGCTGTCAAATATTCCTTATTTATGTGAGTATTAAAGACAAATACCAGACCCAAAAGATCATACCAGAAGTCTGATTCACTAATGACTATTAGGTGAAGGTGACACATACCGTAGCAACTTTGATTTAAACAGACAGAAAGGCAAGTCAGTTTGAAAAAACAAACAAACAACGACATAAAAAAGTAGATAAGAAGAAATGAAAACTCAAGCAACAAGCTGCGCATAGTTTTTCCGTGTGCATGCACGCCAGCGTGTGTCATCTCACCACCGTGGGAAGATTCGCAAAATGCTCATTTTGATTTGAGGTCAACTGTCACTCTTTCCATTGATTTAACTCCACATGTCAGGAAGCACACGTGAACATACTCTGGAATGGCCTAACGCTCCCCATCTGTGATCCTGGCAGGTGGAGACAGGCCGGTTAATAACACCACACCTTCATTTTCTTCCTCCAACCCCCCCCCCGACACACACACACACACACACACACACACACACACACACACACACACACACACACACACACACACACACACACTGGTTTGTTTGTTTTTAATAGAATGTAATTGCAGGTAAAAAAAAATAAAAGTCCCTTTGAATCCTATAGTCATACCAGTGTATATGTGTACATAGAGGAGGACTTTCTCACACAAATAATGATTTTACTTGAGGTCCTTCGACAACCTGTCATCATGCAACCGAAAACTGTTGAGAGAACAAAGCAACAAGCAAAACAACAGAAACCAGCTTGGATTAACATTCATTAGACTGTTTGTGGACACTGGTTCCAACCAATCACTCTTTGCTCCCACAGAAAATATTTACCACCAGCCAACGATGAACGCTATTGTACCTCTATTTAATATTTGGCTAAACAGTGGGGCACAATTCAATGAAAGATATCGATAAAGATTTTATTGAAAATTCAATAGAATACAAAGTGGTCAAAATTCACATTTAAGGGTCATCATTCTGATCTTTTCTTTTTGTTTCATTACAATCTATAAATGAAGAATAAGCGGTAACTTTTTCCCCTGCCTGCTGAGCATTGTGTGTGATACTACCTGTAGACACAGGGTGATTTGCTGGGAAGGATGGGAGGGATCTACGACTTCTAACTGACACTTACCCCTTCTGTTCAATAATGTTTTAGTGTAAAAGTGCAATTTTGGGAAGTGAGCACAGCAATCTTTGACTAGAACTGTCCCCCTATTTGTAATTGTAAGAGAGCTAAAAGAAATGCCCATTATATTGTTAGAACACAAATGCAATAGTTGCAGAAGTTCTCAAGCAGTTCTCAAGCAATATGGTATTGACAGAAAAACCAATTAAAAAATAAGAAGGAATGGAGGAAGAGATGTACGTAAGGCCTGATGATGGCAAGACGTTCAAGTTAACGATACAAGCTGCAATTTGATGTGCAGTCTGGTCTGTTGCCTGAACAGATGCTAATGAGTTAAAACAGGGGTGTCAAACTCATTTTAATTCATACAGCCCACTTTCATCTGGAGTGGGGCCAGACTGGTAATATAGTGCCACAATAACTTTTAAATTGAAACTTTATAGTTTTTTTTATTTGTCATGGCGCAGAGTATACATGATGAAAATGTTTATATTTTCACAAAACCAAACAATTACTACCGAAATGACGATGTCAGCATAAAGCCAATTGTAATGAAACGTTTGAGTGCAAAAGACAATGAGATGCCCCCCCAAAAAACTTTTTCGAAAGCTGTTTTTACAAATTTGGGAATTTAGTTTAGAAAAAAAAAAAAATCAATGTTTTTTTTTAAATTTATTTATTTCTTTGCATTTTAACAATTTGCCTGGTGGTTTGATGGGCCAGATTGGAGCCTCTTGCAGGCCGGTTTTGGCCCATGGGCCTTAGGTTTGACACCCCAGAGTTAAAGAAAAGACAAGATCACAATGCCTATACTTTCCTCCTGCCTCATGTCTGATGCATGAAGGTAATAATATCAATGAAAAACAGTCAAGAACTATCATGCATAAAAACATGACAATATAAAGCCATTATTATGGTTATTTTGACAGGCATATATGTGATGATCCAGAATATCATAATAAAGTGACATTGAGTAATGTTAAACACATGCAACAATATGTGTCAGTGTGGCCCAGGCTGCTCTGTCAAATCATCTCCGACTAAAGTGACACGCAGGTTTCTCAACACAAAATAAAAATAGCTGAACAGTATTTTAATGAGACGAAATTGTTTTATTAATGTTTCACTTCTTTTCTTTCTCTTTGGTCGTTGGAGGCATCCGGCATTCTGCTCAGCGTAGCTCACAGTTCCTCCCCGCTCGCACTCTCTCCTTGGAGGGAAAGTCAAAAGGTTTTTCATTTATCTCAGACCGAAGACGAAGCACAAAACATGACTCCCATGAGGGACGCACGAGGAAACTGCGAACACCTTGCCCCAAATATCTGATCTTGGAGGAGCAGAAAATAGCATGCATGCATTTGTTTGCCGGGACCAAGACTTCCCTCATTCCCCAGACGCTGTGTTGTCATTGAACATTTTGCCGCTGTGTGTTCGGCATATAAAAATACATTTCGATTTTTATTGGGGGGGAAAAAAAAAAAAAAAAAAAAAAACACATCCCAAGAACAAAAGATAATTGTATTGATTTGCTGAGCATGTGGAGCAGTTCAAAAAGCATCTGTTGGTAATGTCTCCAGCTCTGAGGTGGTGATCGTGTATTATGTGTGCATACGTGTGTGCATTTGTTTGTTTGCGCGTCTGGATCGCATCCGCCTGTGTATGCTGTATTAGGCGAGATCACACCAATGCCAGATTTCAGATATAAAATGAATCATTGGGTTGTTAAATTTGGATTTGAAAGTAAGATTGAAGTGATAAAAAAAGAGCATAAAGTTTAAAACTCTTTTGTCGGCGTCGTTGCAACTGTGCCTCCGAGAGCAACGGCTTCAAAACTGCACATATGGATCCATGCGACAGAGGCTTGCAGGTGGAAAAGTTGAAAAGAAGTCATTCAAACTTTGTAATGCTCAGTGGACAACGCCTGTGTTGTCTGAGACATATAAATAATACGTGTAGTGTTCTGCTCCTTCGCTCTGCAACCCAGTGAACAAGCACCGGCGACTTCAGTGGCACGACGTGCCGTGGTAACATTTGAAATGAAATGGCATTTCATGGTTGCTTTCACCGTGGCGTTTCATGGCTCCTTCTGAACAAAGTCACCGGCAGCAGTTAATCACAGTCGCCGAGAGGAACTGGTAATGTCAGTTATGGCTGATGGCTCAAAGACACATTTCCTCATCTATAGGCAAGTTACTCTCTCACGCACACGGTCTCTCTCTCTCTCTCTCTCTCTCTCTCTCTCTCTCTCTCTCTCTCTCTCTTTGCTGCCAGCCATGTTCATTTGGATTTGCATACGTATAACTACTCAGCTGCAACTGTCTGAATGTCCATGTGAAAAAAAACAAAACAACCTAAAACAACAAAACTAGTATATATATATATCCAGCTCTCTTCTAGTTTATTTCTCAAGACATACTGGAAGTGTCATGCAGCTTATCATGCAAACCGTTTTGCAAGAAAAAGACGAAGTGAGCAAGTCGGACAAACTGACTCTGCCTTGTGCCACAGCAGGAATTACAAACTGCTGCTGTGACTCCAGTCTCATATGGACACAATATGTTTGGCTTCGTTTTGATTGGCTGGGATGGAATTGCAGATATTTCTTCCACAGATATAATCCAGCAAGGGATGAATCCGATGCATTAGGCAAGATTAATTTTCTTCTTTCACATACGATAATTGAATTATAGCTTCAGAGAAGTGCAACCCTCCCGTGCCACTTTTGAAGGGGACCTTCAGGGAGGCCAGACTCCGGGGGCAGATTTCTAACCTCTTCACAGGGAGGGTCACCCGCAGGAGGAAAGGGGAGCAATTAGACCTTCAAAGGCATGTTGGTGGGACCGACTCGGGACTGGCCCACACCTATCGTGCATTAAGCCACATACATTTGAAAACAAGCGCACAGCCACTTGAAAACAATGCTTTAAGCTCGCAGAGGGATTGTCTCCTGTAGATGTTTTCTGCACACTGAAAACAAACAAACCAAAAAAAACAACAACACATATATTTTTGTCTTCCCTTTCACCTACATACACTGTGAAAGTTTCAATCTGGTTATCCGTCTTGTCTCTTGGCTACGGGGCTTGTGGGATATCCCTGCTTCTTGGCATTCATTTCTAACACGGGCTGGAACAACAGGCTTGTGTGTGTGTATGCATCTGTGCTTCTGACTCATTCATCATGTGAGTGTGTCTTTTATTTCCATCTGAGTGAGTTTATCTGTGCAAGTGTGCCTGCTCCTCAGACATGTGGACTTTATATGGACTTTTTGTTTGTGTATAAACTTGTATTTGCCTTCACCAGGATCTACACGGAGACGTACGATTAGAGGAAACCTGAGGTGACAAATATGTTCAGACCAGACGATGAAGTGAAGAAAAGACATGATGTCTCATTTTTTCTTTTTTTTAATGAATTTAAAATAATTGTTTTATGTCTGAGCCGTTTAATTTGCATCTAGGTGGACAAATTGTGTGCCATCTTTTAAAATTATTTATTGAGTTTATGATATGATTCTTGAAGCAAAGTTTGCAACACACATTAAAGAAAGGTATCCGTTTACATCCCACACGTTTTCCCTAAGAACTCACACATGCACTTCTAACTGCTGCTTTTACTGCCTCCTGTCTGGGCTTTCAGGTCACCTCTTACCTTTAATTACCTCCATCCGTCTGTCTCTGGCTCCGTTTATTCATTCTTCCCATAACTCTTGGGTCTCCAGTTGGAGTAGCTCAACTACAGAAGGATGATATATGACCAGACAACAGACAAACATTTGTTGTACATGTTTCCTGTAATTTATTGAACCGTGATCTTCATCACGTCTTCAAACTTTCTGCTTAAATCATAGAGAAAACTGCAGTGCGATCAGTGTGTTCACCAGTTTGTCATTTTATAGGTGTCGTGTTGTCTGTTGAGGTGGAGATTACACACGAGAACCAACTGATTAACAACTACAGTAAAAGCATCATTCTTATAAGCTACTGACATGGTGGGATGGTTTAATCTCACCCATGTATAAGGTATGAAGAGCTTATTCCATCCATTCAACTACTTCACTCGACCTAAGGAACATGCAAACTCTGAAATGAATGGTTCCCAATCCGGGACTTGGTGGGAGGACATCTTGTTATTAAGCGAGTCTCTTAATCACTACACCATCATGCAGCTCGACGGCTCAAGCAACTAAAACACAACAAATCACGATCACAGGTCAGTGAACACAAATAAAAACAAACTGTTGGAAACCTTACATTTACCCTCCCCCTTATAACTTCACATCCAGGTACAACTTAGGTCAGGGTACAATATACAGTAAAGAAAGGCCGTTTGGGATAAACTCAAGGATAGTCATCATTTCATGTTTCTTTGTTTGTAATTTATCCATCCAAACTGTGTTCACTTTACTACTGTACAGCTTGGAACTCTCTCCTTTTTGCACACACTCTTCCTCCGCCTCTCTTCTATTCGTGCCCGGTCTCTGTCTCATCATAATCCATCCTGATCCATCAACTGATTCACACTTAAGCTTTCACGTTATTTCAGAGGCCACAGAGAGTGAAGGGCAAATGTTTGTTGATCTCAGTTACAGCTCATTTCCCAGGAACTGTCATGAACACACGCATACACAAACACACACGCCCTTTCTGGTGTTTCTTTCACTTCACCTGTTCCACCTCAATCTTTTGGAAACCACTATGATGTCGGTGCGATGCTGTACAGGTGTGATTCATCTCATGAATATATCTGATATCCGATAATGTCAGTTATCCTCCAACTGTGAAGGCTTGGTAAGTGTTTGGTGAAGGTGTGTAAACCTTTACAGTGACCAGCCAATGAGAGGACTAATGGTATTGTACCACCTTAATGAGGGACATAGATATATATTTCTTTTTTTATAGTTTTAGATTTTATTTAATCCATGTCAAACCTTTTTTTTTTTCCAGAAGAACTTTTAGTTTTGGTAGGAAAAACTAAGAACTCTTGTCAAAGCTTTCAAATTCATCACCATGTTAAAAGTAACAAGACAGTTAAAAAAAAATTCAAATAGAAAATACAGTTAATTTTTGTTTCAAATGTAACAGTAAAGATTTGTCAGAAAAGAAGTACTTACGTGAAGTACAAGTACCTCAGAAAGTACATTAACAAAGTTCGGGGGCTGTATTGATTTTCACTTGAGAGTTTTAGTATTAGTATTAGAATGATATATGTACGAACTTTCTATTCCATTGGGTCAGTTAGTAGTCAAATTTTTTGTTTAATTTTATTTCGTTTCATATTTATTTTCTTTCTGAAGTGTAACAATGTCATCGTTTAACTAGGGCACCACTTCAGCCGCAACACCGATTTTGGACAGCAAACGGAAGCACGAGCTCGACCTGTTCCCGTGTGGAGAAAAAAACAGGAAGTAAACAAGAAGACGGCCGACACAAACGTGCAGCAGGTGAACAATGTTTTACCTAATTTAACGCGGTTTATGCAAATATCAGATATGTTTCACAACATAAAAAGTAATTATTCACACAAATAGGCTGAAAGAAAATATCAGTGTGACTCGTTTCCACCAAAAATATCTCATGACAGTCAAAAGAGAGATCAACCATACAAGACATAAAGCCATAAAAGTCCACTGTATATGCAGTGTTAATTGTTTTGTAGTCACGTGGAGTTTTGTATTTAAACATGTTTTGTGATTTTTTGTTTTGTTGTTTGTCCTAAGACCAAACATTCACCTGAAACTTTAACTGAAATCACACTAGTTTCATATACTCCGATGCTGTTTGTCTCAGTGTATTATTGTTTCTACTATGAAATGAGATGAGCCTTCTTATCCTTCTGCAGTTATCTTGACAACAAGCCAGCCTGTGGTGAAATGCAGCTGAATAAGCTGGTAAGTGGACTCAGTTTTACAAACGTTTGGTGAGACTCACAAAACAAATAAAGTTTGTATTGACTTATCGTCTTCATCCTGATGTTTTCTCTGCATGTTGCATTATTACCTTATGTTGTTGGCATGACCCTGGCCGAATAAAAAGTACATGGAATCAATTTTATCATGAGAAAACTTAAGAAAAGCAGAATCATAGAAACAAAAAGTTTTCCTTTTGATGCAAAACTGCTTAATAACTACTCTACTGCATGGAGCATGAGTGGACGCATTTATTATGAGACGATGCAGAGTTTACATGCCTGTATCTCCGTTCCTGGGCAATTTTGTGTTTGGGGGAGTAATTTAGGCTTTCATTTGAGATTTGGGCAGAAAATGTGGCAGCAAAATTACCGCAAAGGGCTTTGTACTGCAGCCCTCCTCCCCTTTAATAGACCAGGTTAGTCTGAAAATCTCCTTGACTCAAGTTGTTTAATGACCATAGCTAATGCCGCTGTGCTCTCCCCTCTCTTTGTCTTGTCTGGGTAGCCAGCCTAATCGCTGCTGACAGTCAGCTTTGCTCTTTTATTAGCTCTGCGTCGCTTGCAATCAGTGACAGTGAAGTCAGGCAGCAGGAAGGGCTTGTGTGAACTCAACACCCACTCCGGCCCAACGTTCACTCGCGCACACACGTGCGCGCTCGCACACTCACACTCTCTGATGTGTGTATGTGCATTTTCACAAGTAACCTCTTCATGATCAAGTCAGCAAAACACAACCTCCACATTTGGACACGTGTGTGTGCTCATCAGTTCACAATTACACACAGAGGCACGCATGTGGAGCGCACATTTCTCTCTATATGTATATAAATACACATGCACTTGCTTTCAAAATAATGTAAGAGCCTCGACTGGACAGCCACTGGCCGCATTGTATGTGGGTCAGGCCCATGCAAAGCTGTATTGATTTTTGAGCTGTGTGTGTCCACTGCGTGCCCCCATGTTCAAAAGGCTGACTGCTAATACGACAGCTCGCAAGCATATCAAAACACACACACACACACGCACACACGCACACAGGAGGTTCCACAGTTTGCTAGCCTCTTCTTGTCAGCGCCCCGTGAATTGGCAGACAATGAACTTGTTTGATAAAGAGGAGGGCTGACATTCGAACGGGCAATTTGTGAGCGACAGGGCGGGAGAGAGGGAGGAGGGTGCGGGAGGGGGTCAGGAATTTGCTTCACGTCCTTTAAAGAATGTAGCGTCACCCATATGTCCGTCTGCCCTGGTGCATACTCGATGGAGTGGAAGAGCAGGGCTGCGAGAGTGCTCTCTCTTTTTCTTTCTCTCTGCATTTCCAGTCTATTTTGTAGGGCTGACAAGCCTTTCTCTTCACTCTGGTGCAGATCAAAAGCTTAATGCTGTTTTGTCTATTGCATTAAACCAAGCAGCGGCCATTTAGGCCACTATGTAGGCCACAGAAGAGACAGAGAGCTGACTTTATAACCTGTGCCACACATAGCTGAGGTCAAACCAGTGCACTACATAGTCACAGTGAAATATTCACAAGATATATATATTAAAAAAAGAAGGACACTAACGTCTCATATACTTGACAACCAGCACATTTGTACTTTCCTGAAATGTGTTATGCACTCTTTTCAGCACTTTAGAAGGAGCCCTTATTAATCTCCTTAACTGCAGGTTTGTGTCCAATATTTACCACTGCTGACCTTTTGACCCTTGCCATTGGCTAACATCTAATGTTGAAAATTGGCTAATTTGTGAAATGGGGTAAAGACCACTTAGAGCTGGCTCATCTGAATATAAGCTTCACGCTCAGGGGAGGGCAGGCATGGGGCAGCAGTGCTACCAGTGTTGGTGAGGTGTATTTGCAAGAATTGCCCATCTCAAAGAAGCCAGAAATCTCTCCGCCTCACATCAATCTGAGTAACTGAGGCTTTCACTGCTTCCATTATCTTGCCATTCGTTATCCTTGTATGCTGTAGGCCTTTTCTCAATTACAGCCATTTATGGTTTCTGGAGTAATTACATCAAACTTGAGTCAGTTACCTGTAAGGTGTGCTCTACTGTAAATTAATTTGGAAGTTTCTGTCTTACTCTCTTTTCATTTGGTAGTAATGGGCTGCGCTCGTTCTCATGCGAGACAACCAGAGGGCTGAATGGATTCGGAACTAAGAAACTGACCTCATGAGGAAAGGCAGAAATCCGAGGGTGCAGAGCAATTTCCATTCAAGCCGGGAGACAGAACATGATATGTGACAAATGATGCCATATTGTGTCCTGCTCATACATGGAAAACAAAATAAAAACAAAAGATGAGAGTTTATCAGTTCCACTCCCCAAAAAAATTAACAGTTCATTAACAAGGTTTTTGACCTTTACACCTGTAAATAATCCCATGTGTGTGTTACATTTGAGTTTTTTTGAATATAAAAAAACAAAGAAAAATTAAACACGGTTTGTTTTCATGGATTAATAATTAAAAAAAAAAATAATTTCCTGAAGCTTGAATCTGTTTCATGGAACAAGGAATATTTTATATTACTTTGATTGATTGATTGAAATGTTTATTTCAAATACGAATACGAAAACAATAAAAGAAAAGAAAATTGACAACAAAGTTTTCCTCTCAAATAATAAATAAATGAATAACAAAAATAAAATAAATCAAGAAAAAACATCGTCAGAGAGAATTCGAAAAGGAGTGAGAAGAAGTAATTTAATTCTACTATCCTTGAAGTTGTGAATTTAACTTTCCTTGCTTGAGAACCATCTGTGATTGTATTAGAGACCGTTTGTTGTGACTCCTTTGCCATCGAAAAAAAGACCTTCTTGAGATCCTGAGTGTATGTTTTTGATCATTTAGAATCAAACGATTGTTAGACATTCTCAGCATTGTGCTGTAATGTCACAGAAAACGGCTATAACTCACTTGGACTTTTTTTTTACAGATTTATACCAAAATGCAGCATGATCACAGGAGTACTTGGAAAAAACGAATTCATTCAAAGCTTCTTCATGTTTTACTCGCTGTAATTTGTGTATCGGATGTTTCACTCTCTCGGTTACCTTCAGCATATTTAGCCAGCCCTTCATTTGCACTCGTCGTTTAGGCTAACAGCTTATTCAGCCTGTTTATGGATGGCCCCTTAGAGCTAAATTAATAGAAGAGGCTTTGGGGACCAGGGAGGAAAGTCATAAGCAAGACTGTAATGCTCATTTGCAACGTAGAGGCTAATTACTGATTTGCCACTCTCCAATCTTGTTTCATAATACGTTCACGACTCAACTTCTTTTGTGTTTTGGTGCCTGCGAGCGATGTATGACTTTTATACAACAGAGGATGCTTTGCTTCTGTCTTCTTTATAACTCCATGTGCTGGAGATATTGAGTTCTGAGATTTGCCCCACAAAGACTCACATCTAACACATGTGAGGAAGGACGGTGCTGCACTTGCCTTCAGCTTTGACAGTCCTCTCTTTAGTTGCTTTTTTTTTTTTTCTTTTTTCTTTTTTTTTGTCTCATGCAGAAACTGAAAAAATGGAAATGACAACATGCAACTACAGGAAAGAGTGCAATCAGACTTCCATCATCCCACTAGGTTACTCCACGATCAAGAATGAGCCTCAGCTGCACTTAACTCATAGTGCGTAACAGATTGTGTAGCAACAAGTGTTATAGTATATCATATGCAGTAATATTGTGCAATAATTTAGAAATATAGTACGTGAAGCAGCCAGTTTTAATATACGTACAGATAAATGATGTCATGCTTTCAGAGATGAAATGTCCTGAAATAACAGATAAAATGCATATTTGACGCCACTTGCTTGGGTTTACATCTCTCAACTTACCACACACTCCAAAAAGCTATATTATATAATAAGGGGGGGTGGGCATGGTTCAGTTGGTAGAGCGGTCGTCTCCCAATATGAAGGTTGTCCACATGCCGAAGTGGCCTTGAGCGAGACACTGAACCCCAAATTGGTCCTAATGGATTTACAGTGCCTGGCATGGCAGCAGCCTTCATTGGCGCGTGAATGTGTGTGTGAACAGGTGAATGTGATTAACAATGTAAAGCGTTTTGGGACTGCGCACGCAGTTGAAAAGCGCTGTATAGGTGACGTCCATTTACCATCCATTTAATTTCTTAACTGAAAAACAGGGTCTAATCTTCAGTAGAGTAGAGTAGAAACGTGGAATAACATGCGAGCATTTAAAGAATTAGCAAGCCTGAGCAGCACTGACAACTTGCATTAGCTGCTGCATTGTTGACTCTTGCCTTTTATGTACTTTTCATCTCAGATTAAACAGCTCCCTCACAGTTAGCATTAATATCGTTCTTTCAGCAAACCAACAATGTCGGTGGATTACAGAGATTTAGAGGCTGCATTCTTAAAAGTTGGGCAACTATAAGTGTTGGGTGTGAGCCTTCAAAACCTGAGCTACGATACAATCGTATGTGTCATGATTTCTGTAGGCAAAGACTTTAAAATTCTGTCTGGATCCAAGAAGGAATTACTGATAATTATGTTGTGGTAAGTGAGCTTTACTATCTGATCAGAGCATATCCTCCTTTTTAGAGCCCTTTACCCTCAAATCAAAGAGAAGCTTAGCGAGTAAATAAAGCAACCCCACCCAAAACATAAAAAAAATAAAATAACTGAAGTAAAGTGGAGAAATTATTCTGACACATGGATTGATTGCAGTTCCGTTAAATTGGCACCATGTTTCTATTAAAAAAAAGAAACCAAACAAAGTCAAAGGAGATGAAGTAACAAAATGCCTTGTGCTTCCAGGTATTGGTTTGTCCTGTCTAATCACACCTGTTCACCTCAAATGCATGTCTTTGGACTATGGGAGGAAACTGGAGTATCAGAGAAAACCGATGCACGTGCAAGGGGAATGTGCAAAATACCGTTTGACACCCAGATAAAAACAAGATAATTAATTTAAATGTAACTTGGGAGTTACTTTTGCTTGTAACTGGCCACTTTCTATATACAGTCAATAGCAAACTCCACTACTAAAAGAATCAACTCGCAATTGTGATTAAATACTGATTTTCTGTAACACGGCCCCACAGGAGGCTTATCAGCTGAGTTTTGATCAGTTCTTTCCTCGGTAAGCTGTAAAACAGTGCAAATTAAAACAACACTACATTATTTAGAACTATAGGCTTCAGACTGTGTTTTTGTTTAAGACACATGGTGATTACTGCCCCCGCCCTCGAAAGCAGCACTTATAGTCTTAACCATGCGAGTTAACGTTGGTATGAGGAGTGGCACTGCGCTGTGTTAACACAGTGGCGCTGACATCGGAGAATAATGTTCCAGCCGAGAGAAAATTGATCAGTGCCTAAGTTGGCGGAGGCGTCTGAGTGAGTCTCTGTACTAACAGGTGTAAAAGTCCCCATGAATGCTGAGTGGAGGCCGCATTAATGTTATTCCTGAAAGTGTGGAGGGTATTTCCATGGGTTTTTCTCCACTGCGACTTTGAGCTTGGCTAATGCTAAAGGCGATTTTATGCCCCGAAGCGTGTAGTTGGGGCCGCATTTTTGAAGGGACAGAATTTCGACAGTGCACACCTCCTCGGTGTTTGCATTTGGAGAGTTCTTGCGAAAGCGTTCCTGTCACCCAGATGTAACTGTGGCTGTAGACTTTCTCTGATACAAACGCTGATTGGGAAACAAGCTGCTTTCAAGGGTAAAAGTGTTGAAACTTTACAACATTCATTCTGAATTCGGCACAGAGAAGTACAGTTTTACCTCAGTGAACCTCCACAGCTGAGCATGTCCTCGCTTCGCTTGCGCGTTAATATGTCCGTGCGCACACACAGTAGTAAACTGAGTGTTGAATCATTAACTGTAGGAAATAGATCATTAAAAGTTCAAAAGAGATCTAGGTTAAACTCACAGAGTGAACATTATACCCTTTAAAAAACTTAAAAGGCAAGAGGCAGAGGACACATGAATAGTCCAATGAGCTCGCTACTGCCTGAAGGGTCAGCGTTGTGTGTCCATTGAAGACAAGCCGAAGTGGAGTTGGTCATTGAACATTTACATTTCAAACATTCTCCTGGATATTTAGACAGATGTCTGGGTCAGTGAGTGACCTCACAGATCATGGTTGAGCTCATTTCTGGCAATCAGCTGCTTTTCCAGCTGGAGTTTAACCTGGACAACGCCATTTCCTGGTACGTTCATTTAGGCAGGATACATCCCAGTGAGCCAACAATAAATTGGCGTTTTAAACCGTAAACAAGCATATAAACCTTCTGCACAGCGTTCCGCGGGATAAGCCTTAAAATTAACCCCAGCATTCACTCGCACGCTTTCCCCCCTTTGTGCTACATGAGCTGCACCCTTGTTCGACACACTTAGTTTGCAGTAAAATGGACCGTTGATGCTCCTGTTTGTACTGATGCAATCGATCTGTTTCGTCAGGGAAAAACACGGGAGCTGCTAGGGCCAAATGTGTGTGATATGTATCAAAAAGCTGCTCAGGTTTTTAAAATTGAACAGCACAAACATCAGTGACTCGGTTGACGAGTTGAACTGTGAAAATAACGGCGATTAAATGGAATGTGCCAGAGGTTATGTGTAGACAAACCATCAGAATTTGCTAACTAATTGTACTTTCTCTTATGTTATGTTCTCTGCTAATGGCTGTCGGTGCTTAAGAGGCCACTGAGGAAACTCGCAATACAATTTGAGCTTCAATTAATTAATTTAGAAACGAGTCAAAATAATGGAATGGGCATGCAAAATGCTTAAAATAACATCTCTTCTAACTTCACAAGTCTATGAAAGTTCACTTGCCATATTAAGTTGCCGACCATTCGTCTTCATGTTGTCAGTGGTTACAAATATTGAAGTAAACACACCACTCCGAAGACTGTAAGTTTTTGATAGCTACTACTGCAACTATCACAGCAGCAACAATCGTATAATGTCATTACGCCACCTCTAGGGAATTTAAACTGTTAAGCACTGGAGGGGGGGTATAATTGCCCTAATTTTTTTCTGCAAATGGCAGGGATGAAAACCCTCGGCTTTCTTGTCAAGTCAAAGACGACGAACAGATCTGCGAAGTAACTGCATTCGGTCGACTGACAGGGCACCAACCTCTTAAGCTCAACTTTTCGAGAAACCGTATCAAAATCAATCAGTCCATTTACATGACCATGAAACCTCGTCTGTATCCTTTTACCGAATGTATTGCATGATCATGCAAACAGCATAATCCAATAAGTTCTATCCAGTAATGGCAGATATCTGACTATATGTTGAGAAACCCAATTAACACACCGAGATTTCTCACTAATGCCTTTGTGCTTAAATGCTGTTTTTATTACTGTGCGTGTGTGAGATAAATTGGAGAAGACGGGAGTGACATATACCGTGTATGGAGGACAGAAGATAACAATGTGCAAGTCAAATTTGATTTTTTTTTTCTAAATTTCAACCACGTTTTTCAATTATTTTACATCATTGCAAATATCTTATCACTCCCAGTTATTAAATCTTTATTATCAGCCGCCTTAATGAGTTTTATTCAGTTTTGATGGAGGTTATATTTTTGACAGACCTTTTTTCACACTGCCTACTCAGTGAAAGTCTGTAATTGGCCAGAACTTGTTATGTTGGTGCGTTTAAGCGGGTTGGAGTTAAGAGGACTGAGATTAGTCAATGTGATGAGAAGAGCGCCAGTCAGCCTCAGTTCAATGCCAAGTTTGTGTTGCTTCTAATTTGATCGTTTCCATCTGATATAGTGCTTTGTCCTTTACCAGAGATCTCCTTAAATCACAAGTGACCACCTCTGGAATTTAATATGCAAATGTAAACCTCCCATTTGGTTCTACACTTTGGCATCCACTCAACTAAGACGTCACTCGAGTCGTGTACCACTCTAACCAAAGCATTGCTCGCTTTCCCATTGGCACCACTTCATTTTATGTATTTCGTTTCGTGAAGAGCATGAGTCATAAAATCGCCGTTTTTGCAACCGATAAAGTCTAACTCATGTGTCTGTAACTTGACATCTCAGAGTATATTTTATATCATATCTTATACATACCAAGACTTTGAGCCAGTGACATACCACTGCCTGTGGCCTCTTGATCTTTGGAGGAGATCACAAGACCTCCGCTGCACGGTGACATCACTGCTCCTCCGAATGAATGGCACAGAAAGAGAGAACGTATTTATAGTACAAAGTTTCATTCTGACAATTGTCTAATTTCCTCAAGCGATTTGTGCGTGAACTTGTAGTCTGTCTGCTCATCAAAGGGGCAGATTCACCGCCTGTCAAGAGGCGCATAATAAATCCTTGTCAAACGAAGGCAGTTGCATGCAACATGCCCCTTGTTGGTCAGCAAGATGTTTCTCCAGCGCGTCCCCTTTGCCCTCAATTTCTCTGAGATCGTGCCCTAATGATGACCCTAGGCTCACTTTTAATCACTATTTGCATTGCCCTTTTTAACAATTATTCCACTCCTCTGCACAATTTTAAGTGTAGAAGGATGAGATGGATTCCTGTGATTAACTCCCATACAGACACTATCTTCTGGGGCCATGTCAGTTTTCTCTTCAACACATGACACATCCAAAGGAAGTGATATAAAAATTTTGAAGTGCTGCCCTCCACGAGTTTTCATCTTCAAGTTTACTTCTTCAGCATTTGCTCTCAAGTTTGACGGAAGCAAAGTTGAGGCTTAACATAGAAGCCATTTTTAAAAAATGTCACTCACTCCCACTCTTGCAAGGCTGCGTGAACTCCGTGGTCAAAGAGAACAGCTTAAAAAGTGGATGCTGAAGTTTTCTGAAAGAATTAAACTAGCACTTCAGTGTCATATTAAAATGTACTTTTGTTCATGACTTTTTTTTTTTTAAATAAGTCACTTATATAGTAGGCATCTTCTGTAGAGTTTTGATTAGGTTTACATAGCAAATACAGCACAACGCAGTCTTATTTGCTATTGCCTGTGCTGTATTAGAAATGCAGGAATGCTTATCCTTTGCCATTTTGAGAACATATATTAAAATTTAACATAAAGTAATGGTATGATTTTTGACGTAAGAAATCACCGCTCAAATCCAGGAAATTCATTTCTTGCGCTGCAGAGCCACATTCATGAGTAATGCACATGTGAATACTAAAGTAGCCTTCAAGGTTCATGCATTTTTCCTTTATGGACAAAATTATTAATAGCATCATATTTCTTCTCTGCCTTGAATACGAAAGGAAATATTTTGACAAAGGAAAGGAGGTCCAGGCCAAATAAACATTTGTTTCAATTAATCATTTTATTATAAAATAAAGGGAGCTTTTTACACCCCACCGGCCTTCCTGTGAAGCTCTGACATCACCTTGAGTCAGAATGTCTTCAGCAGCCGCCCCTGTAAGTCACATCTGTATCTATTTAGGGAAAATCTTTACAGAGATTAATAATTTTTGAGCAACCAAGGATGAGTCTCTTGTGTTTTCTTTGACCTTGTGAGCCAACTACAAAAAAAGTGGAGCAATCGATCGCTACCCTCTGTAGATACCGCAATATTGTATTTTGGAATGAACAGTGAAGGATAAAAAAGAAAAAGAAAAGGGAAGTCAAGCCAGAGGAACAGCTGTATTGAGATAAACCGTCACCCCATATGCTGAGCGAAAACAATCTCTGCACATTATGGAGACTGAAGATGAAAAAAAAAAAATACGCTTAATCAACTAACATTGATATTACTTCTGGCAATTAGGAGCATGCTGGTAATGATATGAGTTTTCAGCTGTAAATAATTATGCTGCCTGCAGGCCATGCTTTAATTCTCGGCTGTATCTATAAACAATAATCAAACCAACAGCAGCAGGCTAAAAGTTGGAGATTTGTGGTTTGCAGAGCAGCGGTTGAGGAGCAGCTTATTGGAGCCCCGTGGTGATGCCAGAAGTCAGGGTCACCTTCAGGTGCTCTCTCATCTGAACATCAGCACGCTAATGCACAGCTCTATTGATCTGCTAGAATATGTTAGCGCAACACAAACACACGCATACTTTCTTTTCACCGTTAAAGATTATTATTATTACAAAATAATCTCATTGAGGCCCACTGATTTTTTTTTTGATATGCATATAAATGTCACAAGAGGGCCTGGTTACTTTGGGACATTCAGGTTTTTGTAACACTGGAGCCAGTATTATTACATCCCACAGGTCAACACTCTTGTTTTCTTCACAGCTGCCACAATCTGTAAGAGTTTCAAGAAAACAAAGGCGAATAAAAAAAAAAACCGAAAACAGCCGCTAATACATGAGTGAGACTTGACGGCTAACTTTTACTCACTGTCAAACAGGAAGCGGCAACCTGCTGATGTGTAAGGACTAAGATGAAGTGCATAATTAAAGAAACATATGAACGCCAACACTGGGCTTGAGATTAATTAGGTGTGTGTCAATACGCTCATCAATATCCGATTAACTAATGACACATGGCCCAATGCGGGCTATTGATCTTCTCCAAGTATGCAGTGTTAATAGGTTGAAGTCGACACTCAACTGGAGAGCTGACAGACACTGCGAGTGCGAGGAGAGTTTCGCCGGAATATTGGGCTCCTCAAAATCTGAAGTGTCCCCTTGGTCATACGCAGCCAAATCTCATTCGTGCAATACACTCTCATGGGATTCCAGTGATTGCTGTGACCACAACTCAACTTATTCAGCTTTGGTAGAATTCCCATCCTTTCAGTGATAATTAAAAATGACCCCAAAGGATCCCCCTCCCCAAAAAGGAAGAGAGAGAGAAAAAAAAAAAAACAGACTCAATCTAGATTAATGGTGGTGGAATGGCCAACATCATAAGTTAGCCCCTTTATGATAATGATTGTAATGATAATAATGAACACTTGGATGAAGGATGAACAATCCCCTGTCCTGGAGTTGAATCCCTATACAGGTTAATTAGGTAAGATAACATCATTAGCCACTCTCATGCCTGCACAGAGAATTAATTGGATAAGATGGAGATTTAGGTCTATATTTAATCGCATAAACGATCAATGACAGCTTAGCCAGATGATGGGAGGTCCAAAACGGTGGGCATCTTATTTAGATCTTATTTAACCAGCTTAATGAGCAAAAAAATAAATAAAAAATACCCCAGTGGTCTGTGACATAGGTGCTGTAAAGATCTCTTTGCACGCGGTGTGCTGAGCAAAATGTGCGTTAATGATGTGCTGTTGTGCCCTGTTAGTGTATGATTGTTTTCAGCTTAGTTTGATAATCAAAGCGGGGCTTTAATAAGGGTCACTTGAATGAACAGCAAGTGTTCACAGTAGTCATCATAAACCTAGGTAAAAACAAACACAGACTCTATAGTTCCAAAACAAATGAGGGGTTATTCATTGCTGATACATTAGAGCAATCTCTCTTCCTCAGTTGAAAAGGCCACCAATGGCCTGATGGCTTTGCAGTCATAAATAAAGGGCAGTCTGACTGTTTGTTCTCAGGGAAGCATTAGCTGTAGTTCATTAGCTGTTTTAAGGGGACATTACTGTTGATATGCCTTATGCCAAACGTTTTTTTTTTTTTTTTTTTTTAATCCACCAATCATTCACTGCAGCTGTAGCGTTTGGTTGTCTTTTACTGAGGAACACGTTTGTCAACAGTTCCCTCTAAATAATGCATGTGGGAAACTTTTGTATGAATGATAATGTGCAATAATAATGGATGTTTACCAAGCGGTGTGAGCACTTTAAGTTCAGTTCAGGGAAGGTCATTGTCATCGACACAGAGGTGACAAAGCAACCTGTTTTACCTGTAATATCTCTGTTCTCTTGAAATCATGAAGTGAAGATCCCCTGTAAAAAGACACCGCGCTACACTCCCCATTAATAATTCAGTATTGTTGAAGTTCAAAATGCAAACAGTGATACCATCTGGTAGATGAAACACAGATGAAACTTTATCTTTGCAAATCAACGGTCACCGGTTTAGTCAAAGCCTTGATGTTTGGCTTATCCTCCCATAAAATGTGACACTGCAGAACCCACAGTTTATATTTTCTGTATTATTATTAAATTTTGATTTAAAACATGTTTCTATCAGAATTATCTGATTTGTTTTGCTCAGTTATCACACACTTTTCCTTTCAGTCAGGGAAAGTGAACATGAGAAGGCCAACTGACACCGCCTGTCCATGTGTGTTGTTCGGAAGCGCGTCACCGTCACCTTGACAACGGAAGTGTAGCCGACTATGGATTCGCTTCACACGGTAACTTACCTTTTAATTCTGAGCTATGACACATATCTATACAGTTCTTATATAATGTGGTACTTCTTTGCGGCAGGTTTTATTTCTATTGCAGTCAGATCAAATTACATACTGTATTAAAAAGTACAATTTATTATTTCTGCCTTTTTGTAACCCATTTACATGGAATTTATGCTGGTGTTATTTTTTAGTGCTACATACATTTAATCATACATAATTTTTTTTTAATAGTGTTGGTTTGAAGTCTTTATATCACATTTGATGGCTCTTAATGAAATATAGTATGTGTGATTGAATGTCTGTGACTCTGTCTCTGTGTGTGTACACTCTGATGATGATGATGATGATGATGATGATGATGATGATGATGATCTGTCCCAGGTGTAGCCTGTTTTTGGCCACAATGAGCAGGGATTGACTGTAACAATTTGCAAACCTATGTGGGATAAAGTGGTAAAGAAGATGTACGTATGTATGTTTGTAAGCATATTTAGCCCAAGGTGTGTATTTTATTTTTGGATTCATTTGTGAGATCATCCCCGTTGGACGTCTTCTCTTGTTTTTCTCGGGGAAATGCCGAAAATTTTAACGGCATCTCTCTGTGTTCTCATCCCTGGCCGCTTTACAGAACTCTTGCATACATGACTCGCTTAAATTCACCTAACTATACTTCACTGTTGCTCACTTAACTCTGCACCTAAAGTGCACTCTAAAGTGCAAAGAGTACATGTAGAGTAAATACGCATGCAAAATGTCTCCGTTGCCCAGCGAAGAAGAAAGAGTCTGCCCTTTTTTTTTTTTGTCTGTCGTTATTGTGAGCTGTGTCAACCCCGTGTCTTGAGGGAGACCGGCTGTTGTCAAACATGAAGAAAAAAGCCTCTGTCCACAAGCAAATAAAATATTCTTCGTTGCACGATGCCCTGTCCCTCTGTGACTATTGAATTACACTCCTGATCCGTGTTGGTGGAAAAGGAGAAGAATGTCAAGCAAAGATTTCAGGTCACACTATGCCATAGAAAGGGGGGGGGAGAGTGCTTTGTCTTGTACAACACTGATCCCACTGTCATTCTGGATTAGGGGTTGATTGAGCTTAGCTGAGGAGATGACAGAGGAGATGGTCATTCTCCGGGCAAAACAGGGAAATGGAAAGAAAAAAAAGGTTTTGCGTCAAATATAGTACCATGAAGACTTGTAAAGAATCAGCAGGTCATATTTCTAATATTTGTGGTGCCACTATATGTAGGTTTTTATTGTCCTAGAAAATTAATTCTTTGTAAGAAGTATTGTTTTATTCATGCCGAGTTCAACGCACAGAAGTTTAGGGAATTCCAAGTGGTCATGTAGTTAGACAGAGGTATCTTTAAAAGCTGACAAATGCCAAAGTATTTAACAGCAACCAATTGACGGCTGTGCAGGCTTTTTAAACTTTGACCAGAGCTGCTTATTCCAGGCGTGTTCCTCGGAGTAAAAAGGGGGGGAAAGAGTTTTGTGCAATACAGGTCAAAAACACATGCATTTTCAGGAAACCCTGTAAAGATAATTTAGCTCCATGCTGGCTGGTGTTGGCAGTGTGTGTCTGCATGGGTGCAATGTTCAGGAAGCACACGAGATAATTTAACACAGGAGTGAACTCGCACATGGATGTCTCTTTGGATTGATACAGAACTCCAGTCCAGAAAGTACACCGTACTCCGCACGACTTTAGGGGTTTGTTGCGTGTTATTCTAATATATTCGCATATGGCTTTTGACAGAAAGCATGAACTTCGAGCAGAAAAGTGAGTCAGTCATTTATGTGGTTAACAACAGCGT
This sequence comes from Lipophrys pholis, assembly GCF_963383615.2. Classification (NCBI taxonomy): domain Eukaryota; kingdom Metazoa; phylum Chordata; class Actinopteri; order Blenniiformes; family Blenniidae; genus Lipophrys; species Lipophrys pholis. The sequence goes on from NC_137648.1 coordinate 9,230,536, forward strand.
TGGCAATCTCTTTGGTTAGGGAGTCTGTGTTTGGCAGAAGGCATGCAGTTTGAACAACGGATGGACTTGATTTTTTTCACGGCATCACAAATTTACCGCCTGTGTAAAACATTCATACTCGCACACACCCGCACAAGCATAACTTTTAGGTAGCCAGAAGAAAAACTGTTTGGAAAATTAAAAACAGGAACGTATGCATGTTTTGGAATCCGTAGAATACACATGTAAAGGAAGTGCTATAAAGTACGTCTTTATCTTAAGATATTATCCTTCTGGTGATAAGCATCATTTGACATAAATAGACACAGCTGGAAATTTAGCTGAAGAGTTTTACTCTCCACAGTTGTTTACACAATCAAGTTTTTTTTTTTTTTTTTCTTTTTTCTTTTCTGGGCTGTGATAAGGTGCATGGATATCCTGTGGTCTTTGCCTAGTTAATGTGTACGGACCGCACACTGGCTCTGCTTTCGCTGAGTTATTACGTCGAGTGTAATTTGAAACAATTACAAAAACACTGGCCCACTTGTTACAACACTCATTTTCCCCTCACATATACAAACCACAGTTTCAATAGCTTTACATGTTTTTCAATCACACCCAGTGGAGCAGTGTTCACTGTGAAAAAGTATAGCATTTCATCCTCGCTCGCATGGTATGGGATAATCTTTCACATTTTGCCTGGGGTTTGTTTTGCTATTTCAGCAGAAACTTGTGCAAGCCATGTGAATTACCACAGGAAGAGATGATAAAAATACCAAATGATGTTGTATCAGATGTAAATGAATAAACTATTTGAATAATCTGCGAAAATAATTTGTTATCTCTGATAATAAATGTTGTTTATTGTCCTGTATTTTATGAGATGCATTGCAAATATAACTGTTTTCTACACACAAGCACGGGGGAGATAGTATGACGCTGCACGGAATGAAGGATTCCTTGCCGCTTTTGTTTTTTTGTTGCAATATATAACTGCAATAATGACAACAGGCTTCAAATTAAGATGCACATTGATGATTTTAGTTCAATTCAGAGGCTGAGTTCCATCACAGGCAGGTCAGATTACATTTAATCAAACTTCTGACAGATTTTGCACGCATGTTTCTTTGCAGTCCCCGCCTTTGCTCAGAGACCAGGGTCAACCAGTGATGATCTTTTGCAGTTTGTGAAGATGGACACCTTTGGCAGTGTGAGTACAGTTTCACTTCTGGTCCTCATAACAACACTGCTGAACAGCAAGGAGGTCAGGCGTTGTACCTCCGTCTCTCTCGTTCTCTCCCTCTGAAGGTGCTGGTGCAGTCTGACCATTGACATTTAGCATTCCTCCGCGCTGCCTCTGGGTTTTCAATGGGGGATTGAGGGGTGCAGAGGCCAGGGCCTGGTTCTCAAGGGTAAAAACAAAAAGGCTCTTGAAAATCCCAAGGAGTTCCCATGATCCGAGGAAAGACCTTGATCCGACCTGTGTTAGATTTCCATTCCACGGATTAGGACACACAAAAAGTACATTTTTGCCAGATTTATTTTTCTTTTGCCCTCGATATTTGACAGTGAATTTCTATGTGTTACTGACGGGCACAAAAATATATATATATATATATTACCATGGTGATTTGGCAATAATACAGAATCGCTAACGCTTGGCCGTTTATGTTTTTGTATGTGTTCAGTGTCCGTGGCCTTCCTCTGACATTTTTAAATCAGTGCTAAAGCTTGTAGTGACATTTAATGGTGGAAAGTTTTCAAAGTCATTTTTCAAGGTTTTTTTCCAGTAACATACATAATCTGTTAGCATCAAAGGAGCACACATGCATAAATAATTGACTAATTCACTTAAAGGGGGCCAGCGTAGATTAATTAAGCTTGAATACTAATTATGTTTTCTGTCTGCACCAACTGACGCGCTTCTTGTTTAGAAGAAACTGTTTGGTGCTTCACAATTACCGCATACATATAAGGGCTGCTCTATAAATTAAGATCCTAGAATTGGCTTTGTGAGCCTTTGAAACAAAATGCTAACCTTATCTTAAGTAATTTAAATAGGAATGCTTTGTAGATGGTTTCATTACTCTTATGACATTTTAATAATATAGCCATGATGCGAGATTAAAAGGAGACTTGCTAAACATGAAAATAAACAGAACATCAGTGTTTTTATTGGATTAAATTAACGCTTTTGTGACATTTGATCGTAACCTATTTTGATATATACACACACATATATTCATATTAATGCACGTTTTTGTTATACATTGTATAATTATCATTGAACAATCCTAAATCTGGGTTTTTTCTTTGGAGCAAAACAATCAAGAAGGACACAGAACATGTGCAGGGATCTGTGCGTAAACCTCTTAACACTCTTGTCACTTACTCCTATGCCCGGTGCACAAGGTGCTTTTCTGGAAATGGTAGCTTTTAAGTATCTCGGTGAGGAGATTGCGCCGTCTACTCTCCGCTGGCAAGCAGCGCACACAGGGACAGAGAGAGACAGCTCAAAGCTGGGGCCTTGTTTACAGCTGTGTGGGGAAGAAAACAGGCAGACGTAAATGAGGGTTGACGGTTTCATGAAGCACAATTGGTTGACGGCAGATTCAATGTGACTGGGCTGAACTGGGCGATGATCCGTACAGTATGCAAAATTCACTTTCTAGCTGGTCTGTGCCCACCAGCCCCTAGCAGCACGCGGTCTTCCCCAAGCCCTTCTAGCTATGCCTTTGAATGCAACAAGAACTGAACAAGGCATTGTTGTGCTCAATTCCTTCTGACAACAATCACATTTTAAGAGGAAGAAATGAAAAGCAAAAGCCGTGATTAAAAAACCCCAAAAAAAACAACATTTTTGTCACCATTTATAAATGATTTTGTTCCTGTGTTGACTGCAAAGTAAGCATTTGGTGTGCTTCCCTGTGAAATGAGGAGGAGTGGGCGGACATGACGGTGCACGTGGAGATGCCTTCATATGATGCCTTCATGTCTGTTGTAAAAGTTTGGATTCCTTGGCGCGGCACCGTAACTTTAGCATATCTATTGTCCAATGTTATAAATTTACAAGAAAACTTGGGCTGCATTGCGCACATGTCCACTACTGCTGTCACAGTAGTTTTATTGAAATGCCTCTGAGCGTCCAGTTTATTTCATGAACCTTTGCGACACTTTTCTTCCTCAGGATTTTAGTTGGTGTTATTATTTTAGAAGTGCAGCATCTGCATGTTCCATCCAGTTATGGCACATTAAACAACGGCCTTTGCATGGACCGAGGATGCTGTCACTGTCTGTGGGGTCTTGTAAGTGACATATAAATCATGCATTTTTTTTTTTTTTTCTTAGCTCTGAAGACAAACGACTCGCATGACATTGCGTGAATAATATAGTAATAGTGTCAGTGACCTTAAGTGTTAATGCAGAAGTCCATGCACTGAACTGCCTCTGTGTTGTGGCCCTTGTGTGTTTAACACACTCATTTTTACTGGCAGAATATTAACTGTTATAGAAATGAGGCAATTGAAAAGCGTTGTTGAGAGAACAGCTGGTTCAAAAACATTTGGAGAAAAAATGGAACCGAACATATGAAGTTTAAAAAAAACCCAACTGCAATATGCTTGTATTTTCTTATTTGTTTGTATTAAATGCAGCTGTATGTTATGAGTGTAGATTTCATCCCATATTATTTAGCGTATCAGTTAGGGTACTAAACAAATGCATTTGTTTAGCTGTAGATAACGGTTAATCGGATTACTCCTTTGATATTCACACATCTCTCTAAAGTGCATTTTGTCCTATGGGCAATAACACTGATAGCGATTGAAACAGTACTCTCCTCCTATATCACTCCGATTTAAAAGTTAAAACATTAATTTTCCACCCTCTGTCACTACTGCTAAACCACATTTCTAGAATATTAAAGACAAAAATTGAATCGAGTGCTTAGTTTAAATTTGCTCATTAAGGTTTTCTTAACTGACTTTGAGCTCCCAACATCAATACAGTTTTAGTACCATTTACAGAACAAATGGCGAGTGTGTGCATGTCTTATTAGCAAAATTACCCTTATTACTTTTCTCATAATATCCGATTTGCAAATGTAACTAAAGCATAATGTGACAAAAGTTGTGGCGTGTTTAAGGGAAATAGACAAAAGAGGAACCGAAGAAGAAGAAGAAGAAAACACAGACAAAAAAAAAAAAAAAATCATCACAATTCAAAATTTGTCCCTCATCTTTGGGCACTACACAGTTTGTACAACTCTGAGAAAATGATTGGTACCCAGTCGAAAAGAAAATGGTTTTTAAATAAGTTACAATTAGATAAGCATTAATCTCAGTGGTATAAATGAATGTCTTGCTGTAGGGCTTGTTGAATGTAAAAACAGATTTACAAAAACTCCTCTTACCAGATTGGTCTGGAAGTAGTCCTCCGCTATTTTAATTGCTCTGTCATTTGGAGTTGAAATAAGCCCCCCCCCTCCCACCCATTCTGCCCCTTGATTTTTCCTTTGAAATTAAATATTGTATACAAATACATGCTGTTCATGGGCATGAACACAGTTCATCATTGAAATCTGCATAAAATGATGCTTAAAAAGCCCCATACGCTTTGAGCTAGAGAGCTCTTTTTATATGGTGCATTCTTATGTAAACATATCAATAACCAAAACAACTACTTATGCCTTTTACCTCAGCTTTCTTATTGTTCTGCTTGTCCGCAGAAATTAGAGAAATGTGGGAGTGCAGAGTTTGTTCCACATACTCTTGATTTCAAAGAAACCCATACTTGCTCTCTTACGTCCCCTCTTCTTCTTCTTCTCCTTTTTGTTTCATGCCAGTGGAGACCACCTACTACTACACAGTCAAAATAGTGTTGACTTGCCATGTCTGCAACGTATGTACAGAGATGTCTAGATATCACTCACTTTGGCTTTGTGTTTAGAGCGTCTTAGAGCAAAAAATAACCCCTTTGAGTCAGAAATCTCCACTTTATGTAATATAATAGACCTGGTGTGGTGTTATTTAAATGCAATTCCCCCTCTCCTTTGAGACTTTTTAGGTTGAGCTCATGTGAATGGAAGTAATGAGAAGTGTGCCTGGATTTCCATACTCATTTGCACACCAAGTCGGTGTACTCTTGTGCAGCAAAAAGAAAAAGCATAATTTTCCAGTAGAGAATGTTGTTGCCCATTCATTTTCGAAACAAGGAGGAAGTATTTTAATGTGACCTTCATTACACATTCATGTCAACTTTTCTTATCTATTTATGATTAAATTCTTTTCCACTCCTGTTGTTCAATTAGTGCTTGACCCCTTTAGCGGCGATGTAAATTAAATGACATTTCAGTGTCGTCCCATATTTAAAATACTGCGTTAGTTGCGGATCATAAATGATGATCTTCATTCTGCAGCTAATTTATTCATTTAACAATTTCCCTCCAGAAGTTACAGCAGAAGGCTCTGCAGCAACCTAAGCAGAAGAAATCCAAGTCGGCTGAATTTCTGATGGGTGAGTCCTGCTTGATGAGTTATTGCTCATAATTTGTGTAAGGATTAATTAACTAATTACAGACAAATGGCTTTGGGCTAAATTTTGCTCTTGCTTGTCAGGGCGCAATTTGTAATTATTTTAATCATTTCTTCTTCTTCCCTTTTTTTTTCTCCTCCTCCTCCTGCAAGATTCTGATTTAATTTTAACCTAATTGTGTTTTACTATCTTTTAAGGAGGATGCGCTTGAATTTTGGGGCAGAGAAATCACCAATACAATTTTGTTGTTCATGAATATGCTTTGTTATTTTTTTATTTTTTTATTTATTTTTTTCCCAATGAGTCACTTTGACACAACCGTTGTATTGGCCCTTCATGTCGCTGTGTTTTCATTTACGTTTCTATTTATTTTGTCAGAGAGAGAAGAAAGAGATACTGTGGTGGGCATTGAAAACCCAGCTTTCGATGCAGGAAGCAGCACTGAGCCTTCAATTCCTCCGGTTTGGCTGGGGAGTGAAATTCGAGGTGACAGGCCAGATAGCACCCTTGCAGCTCACCATAAAAAAATGGAGCTGCAAGCCCCTGCCAAAGAAAGAGGTGAAGCTTCATTCTTCATTAGCCTGAAATTTGTTGACAGTAGATGTGTTCCTGATCTAACCTTTTTCTCTCACTCCTTCTTTCTTTATCTCCTCCTCTCTCTCTGTCTCCGTTTGGGGGGGCCCTCAGTCCCTGCATTCCAAAGCAAGCCTGTCTTAACAAGCAGCCCTCGTCTAACTTCTTCCTCCGCTGGAGAACGCTACAGTAGTGGGTGTTCTATCTCTATCTAGAAGTACCCTCGACACAATCAGCCTTGACTCCCACTCTCGGCTACATGCCTTGTGGTGGGCTGGAGTCATAGGAGAATGCATTTACATACGCTACTACGCTACCAAGCCGATCCGCTGTCTGTGTGGTGTACTCACAACACCCCCGAAACACGGCTTAAGGCCAATCAGGCATACGAATATGCCCCCTTATAATTCAGTATGTCAGGGAGAACTCTTGAGGAATGGGATGGTAAATTAGGATGCGTTCGAGGTTGCGAGCGTGCCAGTTTTCTCAGGGATGAGTCACATGTTAGATTCTTGATTTAATGTGGTTTATTTTGCTTTTGCTGTATATGACTACTGGTAATTATTGTCTCTCTTGTCATGTTGGTTTTTTTTTTGCACAAAATGGGCCTTTGCCCATTTGTGAAAAATAATAATCCTTGTGAAGTTTGTTTATCGTTATCTTTAATCCACATTTGTTTTGTAGTGAAATAAGACATTACATGTTCAGAATATGGTCCGTATAGGAATGCAAAAACCTGCTATTCTATGTTGAACGTGCTGGCATGCATGCCATAGTTACCCTGGGAATGTAATTGGAACTGGATGAAGGAACTTCTTAGTTGTTTTAAATTTGGCTGTTTTTTTGTTTGCATGTTATTAGATGGCGCCTATTCAGAATAGTTCCAGTAAACTGCATCAAGAACTCCAGGTACATTTTTGAAAGTTTTTCATGCATATGCCTGTAGCTCAAAAGTATCAGTGCACCTTTTAATTCTATCTGCTGAGCAATTAAATCCAAAACGTTTAATTACATAATGAAACTATAAATTCCAACAGGAACGTTTGCATTTCGGAGCACAACAATGCAAACTTGTTCAGTCACCTCTGAGGTTTTTATTGTAAGATCCAAAAGCAGCTTGTTCGACATTTTTGACACTTCCCCTCATACCAGAGACTTTTATTATCTCTGTCTTTGTTAACAGTATCTGCCGAGAAGTGCCCGTTACTGATATTGCGCATGTAAGAACAGATAATTGAAATTTTCATTAGAGAGATGAATTGGAGGGCAGCCAGACTATTTAGGTAAATCACAGCTATGATTCAAAAGGCGATTCACGAAGCGCCCTACCATTATGCAAATTTGTATTTGAAAAAAGGCTTTCATAACGTCAGAGCTATTTGCAGAGAAATTGTTCAAACTCTCTGTTAACAATGTGGAGAGACTTAACGTGTAAATTTCACAGTCAATTTATGGCGCCATTGAAGAGTCACACGGCTGCTCCTCATTTATTAAGTGTTTCTGTCTCCGCGTTCCACTTATACTACGGACAGAGTGGGGAAATCTCACGCTGATCTTTCACAGGAACACGGAATCACCCCAGTGAACTTTTCTGGGCAGTGGCCTAGTCAGCTAGTGGCGCTCTTATGCAAACACACTTACCTACATTTTTATGCATCCAAGCACTGATACTCTCAGACATCTATAAAGGCACTCCTTGTGTGGAATATATAACATGATTTACTGCGCCATGCATTTCTTTTCTTTTTTTTTTTTTGCCCCAAAACCCGAGAAATACAAGTAAAGCAATTTAGATTGGAGTGAAATATTCAAGGCTTGTAATGAGAATGATTTGGGGTTAAGAAAGCTGCTTGGTGGGGTGTACCCTTAATAGAAAGAACCCTGGAGCCATTCGATTCCCATAAACTCTGCGGAGCATACTTGATACCCATAGGTCAGTGATTGCTAATAAGAAGTCATTGAGACACAGGCTCAGGTTATTTTCTTTTGGATCTCCTCCTCCAAACTTGCCTGGTCCTTTAGGCCGCTGACCTCGGAGTATTTAGAAGGTATTGTCTTTGAAATTCCACGTACTTTTTGGCTTGTAGACTTTCTCATTAGTTCCTTTTGAACATGGCAAACATATGGCAGTCGTATTTAAGAGATTGCCTGCCGTGACCTTTTGCGGCATGCTAATTAGGCCCCAGAGCACCGCGGGCCGTGGAGAGGTGCTCTGAGAAGCCCAGCAGACTCTTTCCCAGTTCTCCTTCTCTCTGCCTCTGAACTCCTGTCTCATCTTGGCTCTGCCTTATCTGGTAGCAGCCGCTGCCACTGCCCTTCGACAGTGTGGGTTTCAAAATTAACATTTTGCTTCATGTGCTTCTAATAACCACTAACCTGAACCTGTACAACTCCCTTCTTCCCTTCCCGTACACCCCCCCCCCCCCCCCCCCCCCCCACACACACACACACACACACACCAACCAACTCCCAACCCCTCTTTCTCTCATTCACTTTCCCTTCGCACTTTCCACAGGAAATGAACGCGCCCAAAATTACTTTGACCCGTCTTCGGCGGAGCAGACAGACCCAAGGCATTGCGGGATGGCCAGGGTCAGCGCTGAAGATGAGCTGGAATTAAGTATGCCATTCTCTGTCATAATGGTTCTCCTCGGTTCATTAAAGAGGGGTGAGAGAGATCACTGGTAGCGGGCTGCCATTTGTGACGGCAGGACAGTCTATGTAAATACACCAAGCGATGGCATCACTAGATTGGCTGCCCAAGTCGTTGTCATTGATGAAGGTCACCTATCATTGGTCAGTTTTCATTTCGCCGTGGCATTTTCTCTCATCTGCCAAATGACACACGCAGAGTCATATCGATAGTTTGCAGCCGCCTCCTAAAGTAGACCTATTAAAAGCGAGCTCTTGGGAGCCAAGCAATATGCATGTTATAATGAAACCTGGCTATTAATGGAGAAGCCATTCCACCTGTATCTTTTGGATATCACTGCCGTGTAATATCAAAGGATTCACCAAATCAAATCTCATCACATGATGACAGGTGGGCTAACAGGCATGTTAATGCCTCTATTTCATTACTGCTCGGCATACACATGATTTGCACTCATCTCCAGCCATGGCTAATATCTCTAGTTTGCATGTTAAGATGTGGTTTAGATTGACTTGTCTGATAAGTAGAAAGTAATTTGAAGCACACAAATGATTACAATTTCCCAGCACTGGTAAAGGTGTGCATATTTTATAATTGTTTTGATTCACAGCGATATCGAATGCTGATGAAAACCAACTGTATGAAAGAATGACTGCTCTGCTGAATGACGACGATACTCTGATAAACATCCCTGGTATGTATCCTTGTATTGCGGTGCTACTCTGTATTTTGGAGGTGTTGAGTTGCCTGAATTTGATCAAAACAGCCGATAACCAATCCTACTGTCTTGAATTGTATCAAACGCTGTTGGCAACTTCCGGCTCTAGTTTCCTGGTAACTGCTTTTTTATGTCGCATACGCACTTTAAAACATTTGTGTCATTTTAATGTATAAAGTGATATTTAACTTCATGTTTTAGCTTATATAGCGCGGAAGTTCTAATTTTTCCTCCTGGATTATTACTGTCAGACATTGAAGTTCAAACCAACGAAATTATAACCAAGTGAGACGATATACAGAGCTACATTCTCCACACTTCCATCAAACAAAGAATAAACGAGAAATGGACGCTCACTAGTAGTCGCTGCTTTCCAAGCACAATCCATTGTTTCATGGTAGGCGTGTCTTTTCTCATTAACTCAGTTTCATTTAAATATGTAGACATCCAGGCAACATGGAGATGATTTAAGCTTAGCATTGTTCTGGGTGAAGACAGTCGTACCAGATCCTGTTGACATGACGCACATCTCCCTTGTAATTCCAGCACACAAGTGATGGGTTTAGGCCCGCTTCAACATGGTAGAATTTAGCAGGCTCATATTATTTGCCATTGTTTTGGATTTAGCTGTACCGCTGAGATTAGCAGCCCCATCCATTGTCTGGGAATGTTCATGAAATCCCACAGAGAAAGTAAAGAGGATCTTGGATTAACAGTTCCTCCATGCAATAGGCTGAGCGACAGGAAAGGGAAGAGAGACAGGAAAAGAGAGAAAGCGCTTGTACTTCTCTACTAGAGTCCAACTGTGGGTACTGCCAGTTAGCACTTCACTGAGGCACAATAGACTTTAAGACAATCACCTTACGCAGTTGTATGGATGCCTCCCACCGGTGTAGGCTGCACGTCTTCTTTATAGCTGCACAACAGGCTCGGAGTGTGTCAGTACTGATCCTGACATCTTGTGACTGCTTCTCAGGCTTTTGTTTTTTTCTTTTACAGCCCGCCACAAAGCAACGTACACGTTTCAAAAGAGATTATGAATAGGATAAAGTATTAATGAAATGAACGGCAGCCAGTTCTGTGCAAATTTAGTTTTTTTTTTCTGGAAAAAAAAAAGAAAAAAATCTGGACAAATTCTTTATAAATCTTCAGTTTCTCTTTTTCATCTCGATGAATTCCCTCGCCTTGGCTTGGATATGAAAGACCACAAAACTGGCATTTTCCTCATTCTAGTTCTCTGTAAGACATTGATATCAGCTTCACTATGAAAAGCATTAAGCGGCGATAACAGCTTTGGCTGTTGCACATAGTGGACTGCACACGTTGAATACACGGATTCCCAAACAATATCTTGTGCTTTCTACCAGTGGAAATGCTGAAAAGACACACGGCAAGCATGCGAGCTACTGCAGACGATGCCTCCCTGTGTTCAGTGATAAATTCCCTGCTACTTACTCGAGAACTACGTATTCACATATCCTGCAGAAGAAAACTTTCCTTTTGTTTTGATCTCTTTCCAAGAAAAAAACTTTTTGAAGTTTCAGATTTGATTTAGCAGTTTCACCTACATTTGGATAAATGGCCGTGATTGTGGCTCGTCTATGAGCATGTAACTGTGTCACTATGGTTTTCCCAACCTTCATATTAAATATCTTTGCGAGTTATTATTTGAGTGCATCGTTGTCCACGCTCACAATAAAGAAACACGTGTGTCTGGTTCATGCATGTGCTAAATGGGCTCATCCATCAGGATGCGAATGCATGTGTTGATGTTTACGAGCGCCAATTATTCTGTGTCGGTGGCCATGTATACATGCATGTGTGTGTGTGTGTGTGTCTCTGTGTATGTCCACTGATGCGTATCTCTCCAGGTACGCTGCTAGCCTCCAGGGATGAGGAGGTGTTGGAGGTGAAGGCGGGTGATCTGGTGCTTCAGCGGCGACTGCTGCTCCACGGTGGTGGTGGTGATGCCTCGGGCTGCAGGTCCTCCCAGGCCCGTACCACTGCCAAAACCCAGTCCGGGAGTAGTGCTGGGCTGGGAACAGAGGCTGGACTCAAAGCAGCGAGGCTGGTAAAAGCCAGAGAGAGTACTGTAAAAAGTAATGCTATTCTTTCATCCCTTTTATCTATCCATTTTTTGTCGAGTTGTATTCTATCTCACCAAATTAATATACATATGAAGTGGTAACGTAACAATTGTTAATTATATTTTATTGGTTAATCAACAAAATATAAAAAAAATTGCACAAAGTTACAATATAATAATGTCTCATAGTTTGTTTGTTGCCATTGAATGATTTCTTGCAGTGAAGACAGCTGAAGAGGTGATCCCCCAATACGCCCAGCAGCTGAGGGAGCGTGTGCGTCCTGACATGATCACGCTTGGCAGCCTTTCACTGCAGCAGGTCAGCGCTACAAAGAGGAATATCTGTGTCATCATCCCATATTCACCAGCATATCAGCCATGTCCATTACGTTGTGTATCAGTGGCTTGGCTAATGGACATGGAGTGTGTGCATGTGTGCATGTACAATTATCTGTTTTCTGTCTGTTTGCATGCTTGTTTAAAATCAATGAGACTTTCCTTGCTGGCAATTTTTTTCTTCTTCTATTTATAGCCTGCGTGTTTTGTTCTCTGACTTTTCTCCAACCTCTTTTTTTTTTTCTTTCTTTACTTTCACACTGTTTTTTTTTTTGCACAACATTGTATTCAAGTTATTTCAGAGATTGGATTACTCATTTGTCCTCAATTCAAAATTTGCACATGGGTTTCAGCTCCACATTCTATGCTACACATGATATCCTCACACAATTAATTTATTTATGGAGACTCTTTTATTCTCCCTTTCAACTTTGTTTTGCATTATTATGCATATTTGTTTCTAACAGAAGCTAGATTTCCTTGGTTCTTTACCCGTCTTATGCTCTTTTCAAAAGGAAATAGAGCATGACTACATTATATTTTCCAACTGGGGAGCAGGGATTTTGTGAACCAGCATTAGGATATAAAGCGTCTTTCAAAACAAGTGTTTGTATTCGATCAGTCAGAAGAGAAATGGGAGTGGATACAAGAACACTGGGCTTGTATTGTGTTGGCAAATCTCGACCACAAAGAAACGCAAACATTAACGCATATGTAAACAGAATGCAGAACTTATACCCACTGTATTTTTAGATCTAATCTCATTTGATAAGTGAGTAGGAGTCTCAGATTGCATGAATAGGAGTAAATGTAACTGGGGAAAAAGAAAATTGTTCAACAATGTCTCACTGTCACTTGGAAGTCACTGCAACAGTTGACTCATCTTCCCGTACTGGATAATCAGCGGCATCTACTGTGTACTGTATCAGTCTTAGGATCTGCGTTATCGTATTCTGCCATTGCTCTCCTACTGTTTCCACACCCACCTCCCATTGAAAGCACATTATCCACCAGAGATTTCACATCTATTTTAAAAATAATAGCGTTTTTCTTCTTTCCCTATTCTGCTGTACAAAGCCTCTACAGGGCGAGACGTTGTCACTTAGCAGTGTCAATGTGTCTGAATGGGGAGTGTGAATGTGCTGACTGAATGTAAAAGAGGCAGAAATACTCATCAAACGCTACATGTCTTTAGGGTCTGGCTCGGTATCGATTGCCTGCAGATTGCATTACAGTTGCTCCTTGTGCTTAATTCTGCCATTATGGTGCACTGCACTGTTTCATAAAGCTGCATCCCAAGAAAGTGTGGATGTGTATTTGCACGTATTTTTAGCAAATGGCTGAGAAGAGACCCCTGAAGAAGAGTGAGTGGGCAAAGAGAACGAAAGGACTAATGGCCTTCTTCACTGGCAGTGTTAAGGTAAATGCCCATGTACTGTATATATGCTGTATGAGGCATGTGGTGCTTTTTAGTTGTAGCTATAACTGCCCTCCAGGCATTAACATTCAGACTAATGTTTCTCATAGGCTGTTTCACCAGCTGAACATATTCATCCAATCAAATTCTTTCTCCTTCTATTTATCCATTTGTTAACTGGGAGTATTATTTTATTGCTCTCGCACAGAAATTAAAATCTTACATTGGTATTTTAAATAACACGGCTCAAATTAAATAAGCCATCAATTAGCCTATAATCTTAATAATAATTAGCACATTAGCTGTGTTTGTTAACATATCCACTTCAATATTTCAAAGGAACCAAATTCACAAAGCGACTGTGGTGTGGCAGTGAGACCGCCGCCCCGGTTCAACACACTGCTCCGGTGGTAAGTCCAGCCTCTTCCATATTTCTTTCCGTATGTAAAATTGATGTCACATGACTGTAATCATTAATTGTGTGAAAAGCATTTGTATTCCCACTGACAGTCAGGAAGGCATGTAATTCATACGTCCTCTGCATGGCTTCGTCTGTCGGCAGGCATTGCATTTTGGGTAGTTTGGCTCCGGGGCACAGAAATCTGTCCATGTCATTGAGCTTGGAGGTGCATCAATTCTTGGTCCATCCACTTAAGTCAGAGATCACACATCACATCTTGTAGAAAAAGCCCCGCAGGCAATCAGCTTAGCATGTTTAAGTTTTTAGTAATTATGGACTACCATGCCAGCTGACATGATAAAATCAAGAAACTACTGTACATATCAGTATCTTGTCTCACATTGGGTTGCATTATGGGTGGGTGGTAGTCGGACACCAGCCCTGTCAGATGAATGTGGTTTGGAGTTTAGCAAGATGACCTCCTCTCGACAGCCTTGAACCCTGTAAATTCCTTCTGATATCAATGGTGGGTGGCTATTAGACATGGGAGACTTTCCATGCATCACCTAGGGCTACATCTGCCTGAAATTGAATGAGAAATTATTTCACTTTTTCTCTCCCTGCGCCTATGAAAGAAAAAGAGAAGAGCAGAGACGGGAGCTGACTTGTGGTTTTTGTAACAAATGTGTAATTCATTTCTTTCCACTGTTCCTGATTTAATGGCGGTTGAGTAATTGCATTAGGAAGCACATTGTGCCTTGTTGTGAACTGATGAAAGCACATGTAATACTTTTGATAGGCAAACAGAGGAGGGTGGGAAAGAAAGAAAGAAAGAAGGGAAAGAAAGATCCAGTGCCTGCCTTTGATGCCGAGCATTTATTTGCTGAATTATCCGTCCTTTTACAAGCATCTTATCCCCAGTCACAGGCAGGCCAGGGCCCCTGTGATATTGCTTTATTTTGAGGAATTAAGAGAGGTGGCGAGGAGACAGAGCGAAGCAACCGCTTATTACATTACAACTGATAAGATTGAAAGGAAGAGAAAGGCAGGGAATAAGAGAGAGAAAGACACACAGAGAAAGAGAGAGAGAGAGGGACCCAGTGGAAAGTGTTTTGTTGTGCTGTTATTAGATTGAGCTGCTGTTGGCTACAGAGTGGAACATCAGAGGGTCCAAAATGCAGGTGGCTGTTAACAGGGTTAGCCTCTTGTCTTTGTGTGTATGTCATATAGGTGTGTGTGTGTGTGTGTGTGTGTGTGTGTGTGTGTGTGTGTGTGTGTGTGTGTGTGTGTGTGTGTGTGTGTGTGTGTGTGTATACACACGGCAGTGAAACCATTGAAAGCCCGTCACTCAGAGCACTGGGAGAAGGCCAAGAAGAAGCGGCGGCCAAATATGGCCAGACGACGGAGCTCCCAGAATCCTCCTCTTCAGCATCACAATCCCCGTGGCAGGTGAGTTTCGTTCGCTACCGTGAGCTCGGAGCGAGCGTCACATATTCGCGGGACACCAAAATCATTAAAACAGGAAGTGACACATCCCATAATCTCCGAGAGGGTGGCGTCGGGGGAGAAGATATTGATCGAGAGGTGTTTACAATCCATGGAAAAGCCGGCGCTGTTTGTTAGAAAACAGTCAAATGATGTAATTGTATGAAATCCTGTAATGAATAGGACTCGGAAATGAAAAAAAAATGTACGCCTTATTTACTTTTTTTTTTTTTTTTGGAATTCATTCCAACTGTATGTGCACATGCAGCACATGCCTACACACAAGCACAGCAGTAAGTAAAAGGTTTCCTTATATTCAGTATGCTAACTACCCAGCCACATTATTCTTCTATTGCGCGTAAAGAATTTGTTTTTCTGCATAGAGAGGATGGTGTCTTTGGTTTCAGGAATATAAGTAGGAGGTGGAAAAAAAAAAAAAAAGAGTCTTTGGAGATGAAAAAGGGGAGACAGAGGGAGAGCAGAGAAAAGAGAAGCAAGTGGGGAAAAGAGACGGGGACTGCAGCTTTAGCGGTAGCATCACCAGCTGTGGGAGGAGTGTGCTGTTGTGTTGCATCTGGGGATGAGGCTGCCATGCCACCGTGCTGGCTTAAAGATGTAATGAATCTTCAGTCGGGGGCTTTCCTTCCAGGGTGACAACTGGCTTTGAGGAAGGTTGTAAATGCAGGGGAGATTGTGGTATAATTCCTCAGACTGGCGTTTGTGCCCCCCAGTCACCATTCGATTATCTCCCAAATTGCTGTGTTTCACTGAGATAAAGATTTTTTATGGCTTGCTGACTTGAAACAACTAGCACAGGCAGAATAGGGGGCAAAGGAGGGAGAGGGAAAGAGAGAAAGGGAGAAAGCAATGGCCAAACCTGCCACGCATAGTAATTTTCTTTGGTAAATGACAAAATCTTTGTTTATATGACATTTCCCTAAAATTACTGCAGCGAGATGAATCTGAAATATAAAATGTCACATTTGGCATGCAAAACTATGAAAATATATTTCTGTGCAAAATTCATGGAGGCATTTAATTTAGAACGTGTTTAATAACTAAGGCAGCCTGCATCAGTAATCCTGCCCGGAGGTCCCAAAAAGATTGTCATATTTATTCTCTCTTTTCTTCACCCCCCTCCTTCAATCCAAAGCCAAAAAATTTTAAGGGTAAATGTTCATTGTTAATTAAGATTTACTAATTAAAATGAAAATAATTAACAGGAAAGCTTAATCTCTGAATATTAGCCCATACTTAGAAAGAAAGGAAGTTTTTGTATGTGGCATTTCCTGTCTCTATTAAGAGTGCATTTTGTGTGATCAGTCAATGTGTGGAAAGCCCTGAAAAGATATTTCAGCGAAAGGACGGCCGCTTGCCAGCAAAACCACGGAGGATCCCTCGCTCGAGCCTTTGATCTCATCTGTAGGAGTGCTGTAATGTTATGGCACTTTAGGCACAACTCAGGCTTGGGGCACACAAACCACCTCTGATATGGAAAATTGGCTCACTTCACCTTTTACCTTCGCCTTGCTGTCTTGACTGTCTCTTCTGATGCCTATGCAAGCATGTGGGCCAGATAATAACAATACCTCTTAAAGACACACAGAACAAATTGGACGCCTATACGATGTTATTATTATTTATTCCTATGCCTTTTTATTTTTCTTTCTCCTCCTCCTCCTCTTCCGTTTTAGGTTGCATGCATGCATCTCTTTCCCAGTGTGGGGGTTTGGAGGCCTTCATCGCCTCCTCCCAAATGAGAAATGTGTGGGCTAAACCGCTTTGCCACCAATTATACTAATTTCACTTCTGCCTAAATTGTTTTGGTTGTTTTAGTATGCAAAGATGCACACACTGGGGAGATTGAGGGGCATTACTGCAGGGCTCAGCACACACCTTCCCCTGTTTACAGCCTGTCAGCGACGGGCACAGCCGGCTCATTGAGTCAATGCTTGTGCCAGTTAAAAGGGCAGGGACAGTCCCAAATACAGACTGTACTGTGTAATGAAAAATAAACACACTGTAGTTGTTAGTTGTATACATGGTATTATGTGCTACTACATCATTGATTGGAACTGGGGTCTAAATACGAATTAAAAAATACAACTTGGATAATCATAGCTACCAAATACCTCCACTCAGGGCGGATCAAATAGTGTTGGGCGATATAAAACTGGATTATGTAAAATAGGGCCAGATTGGATTTAATGATATAGATTGTGACAGGTAGGCCATGCAGTGGTGCCGTGATTAACACTATTGCCATGTCGCATAGATATTCCCAGTTCAAGCCCAGATTGGGGCTTTTCTGTGTGGAATTTGGTTGTTCAGCATATGTCTGGGTTTTCACTGTAGAATAAATCAGTATTTAAGATTAGTATTTAATTGTGTCGGGTCGGATGTCATAGTGTGGGACTGGACAGCCAGAAGCTTTATGGATGAACTGCTCCAAATACATCAAGAGGCGGCTTTTCTGGACAGCAAGTATCAGTATCAGATTTACCAGCCACATTTCAAGTATGTAAAATGCTTTTCTCGAAAGCCAAAAAGTTGAGTAACTTTGCTACTAATGGTGACAGAGACCAAGTGCTCTGTTTAAACACGACTGACTTTCTATTCAGCTCTGCTCAACACATGCCACGGGGGACAAAAGGCTGAATATGTATTTATATTGTTCTCTGATTAAGTTAAACTGTCTAGCCTGCTGACTTTATTACTAATTTTAAGCCCTCAAACAAGGCACATGTCACCAAAGCAAACAAGCAAATAAACAAAATGAAGGTTATAGCCTGAAGGTTGGTTGGATAATCTCACAACCAGAAGGCTGGCATTTTGAAACCTTCTGCTGATTGTGAAATCTACATTTGATAACAGGGATTGCTGATGAGCCCTTGAGCAAAGCTTAAAGCATCTTACCCTGACAATGTTGAAAGGAGTACATGAATGTCGCATTATACAAAACGTTTATTGTAAGTACAGTTACTTTAGATACACTTGGAAAAATTATGACTTTTTTTTTTTATTTTAAATTTTTTAAGAAGTCTTATTAAACATCGAATTCAGTCCATTGCCTTTGGCAGGAATTGCAGCTTTGAGTCATCACTGGTAAGTGATGCACTTTGCACACCTGCATTTGGGCAGTTTACGCCATTCCTCTTGCCAGATCCTCTCAAGCTCTTTCACATTGAATGGGTAGCATCTGTAAACTGCCATTTTCAAGTCTCCGTCCAGCTGTTTTTTAGTTTAAATCTGGGCCTTGGCTGGACCACTCATTTTTCAGAAAGAGTCTTGTCCCACAGGAACTCCAGCGGTGCCTCGGGACATTACCGCGCTGAAAGGTGAATCTTGGGGGCCAGCCTCCCTTTAAGGACCCCTCTCTATTCAACTGCATTCATTCTTTGCTCTGCAAATGTGAGAAGCAACCCTTCTAGCATAATGCTGCAGCGTCATCATTTACCAAGCAGCTCGTCGAGTTTCGGATTTAAAAATTCCCAAGTAATATGGTGAAATTAAAAAGAAAAAACAAATAGAAGAGCTTATTTTGGTCTATCTTCACACACAAGGATAAGGGATGGAACGATTTCTACATGAAAAACAAATGTATGTTTTGAAAAATGGCGTATGTGATTTACATAGTGCATATTTACAAAGTGATTTACTGGCCATGTTACAGGGGAGGATGTAGATGAGACGGCCAGACTGTTAACAGCAGTTTTCAACCGACGTCAACCTTTTAACCCTCAACGTCAAACAAATGGTTTGTCCTAGAGGCAGATGAACTATTTACATTTACAGGTGTGTGTGAGTGATGTAGTCTTTTTTTTAAGGCACAATGCAAACATTCAGTCTTGTTCACAGATATTTGTCAGTGTTGGCTCAGTAAAGTTTGCAGTTGTAATCAGCCATTATTGACTTCTTAACAAATACTGATGTTTGTTTTCAACCATCCGTGCTCCTCACTGTTCAAATGTGTTATCTGCATCTTCGCCAAGCCAAGAGAAAACTTTTCTCCTTCCATCGAAATGCTCCCTTAGACATGATGGATAATGCAAAAAGACTCAATCCAACTCAAAGTACACTATTTTGTGTTTTACAGGGGACTCCTAGTGCATCTCCGCAGCCCCTCGAAGTGAGTGTGTGTTGCCTAAGAGCGACCAGGGACAAGCTTCCCAGAGGCCTCTACACAGTCAGCGTGGCACTTCACAGCCGTCTCGGTGGTCCAGCTCTGGCCTGGCGTCGCGAGAAAGAGCAGCAGACTTGGGCAGTTTCCACGGAGCCACATGGGCATCGGGGCCGCTTTTACGACATGGACCTGCACATCAACCAGAGCCTGTTCATGGTGGGACGTATTTCAGTTTGTCTCAGCCTTTATTAGGTGTTGTATGTATAAATGTATAAGATCCTGGGATCACTGGATGATTCTGGATTATCCAAACAAAGAGATTTAGCTCAAACGTTCTAAATGTTTTTATTTGTAGAGCTTCAGCTTTCACTGTTAGTGTTGCAAACCTAAAATAAACTATAAATGTGGGTAATACAAGAAATTCAGAGAGGTTTATGTTTAAAGGTACATTTTTGCTTTCTTGGTTGACATTATTACACTTTCATTCAGCAGTTTCTTTGAATTTGTGACCAGTATGTTTAATTTAGTTAGAAACTCCTCCCTGAATATGAGACGTAGGTTCTAAATTTTTCTAATTTTTCACTGAAAAAGTAAAGCAGTGTCTTTGTTTTGTCAGCATTTCAACATTTTGAATTGGAACACACTCAGCTTAAGTGTGGCAGAAGAAGCCATCGATAAGAAATTCCATTTACACAGCCATTTAATAAAACCTACACATTTTTAGTTCCTACTTTTTCCATGGAATTTCAGGTTTCGTCCTTTTGTTGTCTTTATCAGTTGCAGACAAGCTAGCGTAGTTGCTCGGATGAAAAGCTATGACTGTCAAAAGAAGCATATGAAAATATGCCACACGCAGCCTCTAGGTTTCTCCCTCGAGATCCTCATATGAATAAAACAGCAACTTCTCAAACATTGAATTTATGCATGTAAATCAAACCGAAGATCAATTATTCATTCATATAAGGTAGTATTGCTTTATTAGAAATAAACTTAATATTTTACTCAATTTGTGCATAATTTCCTTTCCGATGTTTCTTTGAACTGAGCTGAAACAGGAAGATGATACAGAATGGTAAGAATATTTTTAGAGTCTTAACCTCAATTTCCATTGTAAATAGTTGACTATATATAGGTTTTGCCATTGGATTCTTTTGATGAATCAACATAGTAGATTACCTTAGAAAACAAAATCTATAGAAATTTCACAACCTCTCTCCAAAACCTCTTGATATGAAGGAGAGCGTCCTCTATAGAAGCAGCGTTAATCTTAAAAAAAAACACAAAACAAAGCGCGTCCTTTTTCTGGATGGTCGATATTGACCAGTGGATTAGAACTCTATGGTTACATTCATTCATTGGTGATGTGTAAACAGTGGAAAAGCTTCTCAAGCAAAACCTTAAAACAGAAGCCCCTGAATTCAGTGTCCCTCCTAATCCCATATGGCCTCGCACAGGCTCAGAAAGGGTTTCTTCAGTGTTCTGATGGCAACTCTAAAGGCCTAGCTGGAGCATTTAGCTCGTGTGGACACTGTCAATGTACTGGTGGGCGTATTCACTGAGCTCGAGCATCCTGATAATATTGTCTCCAGCTGCCATCAAATATAAAGGATGGGGTAAAAGCTGGCATAAACTGAATGCAGACCTGGGATCTGATTCAGAGGTAAAAAAAAAAAGAAAAAAAAAAGGTTTAAGTACAGCATGGTAAATGCCTCATGTCACTCTGCCTCCCCTCCTCTCCTCCTCAAACCCTCAGCTGTGCTTTAAAGACAAACCAGTTGTTGTTGTTGTCCTCATTGATAGTGGTGGAAACGCTGATCAGATTTGTCTGAGACTACCAGGACTGGCTTAGATGTTTTTTTTTTTTTTTTTTCCCTCCTTCCCCTTGCCCACACTATAGCGTGAGATTTCAGGAGTGTTTGCAGTGCCTTCTAAGAGGAAATGAGGAATTAGTGCTGGTAGGAGGAAGCCAGAAGCTTATTTTCCTTTCCTCTCTCCCTCTTTTTCCCTCTCTCTCTCTCTCTCTCTCACACACTTTTTTCATTCATCCTTTGCTTTGTGTGTCTGGGTTTGGATTAAGCCAGAAACGGTACAGTTTAACTGAGATGTCTTGGATAAGCAGGAGAGTGGGAATGCTCGAAATTAGGTGAAAACGGATATAGTCAATGTAGCGTTCAGGCTAACAGAAAAACAACAGAGGACCAAATAGAATTCTTTTAAATAATTTTTAATACATGTTTTGCTCATAGCAAAACTTTTCATTTAAAGACCATATTTCTAATGTTTGAATGGGTTCATCCGGCAAAATGCTAAACAATCATCTCAAATAACGGGACTTTACACAAGCACACATATACGCGAGCTTGTGCACATGTCTACACGGATGCCTGTCATGCACACACACAAAAGACTATTTATGCAGGTGGTATTTCTTACAGTAAGTGAATAATACAAATAATCTCAATAGCCATAATCTGTAATATTGTACCATAGATTTACGTCTTGAGCCAGACACTACTACCCTACATTTCACAGGTGCGTACCAGTAGCGGATTAGCAGGAGGGTGAAGGGGATACACATGATTTATGTGTTAAAACAAGTCCTCTGCATTTTCCATTACAGCTAATAAAGGGATAAAACATTTTCACCCGGTGATGGATGAAGTCGCCTGCACCTCACTGTCAGTTCATTTTTTAAGCGGAGCCGCCGCTCTCTGGGTAAATAAGAATGTTTTCCATTGAGTGCTAAACCACGAGCACTTATTTGCTTCACGCAAGACAACCTTGATATTATCAATTTGATCGATGTTGGCCTCACTGAATGACAACTGAAGTAACTACCAGCTTATGCAACTGCAGGCTCGGCCGCGCCTGCATCCTATGTTTGGTGCCGATAGTCTTTATCACTGCAGCATCTCCTTGTGTGCAATTCTGTGAGTTTGACGGGTGAGAATGACAGTTGAGAAAACTTAAAAAAAAAAAAGTTGGGGGACGACTTCAAGCCTGTGCATTAAACAGATCCCCGGGGGCTCCTTACCTGTTTGTTGGCGTGTGTGTCTATGAGTGGTCTCATGTTCGTAAGGATACATACACAGTTAGCATGGCGTGCGGATGCGTCTGCATATGTGTACATACGTTAGTGAATGCACCTGCAGGCAATTTGTGTTCACTTGAGCGCAACTGTGAGTGACTTTGCAGCTCTTTATGTCCTCTGCAGATCTTACCTGCTGCTTGTGAGATAACCCCCTCCATGGTCCTGGTGTTCCAACTCATCACGGTACCAGGAGACAGCAGCCACATCAGTTCCGCACTTGCCTGGGGGGCTTTTCCAGTTTGTGGGCCGAGTCTCGGTCTGATCCAGGGCAGGTGTGTGAGTGTCACACCGAAAGGAATAGAAGTTTGATCAACTTTCACAACAAATGACTCGCATCTAACCACTTGTACTGTCGATGATGCAGGTTTAAAACTCCACTGCTCAGAGGTGAACCGAGCACACAGCTGGACCAATTTAAGAAAATAGAGGCTCTGATTTCTGCAGATCTCGACCACTGGCTTTGCAACCTGTATTTCAAGGTGTGTGTCTATGTCTGACAATAGAATAAATCTGCAAATACTTGTTTTGGAGGTTCTTATCGCTTCTTGACTGCTTTTATATTCGTAATTGTGTGAAGGTATTAACAGTTTATAACTTTTAGGTATTAACACGTATGCTTCTGCATGCATGAATTTCCTTACCCTGATCCTTTGGGGTGTTTAGGAGGAAGAATGGTTGATCTAAATGGATGGGGGGTTGGATTTTTGGATTTTCTACGATAAAAAGCTTTTGCAGAGAAATTGGCCCCAGAGAGCAAACAAGAACCACATCTTTGCCCAGCAATTTCCGGATGCATTTGAGCTGATACATTGATTAGATTAGTAAACATCTTAATTAAATTAAAAACCAGAACAAAGCTCTCTGTCTTGGGTTTGCGTCTATATTTGTCCTTTTGACTGTGACATGTTGTTTGTATTATACTGCACTATCATTACTGTGTCTACAGATGCTTTGATTCCAGCGGGATATATTTTGTGCCTCTTTATTTATTCACAGTACAATGGAATGCATAATAGAAAGAACAATATTGCTGTCACATTTGTAACTTTAATTGAATTACAAGTACTAAAAGTTAATAATAGTTCTGCAGTTTGATCAGTAGGACTGGTAATGTGATTGCATACACATGTTGTTTTCCACTGAACAATGGTGATGCCGTGGAATTATATGAATATAACTACCAATGACATCAACATAATTAAGTTATAGTAATGATGTCTGAACCCATACATGGACCTCAGGCGGCCCACTTCCTTCCCGTTTGTTCTGTTTCAGGTGAAAAGGTTTCCACCTGGAACAACTGGGGCATCAGAGCGCTGCATCCATGTAATAATACCCTCCTCTAACCCCCCCGATTTTACCCAATCTGAGGCACATCGTGATCAACTCCAGAACCAGCTGCCACTTCAGCACCAGCCCCCATCACAGCCCTCTCTCCATCCCGCTCATCCTCAGTCCCAGCAGCAGTTGCATGCAGGCCCCAGCTGCAGAACAGGAGAGCCCACTGTGGTACATTCTCACCGGGGGTCTCCTCTCCACCTGTCAGCTGATTCTGCTTGCTCTTCCTCATCTCTTCCAGGTAGGGGTCCAATGTTAAAACCCCCAACTATGCCACAGTGGGGAGAAAATGTCACCCGAATGTCACTAGTGCTGGGAAAAGAAGAATGGCAGGTCTCATTCTCTATAGTAATTCTCCACTGAGGTGCATGTGCCGGGGGGGGGGCTGGTTCAACACTGACAGACAGACATTGCGACAAATAGAGGACTTGATCTATTTATTTAGGGAAATGTTGACGCAGAAGGGAGAACAAAACGTAGATGCTGATTGCTAGTAGCCTATATAGATAAACATCCAGCAGCTCTATAAATAAACATTCTACGCTGTCAATGAAAACACTGAGTCAAGATCAAGTCTGAACAGTAAAGAGCAAATCTGAGAAATATCTAGTAATAGGCTTCAGCTATTTAATGGACTTTTGTATTAAACTGAATATTTTTACAAAAAAATGGGCAAGTTGCTGCTTTATTAAATTTTTTGTCATTGTGCATAAAATTTGCTTTACAGCTGATTTTCAAAAGAGTAAAAAAAAAAACAAAAAAAAAAACACCCTGTGAAGGACCTCAGTTTCACATCAGTGAGAGTCTTTTGGACTTGCAGGATTTTCCTCTGGGTGTCTCTGGTTTTCTCTTTTGGTGCAGGTCAGTTATGTTGCAGATGTCCATTCCCAAGTGTGAATATGTGTTTTTAAGTTTTCATTTTTCACGTTGTTTTCATGTGACTGACAGGTTCTTTTTTGCGTTTCTTATTTTTCGGTGTCTACTCGGATAAAAATCTGTGATCCTGATCCTGTCAGACCTGTGCTCTGCTAATCTGGTGGTCCAGACAAGGTCCTCACACCATTGCAATCACATTTAAAAAGAGCTAATTCCTTGATACTAATAATAGCAAGGATCTTGTCCGTTATTTTCCTGAACATGTTCTTAGTTCCCATCAAAATCACTAAACATCCCGGCCATTTGCAAACATGGCGGCCAGGATGTGTAATGATCAAACACAGGCTCATTTGGTATTGATATACTGCAAAAATGACTGGCCAGTTCTCTTGTTATTAATATACTCGCCTTTTTTCTCTCTCTTTCTTTCTTTCTATTCTTTTTTGCACGCACAGCTCATCTTTATTTAACAGTCCTCAAAAGTTTCTGGGGTGCTCTGCTTTAAACATCACACAGGCTTTTTAATTACAAATGAGTTGTGACAGGTCTGCTGGGTAGCACCCTGGCCCATTTTAAACGTGATGCCGGCTGACAGCTTGGCAGTGTTCTCCCAGCACTGAAACATGTGGAAGAAATTGGTCTTTTACATTTCACAGCTTGTTGCTTCCTCCGCTGGCTGACCTGTGACCCCCCACAGAGATCCTAACGCCCACAAGGGAAGTGTCCCCAACGAACTGACTGCCGTTCCACGGAGAGCAAAAGAAATAGTGAGGGAAGGAGAGAAGCACTCACTATAGGAGATTTATGTTCTGCCACACCAGAGAAAGGTACCGGGTCTCTCCACCTCACATGGCTGCGAGCGCCGGGCTCCCACGCAGTTGTGGACGTCAACATGCGCGCACATTTTTGCAGCCAGGTGAGGAGGTTGCCTGGGAAGTGAACCCGATCCGCAACTGAAATAATGGATCAAAAGGTGTCCTCCGCAGCACCTCATCCGAGCCGTTCCCTAAGCCGACCTGACGTTTGCGCCTTATTTGCATACAGATCCGTTCATGTTGCATTACCTCTGGAGTGAATTATGGCATTCAGATGGAGTGATACGTCAAGGCAGAAGGGAGTGATTGCATGGACAACTTTAACCCAGCCAAAAATGGAAATCCAATTCAGTGAGGAGAAGAAGAACGAATTACCCCCCCCCCCCCCCTTTTTTTTTTTCTTCCAGTTTTTAGTGAAGTCTGAGGGTTTTCAGACATTTCCTTCCTTTTTCATGCCTCTATTTTTCTCGCGTGCGTCATGTTGAGATCACTTTCTCTGTGCGCGTAATGCCTGGATATTCCTCATTACCCATTTGTCTCAGAGTTGGGACAAGTGTATGGAGACCCCTTGTCATTGTGATAACGCACACTGAGCAAAGCTTGACAGTGAGACTTGAAGTTTATTTTCCTGAGGCCTTAACTTAATTAATCCCAATGTAAAATCGCAGTACTTGTAAGGTGCACTGAACAAAACCTGACATCCCAATCCGAGATAATAACTCTGACAAATTCGGATCAAACAATCAAAAGATTTTGCTCGGTGATATGTTTGCAGGTTTTTGTATTTTAGGTTAACTTGTTATTGGAAAATAGGACTAATAATAATAATGATGTGATTCACCTTAACTGACTTGTCCAAGCATAATGGAGTATATTTGGCATCTTGATGTAGTGATTAGCTAGAGGCGAACCGGGTTAAGTGACCTTTCACATTAACTGAATGATCCAGTTACATTGGGTTTGTTTGAACCCAAATGACTAATTAGATTAGTGTCTTGTTTCATGATCGCCTTTAGTGTATCACTATCAGCACGCGGATGAGTCTGCCATAACTGGATCACTGCTGCATTTCTCTTTGTTTTTTCCCCTTAAATTTTATTTCTTTATTTCATTTTTACAAATGCATCTTAACATCTATCCCCTTGAGCATGGATAGTGATTTCGAGGATTCCTCGTCTAATGTCGTCTTTGGCGTGCTGCCCTGCACTTTCAGGATGCTCTCCCCTCCAGGCCACTCCCAGTCATCAGAGTTTCAGACCACACTGTTACATCATGCTCTCTCAATCAGTCTGTACTTCACGTTTCACCGATTAATTTCACAATGTCCGGATCCCTATAGCATTGATTCAACCTTTTGAAGTCGTTTTGCTGAGATACACACGCGAACCTGAACATTTTGAGTGGTAAACAAGTGTCCAGAACCATATGTGGAGAACCAGAACAGTGTATATGAAGCAAACACAGCCAGGGGTTAAGACATCTGGCTTCCGCTGTGAAACACTGAGAATACTCGGTTTAGTGCGAAAAGACAAGTGCAGCCAATTGTTGCTTCAGCAAAAATAGAGAAGACAGATTTGACTTTCATGACTATCAAGGCTCGACTGTTGAGCCCGATAAAATTACATACATAGAAATCCATATTGGCGTTCACTGAGCATCTGTTATTGGCATTAAAATGCAGTCAATTACAAGAAAATAAACTCCTGAGTGCATCAACACCAAATCCTCTCTGTATCATAGCAACCTTAACACGAGACTCTGACATGGACTCGGGGGTAATCCACGAGTTGCTAACCTTCGATCCCTCTGTAACTTTGGACTAGTCATCAAGCAATTAGGGGCCTAGGTGAGCAAGAACCGCCATCTCAGTCCTGTTCCATCTCTCTGGTAACACAGTGATGGGGTCTCAACAGTGTTATAACCCTCAGGCTTTTCTCTTTACTTGGCCTGTTTTTTGTGTGCAGGCAGGAGAGACAAGAGTTCTGCATTTGTGAGGCACACGCTCCTTTATTCCGATCCTGAAAAATTGCGTCTGCATATATGCAAGTGTCTACATATTAATATCTTTGCCTTTTTCTGTGTGTGGGTGCATCAATGCAGTGTGTGCTGGACGAATATGTGCGGTAGTCCTAACACAGCTCAGAGCGCAGGGGGATAACAAGGAGTTTGTTGTTGGCCTTGGGTGCCCAGAGAGGCTGGAGTTGTGGCGGCTCCAGCACTCCGAGTTCACGGACGTAGCCCTTAGCTGTCAAAGCTGTCGATGCTGCCTCCGCACTGATTCTGGTTCTGCAGCGTCTGAGCATTAGCAAGTGGGGCCTGGTGTTATGAGTGTGTATGTGTTTGTTGTGTGGTCAAAGAAAGCATCCTAATCCGTGGTGGTACAAGTCTCTGAGTCTATACATTTGTTTTTTTTGTTTTTTTAATAGAGTTTGAGACGTGTGTGTGTGTGTGTGTGTGTGTGTGTGTGTGTGTGTGTGTGTGTGTGTGTGTGTGTGAATAAGGATGAACATGCGCTGCTTTGTTTGATTCTCTGCATAAGTGCATGAAATGAAATCTTCAAAACTACATCTATGTGATTTTAAAGATGAAATATATATATACACACTAGTAATTAAAACTTATGTTTTGAAATTGTGTATTTTTAAATGTTATGAAAAAATGTGGATTATTTAATCTCAAATCTAGCATCTTCCACTTAAATGGTTTGGTATTTTTTGATGTTTTCATTAAAAATTGTTTTTTTTATTTAAAGTATGTATGTAAATTATGTTTCATTAGTATAATACAATTATGATTTATAAACATAATGAGTCTTAATGCCAGTACAAACTCTTTCTCACAATTAGTTAACATGATAAAACTATAGACCTTCATGTTCTTTATTTTTGCAAATACAACCTCACTACTTTATTATGGCCGGCCCTTCAAATGTTTACCAGTTAAGTGGTAATTAAAAAGTACATTTATGTGGAATCTGATTTCTGTTAAAAATAGCAGTGAACAAGACTCTGCACCATTTACATGTAGCACGATTTAGCTGTCAGAGGGCTTTCTGATGTGTGGCCTATATTTAAGTTATTATTACTGATATATTTAATCCTGCAGCAAGGGAAAAATTATATCATTGCAGAGGTTTCCATATGTATTATATAGATGTGATTGGTTCCACGGGGGTAAAAAAAAAAAAAAAAAAAAGTTTCACATAGTGAGATTTTTACATGTATCAAGCTAAGGTTTACTTAATTACAACCTCCAGGCAAAGCAGGAACCCTTTTTTAAATTCTGTGAATGTTAATATGCTAAATAATGCAGATCTTCGACTCTTCAAGCATGAGACACACATCTGGCAGCTTACCATTTAAATTACAGCAAAAAAAAAAGAAAAGTCAGACGGATAGAGAGAGAGAAAAGAAAAAAAACGGAGGGTGGAAAACACTTCAGAAGTAATTTCACAAGGAAGAAAAAAGGATAAAATTGATCACAACCAAATTTAATTTTTTAATTTTTTTTTGATATTTCATCATTTCTAACTGCAAACATCAGGGCGGGAAGGTTCAGCTCTGAATGTGGGAGACTCAGATGACCGTATAGAGAAAACACCACCAGTTAAATAAGCATCTTTCTTTTTGTGCAAATTAAAATCAGCACAGAAAAACATATCCTCGTGAACTATCGAAAAATAAACGTTTAGTGGGTTTGATAATGCAATGACGACTTAAAACCTATTGTTGGCATTGTATTTTTTTTTTAAAATATATATAATTATCTATAGACGTTTTGTATCCTGGACATTTAAATGTATTTTATATTGTTTTATTGCTTAAAAGTTTCATAATTTTAATTGTATATTGTTATTCTTTGTATGCCTTTGATTTTACGTTCTTATTTCTGTGGTTTTCTACTAGTTCTTTTCAGTCGGCCTGGTTGCACAAGGTTCGTGAAATAAATAATACCCCGCCATGTTTTCACAATTGTCAGGTGGTTTGCAAAAGAAAACAAACATGCAATTCTTTCTTATTCCCACTGACTGCACATTATCTCTCTTTTTTTTTTTTTTTTCTTTCAGTTGCAGGAAAGAATTTCTCCTCAGGAGCCTTTTCTGAGAACACTGGAGAGAAGAGTGATGCATGCAGAGAGAAAGCGGAGGGTGGGATCCTCCATAAGGTAACACTGTGATTTAAGGGGAAGTGTTCCCACCCTTAAAATGAGTACCCTCTCTCAGCCTTTCCCCTTCCCTTCCCGCCCCTCTCCGCACACCCTACACACACCTCCCCGGCTTATTATCTGAGATTTGTCAAAATACATTTCACACTAACAGGTATTTTTCAGCCTTCAAAGCCAGTTTTGATCTGCTTGACAAGGCAAAGCAGCTCAAATTCTGTGAAATCAGCAATGCCAGCCAGACCTCCCTTTTTTTTTCTCTCTTTTTTTTTCTTCTTCTCAAAACCATTTTAAACACGCCTCTTCCTGTGCTCCAGAAGACTTAAGCTAAATTAATCAAAGCTTGCATGTTACCTGCCATACTTTGAAGTGGTAATTGCAAAATGACTCTGTTTGCTGATCGGGCATTACTGCCTCCTCCGGTCCACCCTAGCCATTGTGCCTCTGCTGCGGCCTTTTGTTGTCGTGATGTTATTGTTGAGGTAGTTAGAAGCCTATGAACAGCATTAAGCCTCCCCTCTCCACCCCAAGAAGTCTTTATTCTCACTAACCTCCTTCTGCTGATGTACAAGAAGCTCTTCAGCCCACCATTAATCAGTAGTGACCTGTTAAATAAATGAGTTTGTTGATATGAGGTTTTATTTCACTGCAGCCTCTGTAGACCACATTTTGCCTTCCCCTCTTTGCCCTATCTTTAAAACCGCGCTAACTCTGTCAAATGTCGTGGTGTGGAACCCAGTTGTCTAATGATTAAGTGGAGTGATCTCCAACCTGCCCCAGCCTGGGAGCGCAAGGGATCAGATTTCAGCCCTTCAACCTGCAGTGCAGGCCTAATTAAAATGAATTTTCTCCAGGCGACCACTTTGCCCACAGGGCAGGAATCCAGCTATATACGGAATCCACTCGTAAGGTATTGCATTAAATTTATTGTTGGGAGACACCGGAGAACATTGTGCTTTATATATCTGCTGCATTTCTTTCTCTTTGCTTTCTTTCTTGCTCCTTTCCACCTTTTTATTGTGATCATCACTCTGGAATCCAAGCTTGCTTTGGCAAAGATTGCCCTATGAAAACGGATGGAGCTTTTATGGGGCTCTACCCATTTACTACTTCCTGGGCCTAGTTTATCTCAGAGAGAGAGAGGGAGAGATGGAGGGGCGGAAGAGATGGAAAAAAATGAAGTAGAGAGAGGTAGAGTGAAAAAGGGGTTGAAGAAAGAGAGAGGTTGCTTATTCCAACTGTGGATCTCATTAACATATATCAGTGTGTATTTCACAACTTCAAGCAGAAAGGCACTAAGCCCACCCAAGGGCAACACAGGCAGGGCTGACAGGGCCAGGGAAAGCAAGCCGTTAACATGTTGGCGGCTTAACAAATAATATCTGCTCCCAAGTACCTTAGTGAAAAATTTAAAACCCCACTTCCTAACTCCATTTGACTGTGTTTATGACGATGACAGTAAACGACTTGTGTGGAAAAAAAAACAACCAGTGCCAGCTGCTCAAATATCACATATTTAACGCCACCGTCACTGTACGCACGTTTCCCAAATGAACTCAACTTGAAGGATGGCACGCCGAACGCGATTTTTGCCGTCATTCTTGTTTTCGTGTCAATTGAGGCGCGCGTGAGATATAGGAGAGGCTCCAAAGTGCCACACACACACTGTCACTGTCACCGTGTGCATCCCCCAAGATAAATTCAGAAGCCTGTTTCCTGCTTTGATTACAAATGACATCCGCATGTGTTCTCCCCGATTTCTGCTCCTCACAGAAGAAGCCAATCAAGAAGACAAATAGCTGTGGCCCCAGCATGAGCGGCAGAAGCGCGCCGCCTCGGCAGCCAGACAAACAGAAGATGCAGCCTTCAATGGAGAACCTCTCCACGGAGGAGATGGAGGAGTATACGTTCTCCCTACAGTAAGTCGCACCACTCATTATCCCGCCTCAGCCTTGCAAAAAAAATTCACCTTCTGTACAGACAGAGAGGATGAACTCGCACTTGTTTCAAGTTTCAACTCAATTTTAATTTAACGTAAAGAAGCCACATGCAGTCATTTGGAGTCTTTTCGCGGCCTGAGCCGTCCAGAAAACTTTTTCTCCTTTGATCAAATCGAACGTTTGGACCCAAATCTCTCACAACCGATTTCATTCTTAATATAAAACATCACGACAAACTCATTTTCAACTTAACACCAAACAAGACATTGCTCAACCCATAGAGTCGCTACGTATTGTCGTCTTTTCTTTCTTCTCTGAACAACAAACTGCAACAAAGGCGGTTTGGGGGGGGGGGGGCTTGTTTTCCTTTTCCTCTTGTGGCTCGCAGCATTTGATTTTAATAAGAAAACAAGAATGTATGAAATATAAACAGAGCACGAAGCACAGACATTCATACACCTTGGCCAAATTTGTGAAACGCGACATGGAGCAGCACTGTATGCCCACTGAGCATCAAAACAGGCTAAAAGCAAAATTGCTTATTTCAACAAAAAAGTCACAGGTATTTGTTTTCATTTCAACGTCAACTAAATTAAGGGGAGGAGATTACCAGACACACTGCTGCCCCAGTGCGCGGGTGGGGTGCAGAGAGAGGGAGAGAGGGAGAGAGGAGGGAGAGAGAGAGAGAGAGAGGGAGAGAGAGAGAGAGAGAGAGAGAGAGAGAGAGAGAGAGAGAGAGGAGTCTGTATGTGCAAGAGAGACATAAAGCAAGTTCTCCCTGGAGATTTAAAAGTACCCATGTTTCCTCATTTCTGGGAGTTCGTAATTTATAGCTGCTGGTCACATATTAAACAAGATCAGAGACTACTCCCTGACATCTTCTGAACATACTGGGGGAATTCTAATGATTACCAGCATATCCTGCCAACAAATGACGACACAGGGACTATCTTGAGGGAGAGCGAATACAAAGTGAACACAGAAGCAAGGCAGACTGCACACAAAGAGACACAATTAAATGGTTTTCACGATTATTCATAGTGCCGCTTTTTACCTCTGAGCAGTTGCTGGGTTTCGTGAGATGAGACATTTCTGTCAGTTATAGGTACGGATTGTATTGAGCTGGAGCCTCGGCTGTTCCCTGATGCCCTGTGAAGGTGCAGCTGCTATTGATTTCATCCTTACAAGCGCACACATTTCAGTATCTTTGAGCTAAAAGCCACTTTCCTGCCCTCACCTAATCAGACTATTAGAACGATACGTTGGCTTGTGCAATGAAGTCAGAGACAGTTCCTCAGTCTCACCCATCTCTCCCACTGTGCTGCTTGACTTATTCTGGGCTTCTCCACGTTACCTGAGGACTGACAGAGAAGCAGAAAAAAAGGATTGTTTACAGATTTCGTTTGCCATTATGGTGTCATCTCCATCTCTTCTGGCATCTCGAGAGCTCGGTTTGTATCGCCATGACTGTGTTTATGTGCATGTATGTGCGAGTGTGTGATTGTGTTTCCTAACTGTGTTTACAGTATGAACACGCACACGCGCCTGCGTTTTCCTGTATTTTAAGTGGGGAGAGGAGTCATACTGCAGTGATTGAGGGATATTACTGCCATCTATTGAGCCACAAGAGACTGAGCTTATTGAGATTTTTATAGGGCATCCAGACACAAATGTGCAAATTAGATGCTCATGCATTATTAAGCAAAACACTTAGAAACTCTAAGATTCAGTCACATGATCTGACAACCACTCAGGCATTTTAATGCAACACATACATTTATGTGTGACAGACATGAGTTCTTTGTTCATTAAGTAAAACACACAGAAAAGAATAAACTGCAATGAAAAAAAGCTCATATCCGGTGTTTTGCAGTATCTATAGCTTTCCCACAAAAGAACTTAAACAAATTTTCCACTAAAGGATGAGGACATCAACATTAATAGGAACATTTTTAAGTTTGTCTAAAAAAAACACTGTAGTGTGGCTACTGTAGTGTAGCTGTCGTTTTATACTGATCATTTCTTTCAGTTACATTAAAGTTGATGCAAAATGAAAAAAATGTTGGTTACATGTTTTGTTTTTTTTCCCCCTCTTCAAATAATGATGATCCAATTTTTCAAAATAACAGAGGTCCTCACAAACACGTCTGCAAAAGCTGTGACGAAAGGTTGCATACAGTGGCGTTCTTTTTGGAATTGGAATACATATTTCAGACTTCAAAAGTTTTCTTCACCTACATGGAGTTCATCATAAGTATCATGTTTCAAGCACATCTATCATTGCATACGCAAGAAAAAAAAAAAGGGCCATCCTGGCGGGTGAAGTCATGATACCTTTTAAACCATAAAACATAATTTGAAGAGAACGTATTTTCACTGCAGCTACTGACGAAGGTAAGTCAGTCCTGAGCGAATGAAAACAAGCCAGGAATTATCTCTTTTTATTTTTTTTCTCATTTATAACGCTGCTCTATGTGTTTGAACATGCATGAAAGACTCTCGCCGACCTCCCAGCCTATTTGATGTTTACAAGTATAATCTTAACCACCTTTTCTTTTTTTTTTTTTTCTTCTTCCCTCGCAGAATAGCACTGAGCAGAATCAAAGCACCTGATTCAATATGGCTGGTGTAATTTGATCAGGCCAATTTTATGCTTTTGGATAAAGATTAACATACCTCAGTCTGAATTCATTTGACAGTTTTAGAAAATAGTTTAGAAATACTTTACATTAAGTGTGTACTTATACGTTACTGACAGAAGCTTGCTTTTAAATTGCACATTAAAAAAAAAGGTGTTATATGCGTAATCTTAAGGAATTTCAGTTTCTGTATTTATGGAAAACATTTTTGTATCTCGTGCTTTGTTTCATGCAGCCATAATTACTGATAAACTAGTTTAGCATTGTGCCTTACCAAAGTCACCTATTTTATTTTTTTTTTCTTTCTACTCTGGATTTTCAGGAGATAAACCTGTTTTAATCAAAGTCATTCCCACATAGCAATTAGATCTAATTAGTCCAATTATCAAGATTCTAATTACATTAAAATATACCCCCTAAATCTCATATCAATTATGGTATGTGTGACTTGTCCTGATCAGAAGACAGGAATAGAGAGACAGAGGGAAGACAAAAGCTTGAAAAGGTAGAAACGATGAGCTTCCCCAATCTCTGGAGGCCAAATTACTGTGGTAGTGACTCTACTTGTCCCTGAAGCTCTTCTCACAAAAGACACTGTGGGCATCTGGGGGATAAATGTCACTTAACCTTAGTTCTTTTGTGTCATATTTCAAACTATTTCGTGGCTGATCATGGGGTTATGATTAGTTACACATTTGTTTTATCTCATTCAATTTAGTGACGAATCACAATAAATCCACTCTTATAATTTAGAGTCACAGCAAGTTACCAGACACTTTCATGAAGTCTTCGTTTGGATCGTCGATATAGTTGTAGTGAAACTAAGTTGTATCAAACTCAGGCTGGACTTGTGCTTACACATTGATTCCATTGGTTTCCACTAACCTGCATATGTCTGTATATAGCCGTTTCTGGCGCGGTGTGGCACAAAAGGTGTAGCGGCAGCGCATGCACATGCATACGCTTGCACCGCCTGTTCTTGCTGTGGAGTCAGAAGGAACACACTGACCTAATTTCCCCCAGTTAGCTCGCCTCGTTGGGGACCAACGTTCCTCTCCACCCGTTTCCCCCAACCAAGCCTATCAGAACACTCCCTGTGTGCCTCGGTGTCTCTATCATTCTGTGCCCTCCATCGGTTTGAGTCTGCGTCCATGTTCAAGTATTAAATTGACAATATTATCCTCCTTCCAGTTGTCCATCATTTCCTATCTGTGGTGCTAATTACTCTGTTGTGTGCGTGCAATATTGATATGGTGCGCCGTGCCGTGTCATTCCTTTTGCTCAAAAAGAACCAATAAGTATCATAGAGAGAAGGCAAGATCAACCCGCAGAAAAAAAAAAGGAGAGAAAACCACCTGAAATAACAACTAGTTCCAGGCTGTCAATCCTTTGCACAGTGCAGCGCCGAATCACAACTCGGTGCAAGGGTCAATCAATTCTGATGTAATGCTGGTAGGAGAGGTGGGTGGAGATGGCAGTGCTGGTCACCCCTGAGTCTCCGGTGCTTTTCAGGGCTCTTTCCTTTGCTGAGGGGGCAGGAATTTGTCTGCGGTGTGTGCATGCACAAGTACATGCGTGCACGTGTGAAAGAGAGGCCCCTGGCTACCTCGGCCCGAGTGCACATGTTAGGGTTTTTTGCGGCCAGACGTGCCCTGGGTCACTTCGAGTCTCGCACACACGCACACACAACATCAACGTGCTGTTTCCTTTATGGAAATCTGAGCTGTCAGCTCCCTGACAGGCTAACACTGCAATATGATTGGTTAATCTGCAGTGATGTGGGTGTCAGCGAGAGATGTCCCATTGGTGGCCTGGGTCAAATGAAGGTGTTTCCCATTGACTCGTAAGGAGGGAGGGGGGTGTCAGATAGGGGAAAGTGACAGAAACTATATGGGCGAGCATATGAGTGATTGTGTGTGATTTGTGCATGAGAAACTGTGTGCGCCTTTGCGAGAAAGAGAAGGGAGCCCGAGGTGACACTTCACTCACGCTCTTCTTTTTTTGGTCTGTAATCATTTCTTTTCCTGTCTCATATAGACATCTAAAAAAGATGGCAAAAGTCAACAAACAACTCCTCAAGAAATGCGACGTGGATTTTTTTTTTTACATGTAGCTATATATTAACTAATGCATTGTAGCACAAATACACACTAATGTGCAGTGCCCTGTGAAAATAAATATGAACTTTTAGGAAAACACCAGTGACGGGCAGCTCCGATAATATAAGTGACAAGTTGTGGCTCTTGATGTAATCAGAATTTGATGCACTGTGTAGCAACTGTTTATACTATATCTTCAGCTCTCATTTTAGCCATTGTGAGTTTGAAGTCATGGCAGGTCTGATTGGTAATTGTTTTGACACTAGAGGCTTAAACATTTGCTTGCACTTTGTTTAAAGATACCCGTACCAAAAATGACAACAAAAAAAAGTGCCACGTTCCCACAAAATGTTTTCATTAAAATCTATTTTTTCTTAATTATTCCTTCTTTTGGTTGAAGATGTGATGAACATGTTGTTATTGGGTCCTTGTTATTATATGGATGTGTCCCTGTACATTTTAAAAGACAAAAGCATGCAGCGTTCAGGAAT
Source organism: Lipophrys pholis (assembly GCF_963383615.2). NCBI lineage: Eukaryota > Metazoa > Chordata > Actinopteri > Blenniiformes > Blenniidae > Lipophrys > Lipophrys pholis. The sequence goes on from NC_137648.1 coordinate 9,267,288, forward strand.
TTTGTCCTGACAGAAAAGTTAAATATCAATAAAATGAATATGTGAGTAGTTGACATCATGTTAAATATAATGTAAAAAATCTCTAGCTAGACAAACAGAGAGTGGTTTGAAACTTAAAGATACCTCAGCCGACTCTGAATGGCATTTCAGGTCAAGTCTTTTTCTCATTTTTTTTTGTTGATAATCCCTTATTTGCTCTCTGCATACGCATGTATAACACATAGCGAGCTGCTCATAATTATTTCCTTTCCCCCCCTCGCACTCCCTCTTGTTAATTCAGGTCTTTATCTCACTTTCTCTGCCTCTAATTTTCTCCATCTTTTTTTCTCACCATCCTGTCTCTATCTCTCTGGTGACAATGTCCTGCAGTTATGAGGCAAGGTCAGAGAAGTGAAATCCATTTAAATACTGATGCAACTCTCTGGAGCCCCATCCACAGGCTCTGCAGCACCCCTCCCTGCACGCCCCAACCAAACTGATGAATGGATAAATCTCTACAGAACATGTATTATTTGTCCTGCATTAATCATTCAGGGTCTAACAAATCTACTGGCACCATGTTCTGTGTGTTTTCACACACAAAAAAAACAAAAAAAACTTTATGAAGAGAACAACAACCTGTTCTTCATTGTTGAGGATTGAGGTGGTCTGTGTGTGTGTGTGTGTGTGTGTGTGTGTGTGTGTGTGTGTGTGTGTGTGTGTGTGTGTGTGTGTGTGTGTGTGTGTGTGTGTGTGTGTGTGTGTGTGTGTGTGTGTGTGTGTGTGTGTAAAAAACGAGTACTTGGAAGTCCCATTGTGTTTGTTGATCCCAGGTGCATCTGCATTTGAAATGTTTCCACGCTCGTTTATGGCGCACCGAGGGACCTGCCATTTCCCATGTTTTAATTCCCTCTCATGCTAAGTCAGGCGCGCCATAAAAACGCCACATGTTGCTCCGCAATGAAAACAGCTACCTCATGTATGCATCTAAACTATTCCAAGGTGCACGAGGAGGCCAAAGGACGTTTTATCAGGAGTTTGGTTTGGACAGTGCCGAGGTATCACTCGTCGTCATCTCAGGAAATCGTGGCTCGACAGCACTTGAGGCACTTGTGGCTTTTTCCATATCCCTCATATGCTTGTTCGCATGTGGAAATGCCCCGCACATTGTAAAATATAGTAGCCAGGTATTAGTCAAGCGCAGATTCTAATAAAGTGTATTTGAGTTATTTTCACTGTTTGTGATTATACTCCTCCACTCCTGATCAGTTGCAAACCCATTATAAGTTTGTTGGTGAGCTGTTATTTAGTTTTATTCACCTGATGCTCTCCAACTCTTGAGTCAGTTTCATTTTTAACAGCATTTAAAATACCTACCACTGGGCTCCTATTATTTTATCAATGAAACATGTTTATGTGGACTCTCGCTTTGCCAGTTTTGCAAAAGTAACTGTGCTTATAAACCCACCAAATGCTCGGGTTGTTGTACTTGGATGGATAAAGTGTGTAAATAAATAAAGAAGTGGAGGGAGACCGTGTGAGAGAAAGAGGTGAGCGCAAACTCATTTGTATAGTTTGGAGATTTTCTTTTGCAGTATAAATAAAACTTCTCACAAGATGATATAAAATGACTCAATTATCTAAGCGCCTTGCAGGCATAAAGTGTTGCTCTGTTCAAGTTGTGTTTACTCTCACACACACACACACACTTGATGGAAAATGATACCAGCTTAGCAACCTATGATTATCTTTTGATATATCTTGTGGGAGTGGGTTTCTTTGTGAATTCTATGTTCGTCGCTTCCCGATTTTTATTTCCCCCACCTGTGCTAAGTCTTGCTTCTACACCCGTTATTATGTAATACGTACTTCTGGATTAATTCAATAAGTGTGAAGCGAACACTTCCATAGTGTTAATGCATTATTAAAAGGTGGATTTACATCCGAGGGACGTACACATTTGTTTATGGAATACATGCACAGCTGCATAAATTACCACCTTGTTATACAAATGTGTAAACTGAACATTATAAGTGTATGTGAGTGCATACAAGCAGTCGAGCTCAATTGATTCATTGATTTTGATTGGTCATTGGGGTCAGTGTTTAGGTCAGTGGCAGTAGTGGTAGTGTTGTAATGATATGTTTGGACAGACACACACCGACAGACAATAAAAGTTCACTAGAACTTAAGCAACACAAAGTAATAGTTCCTCGCCTAAATTAAATATGTGCTTCTATAATGAAAAATGCATTAGCGATCGCATAAAATGTACTCCGTGAAGAGAAACGTGGGCTAAGACTATTATTCATCATCACATTAAAATTGCTTGTGCATTAAACTGTGAGAAGCTTTTCTGTACTTCTCTTATTTTCTTGAATTCACTGTTTTTTGGTTTTTTTTGCAGTGCGCTGACTTAACACATAACAAAAGGAAAAACAATGAGAAACGCCTGCAATAATTACCCACAAAGCCGATTTTCACAGCTTGTTGATTTTCCTTTAAATTATTAAAATCGATTCAACTGATTGAATTTGATGACTGTATTTGTTGTCAATATCACAGTTGCTGCCAAATGATGCCACGTCGCCCAGCGTCCGAAGTTTGGACTCCATTGTTGTATCTGTATAATTTCTATATCTTATTCAATGTGACATTTATTAATAAGCCACCTGCTATATAATTATTTTGGGGGACTTTTGTGTACTCTATTAATCCCTGTTGGGGAAATGTTTTGTCCACCTTTAACCCATCCTATTTCTAGGAGCGGTGGGCTGCCACAGTATGGCGCCGAGGGAGCTGCTGGGGGTCAAGGGTCATGCTCAGGAGCCCACAGTAGTGACCTGTCCACTGTGGGATTCAAACCTACGACTTTCCAATCCCAAGTCTGCCTCTGTGACCTTTAGCCCAGCACTGCCCAGTATATCTCGCACTTTTGGCCAATCACGCCCTGGTTGTAGTGAATGAAGCAAGACTTTGCCTTTTTTCCCCCAATAACCAAAGGAAGCTTTTTCTTCCAATTCAAATGGTTTTGCTGTTGGATTCAGATTGGACATGAGAACTTGACCTTATCCAGATCAGCACGATGAACACAAATAAGGTGGTTTCTCTTTTGTCAGTTAAGGCTTTCTTTATCCTGCTGATTGAATATCCAACTAATCCGTTGAATATCTTTTGAAAATGTGCTTCTTATTAATCATTGTAAATGTTCAAATGGAAAGATTATTTACATACTATTCATCAACCTCCTCTCTATGGAACTATACTTCTCACCACTCATGTCCCTCCCACCCTCTTCACTGGATTGAAAGTGTTTTTTTTTTTTTTTTTTTCTTCTTCACCTCATCCAATCAGATTTGGCCACGAACTGAGTCAGTTAGCCCGTCACCAGACACAACAATGCCTCCGGGCCGCTGCTCCCGGTGCATCCATGGGTACTCCCACAACAGGTGATCGAGATGAGTAACAAACAGTTGAAGGATGGGCTCTGTTCCTCATTCACTCCCCACTTCCTTTAAAATGCAATGACGCTGATTGGTGTTCGCGACAAAAACTTGAGATACGATAAAAAGACCGTGAGCCTGGCTGAAAACCATCGGATTCATGAATGTGTGTCCATTGTTTCACTGTGTTGAGGAAAGAGGTGATAGATACTCTTCAGATTTAAAAAAAAAGAAAAAAAAAAAAACATCTGTCAGCATTGTTTCAAATTGCAACTAAGGCTATGGTGTCTTTAGTCCTTTCTCTAAAATTATAACTTTCGGCAACAATCACATTATCTGTCACAGAGGAGGCTTTAATGCTGTCTGTTTTTTCCCCAGCAGCAACCTATCTCCGTGAGGGAAGATCTGTGGTTTTAGTGCGTTTACAAATAATGCCAGTGGACTGGAAATATCCTAATCCTCGAAATAGAGGAAACAGTAAAGATACTTGAAGTGATCTGACACTAGAGGGTTTAAGCCATCGGGGCTGCGCGGAGGGAATCTGTGGGTGACTTTCACTCTCCACAACCCTGAAGCCCTCTCTCCATAAATGTGCCATTTAAAATGTAACACACTACTGTACTCCCCTCCTCCCCCGTCTCATCCATCTCTCATCACCCATGCCATCTTAAAGGTTTAATACTTGTTTGTACTTATTATTCACTTTGTGCTATTTTTAAGAGTGCGGCTCCTGTTTGTTGTCATGCCGAACGACATATAAGGGACCCAGCCTGGGAAAACCGGTCCAGAAGAAGGTTCTTACTCTGGTGGCTGACAGATATACGCTAGTTAAATCTGATTTACAGGCCTTGGCACACTGTGGGAAGGTTTAGCGAAGATGATGAGTCCTTTTGCAATGTGCTTTGATGACATGGGAATGAACAACAAACATATCAAAACTAAGATAATGATGGAACAGCTTCTGGCCCAGATTTTACAGAAGCATATAAACTACAATTAAAATATAGTATTATGTGCCAGTGCATGCCTGTTGAAATGGTTAGTTTCGTCACCGGGCTGCTATGCCACATGCTATCAGCCGTTCAGAGGACAATTGCTGTGATATTGGGATGAAACATCCGTCGTCCCTGCAAGATTAAAAAAAAAAAAAAATCACACTCCTCCGCCCCCTGCCTTTGCCTCTTTTTCTGCATTGTAGTTTTGTAATTGGAGGTGCCATAATGAAATCAATTCAGTGGAGATAACAGATTTCACATCATGTTACCGGTTTCCTTTAGAAGAGGCGGCCGCACGAAGGCGTCTAAAAATATTCCTCTTTCATGCATCATCAATATCTTCATTATATGAAAGATGGACGTCAGATTGTGTTTGCTGTTTCCATCCAACGCCAGCTGACAGGGGAGCAGCTTGCCTGTGTCTGTTACATGCAGCCTATTTTTTATTTTTTTTTTGTCTATTCTGTGATTGCACTTTAGCAGACGTGCGGAGAGTGGTTTTACACCACAAAAGTGAAGCAAGTCGTGATAACGATTGGAATTGAAAAGAAGCATCTTTGTCAAAATCACAAAAAGAAGCAAGGACACACACACACACACACACACACACACACACACACACACACACACACACACACACACACACACACTGGCTCCTACATAATCGTTTTTCTGTTGGGATTATACCTCTGAATCCAGTATGTAGAAACAATAGACAACAGAATTGTAGATTTCTTTCGTGTTGTGCATGAACAAAAATACATTTCTTTTTATTGTAAATCGGGCAGCGGACATTGTGAAACATAATAAAGACAGTTTGTTCTTTTGTAACGTTCTGCTGTTCTGTAAAATTAGAGGCTGAAGATTACAGGAAACATTGTGTTCAAATAAAAATCGTTTCTCTCTTTAGGAAAATAAATAGCAATAGTGTCTCTTTTTTGTGATTACATCTTAGGTAGCCTCTTTTTATTCATTCTCATACAAAATATATATTATTTTCTAAAACCTTTAACTTGGTGAGCAATGATACATTGTGACTAGTTGGCAACTAAAAATGTGAGATACTGCACAAATGTTAGAGTTTTCAGTTGGAGTGAAACTACATTGGAGTGAAACTTTGTGCATTTTGTAATAGTGTTTATATATAGGACTGATCATTGAAATGAAAAGTTTAGCTTTTTTTAACAAAAAATTCAAGTGCCATATTTTTGACTCTACTTATATATCAGAGTATTTTGGAAGTTGACTTATATAAAAAATACTTTATAGCCCAGTGAGATTGAGACTTAACAATCAAAGATGGATGGCTTCCACCTCTGGGCCTGCTCGTTCCAGAGGTTTCTTCCAGTTGAAGGTGTTTATTCTCTTTCCACCCTTTTCTTGGCTTATTCATGAAGGATTGTTGTTTTTTTTCTACATTTCATTTCGATGTCAAATGCTGGTGATGAGTATGTTGTAATTGGTGCATGGAAATATTGCTCTTGAAATACCTGTATGTCTCTATATGTGGTGAAAATCATTGTTACACTGCTCCTATCCTGTAGATACAGCATGTTATCGCACTCCGAAAAGATGAAGTATACCTACAATGTAAACTGTACTGTAGTTGAAAATCCTCACCAAGGCCTTGAATCAAAACAGACTTTTATGACACCTTTTATTCTCCCTGCTTGAGTTTACTTCCGTCAAGCTATGAATATTTATCAGCCCGAACTGTTGAGTTAGCATTTTCTGAGTGGATCCCCATTTTTCCAACATGTACTCTTCTGAGCACACACCGAGGAGCTTGATTCCGCTTCAGAAAGTGAGAGCACCTCGCAGAAACCCTGGACTCTTTTGTTTCAAACCCGAGTGTGTGAGGGTTCATATATTAGCCTCATGTATAAGTAGGGAATACAATTTGAGGCTTCATTTTGATGTAAGTCTCGCCTAATTATTTGGCAACGGGGGCTGGCTGAGCAATACAATTGATTCTGTTTTTCCACTTTAGGCAATGTACCATTTTCCCTAGATACACACTACAAAGTGAATTCCAACTGTGCTCTGGGACACAGTGGTGAGACACGGGGATGTCCACAGGCACAGGCCTCCAGTCACATTCTGTGATGCTAACCATAGCTGTACTGTAAACACCTACTTTTAGCCTCATTCTAATTACTACCAGGCAGACAACAGGGGTCATCAGTGTCTGCTTATGTTTACAAGTGCAAGCTACAATGCACGCAGGCCCATGCTTGTTGCAGCTGTACACACTAATTTCCTTTACACACAAATCCATATCGCGCATTCTTGTCCGTGCCTGTGTGCATGTTGAACTTAAATCAGTGCTTTACCTGCCTTGTCGAACTTTCCTTTCCTTTCCTCCCTTCTACTTTCCTCTTCCCTTCTCTCCTCTCAATTCCACTGCTCCATCTGTGCCCTCTGTATGAAAGGGAATAGTTGAACAGGCCTGACAAAGGGCGGCACAGAGGAGGCAGAGGTGCTGAGGGAAGCTGAGCACTGCTGGAAGGGATTCCTCTCTGTTTGTGTGTCTCTATGTGTGCGTCTCCACCTTTAATGTTGACTGCTTGTATCTGATTATGGATGAAAGCGTTTTAATACATGCGATTCACGCTCTTCTGCACTGTAAGTCAAGACATCATGTCACCGTAGCTGATTTGATATTTCAGTGGTGAATACACCTCATTCAAAACTCTTCCTCTGTTGAAATAATCCCTTCTGAAGCTGTGCAAAAAGTATATGCATCAGTTGTGAGGTAAAAAAAACAACCCAAAAAAACATTGACCACAAAACAACTGTATTGTCTGTTTTACTAATGTTGTTGTTGCTCAACATGACAGCAAAAACTGTCATTCTGATTCATAGATCACCACAGACTGGACCTGGTGTCTGTCGTACACGCCTGTCTGACCGAGCCCGCCTGGCCCTCCGCATGCTGCCGTCCGAGCTGGGCCTGCCGTTGCTGGGGCAACAACAACTGCATAGTTGCTGGCATGGCTCCGTTCGTCAGCTCGGCCTCATTATGCTGCTGCTGGCTTTGATGTGGTTTGTGAGGCTCTACCTGCATTACTGCAGCCAGTGGCTCTACCTCCAGGCCATAGCAGTTCCTGTCAACAAGTGAGTTTGCTTCCTTTGATATTGCCCTGTACGTACACACATATGGGAGTGTATGGATACACATACACACAGAACTACGCAGACACTGTCTGACTGCACACTTTGCAATTGACATAAATCTATTAACAAAATGAAAGACAGATCCATAGATATTGTAGATTTCAGAAGCAGATAGGCAGATGAATGCACAAACATGAAAAAAACAGACATGCACGTAATCTCCGAAACACATAATTACGGTAAAATGGGATCTGGAGGGGCGCTGAGAAGAGAATGAGGATATGCTGTGTGTCTGAGTGAGTGTGTGTGTATGTTTGTTGGCAAACATGTAGGCTGGATACACCCAAATCATCTGTTTGGAATCCCCCCATTAACATTTTAACAAGACTCTCTCAATATTAACAAACCATTGCTGCAGGAGTCGGCTCACCACACGGCTTCAAGTCCCAAAAGGCTACATTATTTGGAAAGAATTTATTGTTATTATTTGGTACACAGCATCGATAATAAACAGCAATAAGATACCACGGAACTGTTAAATCACAATGCCATAGCATATGGTGTTGGTTTAATTCATCACACTAAAACAAAGTAAAAAAAACACTGGCTGCAAACATCCATACAACCAGGTTTTTATTACAATAACATGGGGGTGCAAGTGTCATGCATTAAATCATGGAAAGTGATGGAGAAAGGCAGAGTTAGAAAAAAAAAACCCTCTTATCTGAATGAAAAAAAAAAAGAAAAGAATGGACTGAGGGGGTGGATAGGATGTGAAAAAAACAAAAATGTGAAAACAGAGGGGGTCAACGTTGGATGACAACTTCCACATGTCCGAATCTACTGCTCTCCCTCCGAGCATTTCTCTCTCCACGCAGTGAACAGAGCTGGTGGTGTCTATTGGAGAGAGAGAGAGAGAGAGAGAGAGAGAGAGAGAGAGAGAGAGAGAGTCCAAGTGACAGTGAGTGTGGTTAGCGTGATGACAGGCATCCCTCGCTTCTCACTCATTTTCTTCCTTTCTAACTGCCTTTGCTTCCGCCTCTCCTATAATCCACCCTGGGCCATCAGTGGACAGCAAAGTGTTCCCTGGAGCAGCAGCTTCTGACCCCAGTGTTGCCTCATTCACCCATGACCCGTCCTCTTTCAATTTTTTACTCTGATGGAAGTCGAGTAGAAATAAAAAAAAATTGTAATTACGAATTTGAAGATGGTATCTGTTCATAAGTTGAAATAAAAAGGTGTTTATTGTGAGAAGCTTTCCTCTTAACTGGACAAATAGTCAATACACTGTGTTTTTGTGCCTGGAGTTTAACTGTACTTTTTTATGAATGCATGATATTTTAAGAGCTCAATAAATGTTCTTAAGATACAATGTGTTGAATAATGAGTAACTATGACTGTCAAATAAATCCATTGCTGTAAAAATCATATTTCTGGGATAAATAGAGAAGCATGAAGTAACTGTTCAAAAAACACATGTCTGACTAAATGTGGTAGTTCATGAAATGCAGAAGTGTAACTGTCTGGGACAGTAAACTTCATTAAAACCCTCTTTTAATTTGTACAGGACTGATGACAATGTAACATGGTTATAAACACAATTCCATCATAGGCTTGAATCTGTGGGATTTGCTTCAGATAAAACAGCAATGGACCTCCACTGTCAGATTAATGGACAGAATCTGAGAGATGCTTGACTCTTGGAGCAAATCAGATGGGAATTAATGAGGAAAAAACTGGACCTCTCCTCTCCCACTGCTGGCTCTACCTGCTCCTGACTGATGGGAAGATTAAGAAACTCATGAGGCTTGCTGTAAATGGGGGAGTCTAACTTCCACCATGAGGCTTGGAAAGGCTCCGTCATGTATCAGCAAAGGTGCAAATACAAGCAGCTCTTTTTTTGTGTTCTCCCTTTTCTGACATTCTAAATATTTTAATTCAATTTGATATATATAAAGATTATCAAGTCAATTAAAGTGTTCTTTAAAACACATTACTAGCGAGCAGGAAGACAAATCGCAGCCAATTATGAAGGTAATTGTCATCAAACTAATTAAATATGATTGAATCAAGCACAAATGACGGAACACCAAGTGTGAATTGCCTGAACTAGTTGCCCTTGAGCTGCAGAGCGTCACAAACACAAATATGGCACACACGTATTGACACTTTCCTCTCTCGCCAGATTCCGCTTCCACGCACACACCGTGGACCTCGTGTACCAGAGTTCTTTGCTCCACACCCGGGAGGAGCTGGCAATGGTGGTGGTGGGTCCCCTGACCTTGAACGCAATAACGTTCCTGCTGGTTCTGATCAGATGGGGCTGTCAACAGATATTTGGCTCACTCCCTTCCTTCACGTCAAAGTTTATCATGGCTCAGGGAGTGTGGACAGTCCTCGACCCCCTGGCAGTCTTTGCAGTGGACGCCGTCCTCGGGGTAAGTCACTTAAAAATAACTTGGACACTTGTGCACTTTAAATAGGAGTTCACTTTATCTTGGCAAAGTGACTTTAGATTACACAAAAAAAGAAGGGGGGGGGGGGGGGTAAGAAAGGAAATGTGCAAGGTTAGATGGGTGCCTTTTATTTTGGCAGTGGGTTGGATTTTGTCAGAGAGGAAGGATTTTAACGTGAGCATGATAATTTGATAAGAGAGGATGTCTGGATTAAAAGTCTGCTAAACTGCTGCTCAACACTTCTGCCGAACCAAAAACAAACAAAACATGTTTATGTACAGAATATTGAAATGTAAACATGTGCAACATTTTTGATTTTCTAATGTAAACTGAATCCGCTTCTGTTCTAGTAAGACCTTTAATACCAGTCTTCATTTCAAACTTGGCAACTCTAGAATACAGAGTTTCCCTTCCAATCATTGTCTCCTCAGCGTCTGGCCTACAGCCCTGACACACCAGTGGGTGATGCTGCAAAGCTTTACTGGCACTTCTATCGAGCTGACCAATCCGGTGCAGCCGGCGTGATCATCACTCTTTTCCTCTATGGAGTCATTTTCCTGCTCTCCGGCACCATCCTCTTCATTTACCTGCTCAGGTGAGAGGCGCGCCATGTCAAACGGTTTCAGAATGGTTCTTCAATATGATAAGCTGACTAAACAAAATCAGTTCTTGATTTCACGCTGCTACTTAAAATGAGCATAAACAGGCTGCCATTACATTTATAGCTACAGTCAAGCCACCTAACACTAGTTAGATTTAATTCAAGCGTTAGACATGTGATATAAATCGCTCGGTGTTGTTGTAGTGAGCATAATTGCTGCTACGGTGTTGCAATGATTTGTTTATTTATTTGATTTCATATTATTTAAATTTTCTGATGTTTGCATAGATGATTCTTGGGAACTTTACTGTGGACACGTTCTACTTGTTGCTGCTTCGTTTATGCTGTACTTTATATGCTTTCTATGTTTATTTGATGGTCCATTCCTATTGAAAACACTTTTAAAAAGTCTCTAAAAATGAACAGCAAGCAACAGTATTTGTTCGGTTATCGCTCTTTTACGTCTGACTGAGAGCTTTGTTCTTTACTTTTGAGTGCAGCTAAAAAAAAATGTAACGCTGTTGTTGTCAACTATATGACATTTTTTTAACTGATACAGCTCGCCGTCTTTATATAGAAAGACATTTCTCTGAATACTCATCGGTTTCATTTGAGAAATGCGTCAAACACTGTCCAAGATTTATGTTCCGTCCACAAAAGAAGCACAGAAAACACCAGAAAATAATAAATAACTCATTCCCTTTTTATTCTATGTACTCTATTAGTCATACATTCAAAACGCTTCTACGCAGACAAAGTTCATGCAAAACCAGACTCACACACACAGCTGCTCTCCTGAACCCCCCCCGTGCAGCAACCGGTTGGAAAATTGAAAGCGTTTCTAATTAAAAAGTCAGATGTGTATGGATATAGCATGAACATGTTACCCTTTCCATGATTTTGCATGGTTTGAATGACTGCGGGTTTCATACATATTGAAATACACAGCATATACACAGCATTCTGATGAGGTGTGTTCTCCGCTCATGTCTTGGTTGGTCTGATGTTGTAGCACCTGAAATGGCCCACAATACTTCCTGCCAGGTTTTTCAGTCCTGTTAGACGATGCAGGAGCATCCGTGAGAGTTTAGCACTGCTTGGTATAGGAAATTTGATCTCGAACAGTTGAGTCAATCTTTGCTATTTTTTTCTTCTTCTCTGTTTTATTCAAAATTCAAAATTCAGAAGCCTTTGTTGTCATTGTTGTTTAAAAACGAACAATGAGATTGAGTGGCAGCTCCCTGGTGAAAAACACAGGAGGTTGGTGAGCAACAGAGAAAAGGTCAATGACAAAGGTCGTTCACCCTCAGAAAAGCTGCACATCATTTGTTGCAGCTTTGGAAGTAACAAGGTAACAAAGGTAGGTGTTAAATTACTGAATACTGTAACTCAATATGTGTCCAAGATGTGTTTCCCCACCTTTATATCAGACCAAATTCCATTAACAGCTCAAAATGTAAGAAAACCCTCATTGAATTAATCAGTTTGAGATTGGCGGCTGAGGAGAGGGTGCCATCTAATTTCAGTGAGCGGGACGCTTATCGGGATCCAGCTAAATGGACAATATTAAAACAGCAGCCGGGAATAATGACTTCTGCCACTCAACCGCCACACGGGTTTGTATTGAATGTAGGCCACGAGGCTGAAGCAAAGCTGATAATTTTATGGGTTACAGTTTTCTATTGGCTGCAAGGAAAAGGCTCTGACACAGACCGTGACCCATTTCTAAAAAAATGCCCCGGGCTATATGTATAGATAGAATGGACTGTTATCCTTTTTTAATTACATTTTAGGCAGCCTTTATTCACTGCCTGCAAAAATACATGTTACACCTCTATCCTCTTTGAAACTTCTTAAACACTAATGGGAGTGATGTCACACTGATATGCAGGTGCGGATTGAACGAGAAAATGCGTTTTCTTCACATTCATGATGTGTGTTTGATGATGACATATCTGCTCTGCAATAATACGTAGAGCCCATGTACTGACTATCAATGGGTGAAATATTAATAGGATGTGATATAAGCAAACATGTAGTAATCAGCCTGACCTATTCTGCCTGGTGCTCCTTTTGATCTGATATTGTCTTGTTGACATACATGTTATGTTAACATAGACGTGTCCTTATGGTGAACCTAACTCTAAAAAAGAGTTAATATGAGCCTCATCATCCAGGTCATACCCCACAGATAAGAATTACTCACTTTTATTCAGGGCTCTTCCTCCACCAAGGAAATTAGCCTGTTTTGAAGCACAAAAAATGCAAAGACGGTGAATTCCTCCAAGAGAGCGACTGCATAAATGAATGAAGAAGCACAATTCAGATGTAGGATGAAAATGAATGCATGCTATTCCTGTGTCTGAGGTCAAGATTCTACAAACACTCTGCTCCCAAGAGCGATGGGGAATGATGCTGAGTTCAAAGCTCCGTACCAGCTTCTTGTATAAATCCTTGTCTCCTTGATGTTGGTTTTATTTGAGAGTTGATTACCCTCTGACAGGCTAGAATCTCTATGGAAGGGCACAAGGTCTGCTGGTTTTGATGGTCAGCCAAGGCATTTGTTTACAGACATGGTGTTTCTTTTTAGGGGTTGGCTGCATGCACCCTTGTGTGGCAAAAGAAAAATAACACTTTGGTGATGTGCACTCATCTGGAGGTATGAATCAATATGCTCTCTGCTGTGCAGAACATTTTCTTGTGACTCAAGCCGGGCTCTCTAGACACATCTGCAACCAGCACGTCCGTTGCATCTGCCATCTTTGAAGCTCAGCATTAACACTGGAGAACATCCCAGGATCTCCCTCCCACACAATAATAGATGTACAACCACGCAGACACCCAGCCAAACACAGACATCTCTATAGTCAGCTTGTGTTAACAAAGTACTTCCCACTCACAGGCCAATTTGTTTGATTCCTTTTGCTGTTGCCATTGATGTATTAGTCTTTTATAGAGCATCACACTGCAAATATGCTCTGCGTAATCAATAAAAGTTTTCTGTGTTTTTCCACCAACTTGGAATAATTGTGATTGCATCTGTTCCATAAAAATGACTCACTCGCTCAAGCAAAAAAAAAAAGTAGCAGTGGAAATAGTTCTATAGTAATAATCTTTGACACCAGGCAAAAATACATCCAATATAGTTGACTTTTTCCTTTTTTTTTTCTTCTCTCTCAACATGTAACTTCCAGATTCCACAACGACGGTCGCATGCTGGACGTCTTTCAGCGACTCACAGCCAGAGAGGGGATGTACTTTCTTCCTCAGGATCTGGAGCTGTCCAATCAGGAACTGAGCTACATAGTTAAGAAAGCAGAGCAATGGAGGGGCTTCAATGGGGAAAGGCGCAAGGTAATTACATTACTCTTCTGTGGCCTTTTGTGGCTATTGTTTTTCTTTCGATCAGAATGAGCTAAAATGGCTAAAAATGTATATAAAAATGTTAAATATTGGTTGTCTTGCACACGGGGAAGTTTCAGTCTCGGTGCTAATGCTGATTAATAAAGCAGGCTGGGCTGAAACACTGAAAATCCATTGGTCACTTTTAAGGAGATAGTATGATGGAGAGCATGTATCGAATGGGCTCATTTTATATCATTACATTTTCTTTAGTTACATTTGAGAAAGCTGAGAATTCATCTCAGAGGTCTTTAGCTTCATTCTAATTAGTACAAGATAATTACCAAAACAGAAACTCGGGTAGCAGGCTGCCTGATTAGTCTGTGAAAACCAATTTCCGAAGATATTTCATTAAAGAGAGACCGCTCAATCAACACCACATTCTGGGATGCATGTGCATGCATGCAATAGTGGGCACTCTCTTAAGCGTGGACGTGGTGATGTCAGGTAAGGCAGCTGAAATGACTGAATGTCCCCATGAAATTAACATCGCAGGGAGAAGATGGCGCATGTTTGACAGCCCGACGCAGGTCGATGGTGATGACTCGGGGAAGGGCAGTGTATTAGCACCGAGCCTACACCCCATGTGAAATCTTTGCATAATGATTGAAAATGTGACTTGTTGAGATAAGGGGAAATAGCAGGCAGCGATCAAACCGCAGCCCCCTTTAATTTATTCTGTAGGGTTTGTTAGTGGCACACATCGCTCGGCGTTTCCCCGTGTTCATTAACTCTGGTGCTCTTTGCTTGCACAAGTTCATATGGAAACTATCGAACGAAGTCAACTTGCGGTGGACAATGAACCTGGTTAAAGGAAATAAAGCTTGTGTGATAAAAACTGCCTCCACCAAGCCAGAAAATACTTTAAAAAAGTCAAAATAGTTTTCATTTCAATGAATAAATCACAACATTATTGATATATTGTGTAATCCTGTATTTAGAAAACATTTACTTTAATTTCTTGAACTGTTTGAAAAGGCAAGCTTAATAACTAAAAGATTTGATTACAATATTCATATATAGAGCATAGTGTTAGAGTTTTTTTGTTTTTTTTTCCCCCTGGTTGGAACATGCATTTAGATTTGTTCTGCTTGGAGTTTGCATGTTATTCATTTACTCTTTATGGCCTGTAGGCATGTGTTGTACCCATCTGCGCCCGACTCACTGACTTCAGTACGAGATTCTACCTTTTGACACAAATGGGAATGATTTAAACATGTAATCTGGTGTCTGTTAATCTACTTCACCATTAATGAGCCATAACTGCCGCCGCACCTTCAATGCAAAGTACTGTGTTGTTTGTTTGTGGTTTACATGAAAAAGAAAACAATATATTGTTTACATAAACGTAAATTGTCATTGTAATTTTGCTGTCAGATAGTCTAAAATTTAGACTATCTGACAGCAAAATTACAATGACAATTTACAGTTTCTAACTTTCCTCTGTTTCCCACCTGTCTTGTGAGCCGTAATGAAGTGCAGCCCTGGCTCTGAGAGGTGACTACACTGCTGCTAATGAGATGGTGATGGACCTGTTTATTGGAAGAAAATTGAACCTCCCAATGTTTGGAGACTTTGAAAGAAATTACATCCCCAAAATTTGTGATTAAGAAAAGGCTCCATTTAGCAGCTGATGGCCTCTTGCTGCGGTGCGCCGCTAAATCATCCTTGCATTACCACATATCTCCCTCCACAGCAACAATTGAAGCATACTTTATATTGTACCTAATTCGGTGTTATTAAACTGATGAAATGCTCACACGTTAAAGCATTTTCTGGCATGATGAGAATTTAGGTTTATTGCATTTTAACATTTTTACATTATTCAAGCATACCATTTTTCATCAAAATAAGATGGGCTGTGCCATTATTTCATAATTATTGTAACAATTTCTCCTATGAAAAGGGTCACTTTCCTAACTCAGCAAAGACATGTCCCTATTAGACTAATTTGCCTACATGCAAATTTTTGTCATTTTTCCCTCATTAACTATTTATCATAGACAGGGAAAAAAAAATATATTCATGAAGGCGAGCAAAGCAGCAGCCCGACAGAGCTGAAACTAATATTTTGCAACTCTAATGATTTTTTGCATCCTTAATTAGATAGAATAAGGTTGATATGATTAGGTCAGGATGTAGTGTTTTTCATTAAAAATACATTTCAGAAACTGTATTCCAAATGTGCCCTTGCAATTAAATAATGAATCCGACGCATTCCTTATTATGGACCCAATTAATATCAGAGGCAAGGGCGTAATTTTAATAACAGTGGGCTACGAGGCCTTCATTAGCTGAATGAGAGAAAGGAGGGATGAGGAGAAGGAAAACAAGGTACTCACAGGAACAGCAGCAGTCGGCAGCCAATTTTTGAAAAGTTATTGAACGTTACACCCTTAAAAGGATGAAGTGTGACATTTTCCGCAGAGCAGGTTTCCAGAAAATATTGCTGGTTTGCTTTAGATTAACTAAATGTGTATTGTATGAGAATGGAAAGAAATTGATAGAATCAAATCTTGAATCGAGTCTTGAAAGGTTGATTCAAGTCAATTAAATTCTATTTTATTTGTATATCCCAAAACCCTGGTTCAGGTCGGGACTCTCCATTAATTCATTTATTGCATTCGAAACATTTGTTCAATCATTTTGTTAGTCAGAGCACCTGTATATAGAAGTAAGATAAAACTCTATAAGCTGTTTAGTCATCTCCTAATACTTTAGCGCCTTGTAGTATCAGAGCTGTGATCAACTTTGATTTGAAATTAAACTCTCGTCAAAGCAGATATTTTCATTTTCTTCTTTGGAGATGATGGATAAAGCTGTTCTTTGCGCATCACAAGTTTAAACATATATCTCTATTCGTGCTTATTCTTCTGTGCGGCGTTAAAACCGTCTTGGAAGATAAACATGAAGCTAAACTAATAAGGAACCTCCTCGAACCATCAACAGTGTTGCAACCAGAGACTTTTGCTCCATAAAATATGTCACATTGGCTTCTGGACCACCACAGGCCGTACCATACCTGCAGATATAGAAGTCATGCAAAGGTAGGACAGGGTGGACACTGCAAATATTGATTTGATTTAAGTTTCTTGTTCTGCACTGCAACTTAAAGGAAGACATGTTTTGCATGTATTTTTCCGTGTTATATACACATTTCTTTTCATCATTTGGCATATACAGTTCACATCAGCATCAACCTACATGGGATTGTACACGTGTTTATTCTACAAAGACACACAAGAAACCAAATGAAATGTGGTAGTAATCTAATGAGCTTTAACTGGTTTCCTGGTTGTGATGTGCTACAACTTAAGAAGTCTCAGGGATGTGGTCCCTCCCTCCAGCAGTGAAACAATAAAAGAAGAAATCCACATTCAATAGCCAACCAGTAAATGGCCCATTACTATCAAACTTGTAATTTTCACAAGGCGGTCATAAAATATGATCTAATTTTCACTTTGTCACCAATTACCTTTATATTATAGATTCGTTCTTGCCATATGATGACTCGAGTCAATTCATGGTTTAAATATCAGGTCAGCTTTAGAGATGAGTGACTCAGCAAAGACAGAACAACAGTTTCTTTGGTGTATTTTTTTAATGATTGAAATGTTTCAGAAATGACCACAAACTTTTTGAATGTTTTTTTTTTTATATTTGGCTGCCGTTTATATATATATATATATAAGTGCGTCACAAAATTTTCAATTGTTGTTACTTTCTTCCTTTATTTCTGCACTGAAAAGAGAAACCAATTAGAAATGTAGGTGATCTCTTCACAAATTATGGAAAACACATCACGGCTTTTAAAGTGAATCTTGTCAGTGCGCGAGTAGAGAGCGACAGACTTTGCGAGTAAACAACAATCAACACGACAGATTAGTCAACTAGAGGCAAATTTGTACAAATGGAAATTAATAAACAAAGATCTCCATTTTACAAGGGGTATAATGCTCTAAGCCAGTGAGTGGGCTAGTATGCTCCACATCATCGTAGCGGTTCAGTAATGAGCCCCATTAATTATGTAAAGGCAGTGATGCAGATGGACCTAATTAATTGTCTCCCGTCACCCCGTTGATTACTGTACCTGGAAGGGAGGTGTTAATTTCTGTAATACTTAAGCAGGTATGCAAACTGTTTTGTCGGAGCCACCGCTATGACAATGACAGAGTGGAGTGCCAGCTTACCCGCTGCAAAGCTCTTTCACTGTTAATTCACCAAAAGGAAAGTTTCCCAGTGGTGGTGGTGACATTGTGATAATTGAAGGAGAGAGGGAGAGATTAAAAGAAGTGGGGAAGGAGAGAGAGCGAGAGAGAGAGAGGGGAGAAAGGGGGTTTGTGCGACGGCCCTGGAGATGTTTTCTCAACCTGATTGCATCAACATTTGCGTACCTTTGTGTCGTTTGTCTCTGTATGTCTAGGTAATGGGTTACCAGCGGGCGAGTTTGGGAACACCCAAGGTGCTTTGCAAAAGCAGCGTGGCTGGTGGAGGGTAAACCTGTTGAGAGTCAAGCAGCACAGATTGAAGTGGTAATGATAACACTGAGTCTGGGAGGCTGGCTGTTAATCATATCAGATGTGTTCTCCATTTTAATCTAAAGCTGGTACATGCTGTTACCACGTGGCCAGCTACAGATATCAGGCTTTTCTTCTTTCTAAAATAGTTTTTTTTCACTACAATATTGTCTTGTTGACAAATATGTTTCAGATGAATACAGTCAGATTTAGAATATAAAATGTGCATTTGCTAAACTTGACAGTGAAAGATCAAAACTCAAATTATGGCCATGCATTTATTCATCCAATTCAGGGCACGGTGCACACCTCACCCGTCCTATTCAGGCCAAACACAGGGAGACAGACAACATTCACATCATGTTAAAGAATGGGGTGGAAACCAAAAGACATGGACTAATCAGTTTGTACATGAGGACAACATGCAAGCTACACACAGAATCCCCCAACTGCACTGCAAACAAGGACATTCCCATTAAGAAGTGCCCTCGCTACGTCGTCACACGACTTAGCTATAGAGTGTTAATCAATTATATTTAACAATATTAAAAGTTACTAATGCTATAAAAGGTGAACATCAAGCTAAACAAGATTGTGCAAAAGAGTTTATATTACTTTTCATAAACGTTTTGCACTGTTTTGCACTTTATGCACAGTCGTGATCAAACACAAGTAAAGGCACCAGAAAACCCATCGAACATGAGTCAGTAACACTTGAAAATATTAAACAAGCAGAGCCTACATACATTTCTGACTGTATCATTGGATCCCATGTGTCAAAATGAAATTAAATAAAACTACTTGTATATTGACATCATTAGTGCAAAAATATTTATATTGTGTTGTAATTTTGTAATGCATAGGCACCTAAAAATGTCTATTTCAGATTTTTATGTTGTATTTTAAATGACTGCAAGAAATATGACCTTTGACTTTTTTTGTTGCGGCTTTAAAATATGTGAAAAACTTTTTTTTACTAGAGTCCAGCCATAATTCCAGTACAGAAAAAACATTTCAATAGACCCTCTACCAAATCGGCTCATCCTAACTTACTGTAACCTCACAGAGGTTATTCATCAGTAAACTGGTGTAAAATAAGAAGATGCTTTAGAGAGGAAGGTGCACAGAGGGTGCAGCAGGCCGTGGCAGGTCACACAGGAACCGCTGTCACATAACAAAAGAACCCTCAGCTCGTGAAAGGGAACCCATAACAGCAACACAGGAACAGCAGGAAAGAAGAGGAAGAGCTGAGTGCTTCGGTGGCACGGGAGGGATTGTTGAAAGTCAGAGGGCAACTATTGGTCCAAGGTGTGTGGGTGTGCATGAGCACAGGGTCAGTAGAGTCCTTCCAACCCCCCCCCCCCCCCCCCCGCTCCCAATAACCCTCCACCAAAGAGGAGTGTGGTCAGTGTGTGGGCAAGTGTGTGCATGTGTCAGTGTGTATAAATGCAAACCTGTCCACGTGCGCGCTGCGGAACTTACACTGTGTCTGTGCACGTGTGTACTCTGTCAGGCACATTTAAAAATTACAAGTATGTGCAAGCAAACATTTCTGCTTGCCCACATGTCACATTAGAGCGGCTTCTTCAATTACAGTGGATGGTTTCTTTTTTTTGTTGTTGTTGTTGTTGTTGTTGTTCGTGGACAGTGCTGAGGGCTCCGATGGCCTGGGGTGATCTAGCAAGCAGGCGGGTAAGGACAGGAGCGACACAGCAGCAAGCGCACGATCCACAGTTGGAGCATTAGGGAACTCAATATGAGATATGACTGTACAAGTACATGCCTGTGTTCATGAAAAGGTCATGGACTTTGCTGGGCAGTAATGTGTGAAAGTGGTGCACAGTGGTTAAAACCAAGGCAGAAAAAAAAAACAACTAAAACATAGATGAGCATAAAACTTTTGGAAATTTTTACCTGATGCGTACAAGTTTACAGACTCAAATGTAGGGAATAAGATGTGTAAAACTTGAGCCGACGCGTGAATAAACGTCGCGATACTCTTTATTTCAGTTTAAATTTAACACATTAACACCCTGCATTTCTAAACAGGCCCACAGATGTTTCAGCAGACAGAAAAAGGAGAAAGTGTTCCAGTATAAACTCGTCGGTGTGAACAGTTTAATTACAGGGAGTGTCAGCCCCATTGCTTAATGTGTCCCTTACAATTAATCCAGGGAGAGGATGTCATTATCTACAAATGCCTGGGCCTGGGCAGGCTTTTCTGTTGGAGGGAGGGAAAGAGAGAAACAGCGGAATAGAGGGAATTCAGTCCAAACAAGAAAGAGGCTTTAGATTGTTCAGCCTGTGTGACACAGAAGGATGCAGCGGGGATGATTTTGAAATACACACCTGAAATCCTTTTATCACTTTGATTCCAATGAGTCCATCTTTGGGAAAGTAGCTACAATTTCTTTATAATATGAAGCTAAGAGGCTATGGTAAATGTACACAGTCAAACACAGGTGCAAACGCGTAAGCACCCAAGGTTTTATAGCTTTTATATGAGCGATCTGATTCCTTGTGACTGTCCGTCGTTAGTCACTTCTTTTTCCTTCACTCTCCTCCTTTTCCTCTAAAGAGTTTGACCTTGGCTGCTTCTTTGGCCTGAGGGGATAAAGAAGTCCTGGTGATTGTGACAGGTGTCGAGTCTTAACAGCCCCACATGACATCCCGAGAAGAGATGGACATTCAGAGTGTGTGTGTGTGCGTGTGTGTTTTTTTTTTTTTTTTTTCATAACGCTTTCACTCATAACCTTAAAGAGACCACGTAGTGTGTGTGTATGCACATGCACGTATACTAGATCGGTGTGTGTGTGTGTGTGTGTGTGTGTGTGTGTGTGTGTGTGTGTGTGTGTGTGTGTGTGTGTGTGTGTGTGTGTGTGTGTGTGTGTGTGTGTGTGTGTGTGTGTGTGTGTGTGTGTGTGTGTGTGTGTGTGTGTGTGTGTGTGTCTCACCGCTGATTCTCAGCTCTCATTGTGGTTATTGGCTTGGATACTTATCACCTCCAGCCTCTGAGGCTTGATTAAGCTGAAGGTACTCCAAAGTCAAATTCTGGATTTCAAAGGCAATACTCAACTTTAGCATCTGTCTGCAGCATCTTAATACGAAGCCTGATGTACTGAATTGTTCAGAATGGAGATATATCTAAGGTGTATTCAGTTTGGCTTTTTCAATCTCACTAAATACGAAGAGCAGCATGTTTGAAGTTGCATTTGAAGGCTTTAATTCAGTTTGATGTTTTAAAGTGTTCAATTGTCTTTAAGCACTTGATACCGTATCTTTTCTTTTTATTAAAGTGGGCCTTTTAGGTCATCTGTAAACTGAGAAAATTAGAAGCATGTGAATGTGGAACAAACTTGTGTTCCTTTGTTTATTAAAGTTTCAAGTAAACTTTAAGATGTTCCAGAACAAACCTGGAAAAGTGGTCTCCCGAGGGCCCAGGGTGAGTCAGACATGGTGTGGAGGGAAGAAATGGCCCTCTCTAAGTTGTTTACTGTAGGTTGGAAGTAGGCTTTCTGTAAAGGAGATTAGTAACAGTGAATTATGCATATCTTATTTTCTGGATTATCCCAGGCACTCAGAGATACTATCTCACTGCATAATCTCTTTTAAAGTCGTTTGTATTTACAGTCAGAGTAAGCCAGTCAATTTAGCTTGTTTATCTTTTCTTGAAGTTCAGTTTTAGTCTGCTAGTTATGGATTGAGTGTGTTATTGTACATTAACTATTGTCGTTCAAGATAAAAATGTGTATAGCCAGTGATCTTCACTTTACACACACATCAGTGTAAGGCATCTCTGTAAAAGCTATTGAGGCATACAAGCCACTTTGTCGCTGAGTGTGCCTGTGTGCATGCATATATGGGTGTCCCTCCATGCAAATATGAATGGGTGGCCTGTCCTGTCCAGTGGTGCGTTTAACCAGACACAGACCTTTGCTTCAGCCAAATCAGGCCCAACACAGACAGAGCGCATTCATGCCATGTTCAAGCTGCTCCAATTATATCTGCCGACCGTCCACATATTGGCCAAATTTGCAATAATAGCATATCTATTTCCATTCTAATGGCTGACATTGCTTGGCTTATCCATGCATGTATGTCGATGGTCTTTTCTGCTTCGTGGTTTGGTCTGTTAACAGCCATGTGCAATGTGCTGTAGCGCGGTTACTTCTTGGCTTCTCATGTGTAAGTGTTGCATGAACCCAACATAGGGATCTGTGCTGTTGTGGGTATTAAAGCCATTTGTGATAATATTGTTTCACAAATGTGACTCCTTCTGTTTGATGTAAATAGTGTAACAAATAAATATTTTTTAGGTAGTTATACTACACATCCAAATCAAAATGAAGCTTGTTTATTGATCAATCTCTAGTGTCATTATTTGTAATTTTGGTCAGTTTTACTCTTTCAAACCGATTTTTATGACTTATAAATAACATTTCTTTCTCCCGATGAAGTACAACAAAGGTGAGCGTGACGTTTTCTACCTCGAAAATATTATTTTATTTATGTATGTGCATGTATTCACACCTCAGTGAATGATTGTGTGCATTCTGTTGAAGTTGACCTCTGACATACAAGGCCTGTGCATCTGCATTAAATTAGATGTGCTTAATAATTTCAATTCTGTGACGCTAGCACATAGAGGTTGCATGTGACTGTGAGTCCCTTGTTGACATGTGTGCTTATGTGCCTACATATTGTTTGTATCTGTGGCAGCGTTCACCAACCAGGCCTTGAACCCGGGCCAGAAATAGTGGGTGGTGGAGAAGTGGAGGGATTGACCCTCCATAGCTTAGAGAGCCTCATTGCACAGTACACCCCCCATACACACACACACACACACACAAACACACACACACACACACACACACACACACACACACACACACACACACACACACCCTACTTTCCCTCCTCCCCATCACCCCACAGCCCTCCGCTCTCTCAACCCTCCCTCCCCCCCAATCCCTGCTGCATAGCCCCAAGCGCCCGCAGGCGTTGGAGATGCACGCATGCGTTGCCTCACTGTGTGGGGCTTTGTCTGTTTGTGAGCATGGATGTATGTGTGTGTTAGCATGTAGATGTGTGTTACTGTTTCTCTGTGCGTGTGCGGGTGTGGACAAAGGAAGCTACCACGTACACTCCTCACTTGGCAATAATCACTGATGCTCCTTTCAGCTCAATCTGTGCGAGCATGTCTGCTGCAGTGTCTGTTTTGACTGCCTTTTGTTTTGTAACATCCATTAACACTACCCCCATAAATACAAAGTACAGAAATGATGCTGCTGGTGAAATCAGTGTCACTGTTTGGTTTTATCCATAGCCAGTCTGTACAGTGTTCAATTAAAGTTATCTATGTCTGTCAAAAGTAGAAATCAGATTATCATCGTCACGTCTTTGGTGGTGTAGTGTATTTTTCCATTATTAGAGCGTTGACAGCCTCGCCAAAGCATTTGTCTTTTCACAATGCAAAACTTTCTTCCGTGTGAGAATGCTTTTTTTAAGTACCAGCTGATCTCAATCGTTTCACTGAATAGTTACTAAGCCACCTATTCCATCTGTGTGTGAGGAAAACAGATCAACTGCTGTATTATTGACATGAATTAATGGAATTATTGAAATTATGGTATTATTGAACAGATACCCACTGATATCATTATTTTAACAAGATTAAGATTTAATAAATCAGACCTATTGAAGAGATAATCATATTCATTTTGGTACATTCAAATCTTTTTGGTGTGAAAATGGCATATGCTTCTTTTGATGTCTTATTTTAGTTTTTTGGCACCAAATACCAGGACAAATTGTGCAGCCATGTTGGCTTGTCATGATCTGGTGCAGTCATCCAGATGAGGTATCTCACCGGCAACACCTGGAGCTGTTCAAATGCTTCAAGATTTTTGCAGGTAGGCTGTGCCAAGGCTGTAGCGCAACACTTCTAGCCAGCACAACTCAGATTTGGTGACTTGGATCAAGCCAAGCCCAACCACCAAGTGTCAATCTTCATTTTAAAACATCGAGCCACATTTAAGCTCCACCTGCACATTGCTGTGCCCAGACCTTACCATACCTCAATCCCTCAGATCCAACCCATTCCAGGTGTCACTCTTACTTGTCCTCCCACTCTCAGAGATCTCCTAACTATAGCTGTGAATCTTCTCTCATTCACGGTACATCCAGGCCCGTTCTCTGTCTGGAACCCCTGCCCCCTATGCCTGTGCCGATAGCCACAGTGTGACCCTTGTCCGGCAACATCCTCAGTACTCTCCTAAACCCACATTCCCCATTCCTTGGTTGTTCAATCTCTTCCTGAGTCTCAGTCCCAAGTACAGCCACAGCCGGGGCTTCCATGTGCGACTGACACATAAATAACCAAGGCTGTCCGCCACCCAGGCAAATTCAAATGCACCTGTCAAAGTGATGAAGCACCCGCCCGCAGGGAAGCATTGTTTACATTTTCACTCCACTCTTTGCAAAAGTGAGATTCTAATTATTTTCACACTGTAAATTAAAGCCAAGTGGGACAGAACTACAAACCAAAAAGGATCATGGCCGTCGAGAAAACCCCAACCCTCCAACAGCATGTATGAAGAGGTAAGATAGCCAAAGAAAATGTGTAGGTGGCAGCAAGAGGGAAGGTCAGCAGCTTCTGTCTTTAAGAGGGGAGACAGCAAGAAAGAGGAGGAGAGGGGAGAAGAAGGGGGTATAGCTTTTGCTTTCCATGACTGTATAGCAAGACGCTTATTGTGCTCATTGCAGACAAGGTTTAGGGAAGTGTAACCAACTGGAATATATTATACACTCACATTTCATGCATAATATTGTGCCAGAGATGTTTCATACCAGTGGATGCAATGAAAAACAGTGAGGTAGTCAGACACAGACATAGACAGAGAGAGAGAAAGGGAGAGAGAGAGAGAGGGATGGGAAATGTTTAATTAGTCCATGGGAACATGCAAATGGGAGATAAAATTAGATAGGGGAAGGCAGATCTGGAGAAGAAAGAGTGCATGAATGGTAATGATGGCTATCTAGTTTGGATCAATCATTAAGGGATCAGGGGGACTGACAAGCCTGTTTGTGCCCATGCCTTAGGCTCCTGTTCTGGACAGTAGCCAGCCTGGCTCAGGCTGTCTGCTCATGCAGACTTCTCCCTTTCTCCTCCCATCACTCATTTACAGACACATACATGATGTACACATGTATCGTACCAGATAGGTCTAAAGAAGCATTTTCAAAGTTGAACTTTGGTGGATGCAAATATGGCATACCTATTTTTAAATATCATGTTCCTACTAAATACTTGGAGTGAGCTGACTCTGGGGCAGTGCTCGCTGGTGTTTATTAATCAGTGATGCATCCACCCTCATGGCCATGTTTTTGAAAAGGTAGATTTATATTGCCAGTACTTAGCTGTGAATGATCTTTAATTTACTGTCGAGGCCTGTGATAAGTTCCTCATCTGACACTGTGTTTTGATCACAAAAAAATGCGTTTTACTTCAAGGTTATGTTGTCTACTCAGGAAACTGTTTTGGTTGTGGACTAGTCGTTTTCTTCATTAGGTCACATAGGAAATAACAGCCAACTTTAGACAGTGTATTTATATCGGATATGTCACCATTAGAGACAAATGGCAGGTAGTATATATGACAGTGAAGGACATACAAGTCATATATACAAAATAGTGTCACCCAGTGGAAAATTACTATTTAAATCTCTGAAACTGTCTGCCCTCTTTTTAGCTGTGAGTTGCAAGTTCAAAGCCTAATTTAGGTTTAAATATGGGTCACTCTTTGAGTATAACACAAAAGAATATCCTTTTTTGAATGTAGTGTATTGAGCCAATCTTTGAGGCAGCGATGCCCATTTTTTTGGCTTCAAACTAACAAAACATCGAAGCGTTGTAATATCACTGACAGGAATTCTAAATCCATCTCCTGACAGACTTTATATTTGAACACACTTGAATGAAAATGATTGACAGGTCAGTCAAATTTTATTACAAGTCACACTGGATTTTTAAAAAGAAAACCTTTCCACAGGCGCCTGTATTTAAAGACTGATTGCTTTTATTTTGCATTCATATGTGGTATGGTATGATTCGGTAGGTGTGAAATCGCATCTTCTCCCAGAAAGACAGACAGACTATATTTGTGAACCATGGAGCCACGTCTGCAGCTGTGCCATCCCCACTTCCTGTGCCCCTGTCCCTCCCTCCTTTTCCCAATGTGCATTTGCGGTAATGTCTACAAATCCTGAAATTTATGTCCCTTCTGGAAAACATGGTTTGCCGTTTATAGTCCTCCACTAAAAGAAATAAGGCCCGTCTCTCCTGATACAAGTCAAGAGACTGATGCAGACTCTATCAGATTTCTAAATACAGACCCCAACGATAAATCCTGGTTTGATTGGGTTTGAATTGGGTTAGCTCACTTGAATGCTATCTGCTTAACCCACAGCTGGCCTGTCTGCTCCATGCAGGCATTGAACCTAAATCAGTCACTTAGTGCTATCAAATGGAACAATGGTGGAGTGGAGAGAGCACTCAAGCTAGGGCTAGAAGCCAGGCTAGCACCATAACGCAACACAACAGACCAGAACAGAGTAGTGTAGAGCAGACAGGCCCTCTAATGCTCTTTCCTTTTTGTGTCTCAGCAATGATGCTTCCTGAGAGCCATGGTGCATTGCATGAAATGGCATCACCCAAACCAAACACACAAACACCTTTTCAGGCTTTTGTCTGGTCTTGTCAACTGGATTTCACGTGCTAATTAGCGTAGGATGGTGGCATGGCTAACATCAAAAAAATCTATTTTCATGCAAGCCAAAATACGTAAACATGCTAACCATACCAGGGAATTTAAGCAGGTGTGTTTAACCAAAGTGACTTAGAGTACAGAGGCAGAATGCATGGTGTTTCTATCGCCACTGTACAGCTTGGTTTAAAAAGTCCTGGAATGGGGCCACAACAGGGGCCATGGGCGCACTTCTTATGGCCAGTAGAGAAAGAAAGGATGTTTTCTTACTCAGTTTTTTTTTTTTTGTTAGTTTTTTTTTGGCGTTCATGACTTTAAATGTGATTTGTCACTGCGTCGCGAACGAGCTGGAAAGCACAATATAGGAAGAGATCTCTGATTTTCACACACTCCCTGATAGAAAGGCAGCAAATCAACACACACATGCTATCCAAACAGACTGATTGCTGCCTTGCGGAAGTTCTGATTACTTTAAAAAAAAAAAAATCAGGTAATCAGTTTCCCCCAGTGTGGGCCGAGGCCAAGCTGAAGGCAAAGTGCCGTTGAGGTGATTTTGCTAATGAGCGTCTGAATTAGCGTTTAGGAGATGCATCCCAGAATCCCCACCCAACCCAAACACACATCAGCACATATAAATTCTTTAAGTATTCTTCACTTGTGGTTTGTTTTTGGTGCAATTGTGACACTTTGACATCTGGACAATGAGTTTGTTTCTACTCATGGGGCTGTCTGGTTTTGTAGTTTATGCTACGTCTCTAATTACAAGTGGGGTAATGGCTCCCACTGTTTTCCCAGCGAAGTGCCTAGAGTTGTGTTTGTCTAACCGTTTGTAAGTGTGGGGTGACATCGATACAGCACCAAATTAAACCTCTCCTTCAGTTTGACCCTGCCACTCATGGCCCACTGAATGAGTTTGCCTTTTTCCTCTCGCTGTATTTTTAGAAGAATCATAATTATGCAGCCAATTAGGGGGTCACCTTGAAAAACTTCCTTTTCTTTGTGACTCTGACACTGTGTGTGGAGTTGGTTAGTGTGTGCGAGTCTGTAGTTCTGAGTTAAAGTCTGATTTACACACACGCACACGCACGCACACGCACACACACCAATATGTGTAGCTCTACAGTACTACAAATGGGCTGTACTCACATTATTATGAGTGTTATGCATAAAATTTAAGAAATAAATCTGTCAGTAGTTAGGGCAAGGAGGCCTTGGAAATTATTTTACTCTATTCAGGCTGCCCTTTGCCTGGCAGCCTGAAACAATTATGTTAACTTTATTGAGCAAGATCTAAACAGATGCTGTACATATCTGCTGCTTTCTGTTAATATAATGCAAAAGAGCCATGCTCATGAGACATTAAAGCCTTTACCAGCAGCCACTCCCAGAGAGGGAGAGGGCTTCTATGATCTTCACACATGGATGACTTCGAGTTACATGACCTATATACCATGTTACACGCCCCGCTTGCTCCCCATGTCTCACCCTAATAGAGAAGGGCAGCGCATTACAGGTGTGTAAGCCCCCAACACGGAGAGAAAGAGTCATAAACAGGCCTGCCACCCAGATTGCAGTACATATAATCACAAACACAACCTGTCACATTACCTGCCACTGATCGGGCCCTATTGCACTCGGGCACTATTAGCTCACTCGTGCACAAAACACCAGTGAAGCTCATTTTTTTGCTCTTGTTTATATGATAAGGAATTAATTAAAAAATATATATTTTAATCCTCCTCTTAAATTTCTCTTCTTCTTCTTTATAAAAGAGTTTTACCATCCCTGCAAACAATAAATAAGCCTCCACTGTTTTTTTTTTGTTTTTTTTGTTTGATTAGGTGGTGGTCGATGACTATATCTGGACATCAGATGAACCCATATCAAGTTCTGCCGCCTCTGGAGACGAGCCGAGTAGACAAGGTGCGCCCCTACCAGTGGGTGAGACGAGCACCCATGTGACAGTGTACACACTGTCCCTGCAAGGACTGAAACGAAGATTCAGACATTTCCTCCGGCAACCAGACGGAGCGATCCTGGAGGTGGGTGATCTCCATACCTTTACTGCACATGCCTTTCAACCGACATAGATATGTAAAGAAATGGCTCTTGCTTTTTTTTCTGAATTAAGCTATGGTACCAACACATCATCTGGAGCATATCTTTGTAGCTCCACCCATGGCTGCACTATCCAAATGTAAAGTCTAATGATACAGGGCGCTATATACTATAATGTACAAAGGATTTTTATGATTTGCTGCAGAAAGCAACAGACTTGGTTTGACTCAAAGCAAGTAATTTCACAATATGCATAGCCTTCTAGCAGGGGTCTCTTTTCCCAAAATTGAAGTTAATTTGCTTTAATATGTAGTGTAATTACAAGTACAAACATACTGTATGTGCTTACATAATGCTAAAGCTGGTCTGTTCTGAAATTACACTGTATATTATTGTATACTGTGAATTGAAAAAAAATAGTAAAAGTAATTAATATACAAATAAATAAATAGTTTTGATATGATTTGGCCGTGGCTCCGTTGATACAGCAGGTCATAGTCTAATCCATAGCTTGGTGGTTCGATTCCCATTCATGCCTGTTGAAGTGTCATTAACTACACTAAATTGATAATTCAGCATGTGCAAAAAAGCCATTGACATTATTTTTCTTTGTGAAATAATGAAAATTTGGTATTGAACCAGAATATCCTGATCATTGTGAGTTTAGAGTTAATTTCTTGAATTTCACTCTCATCTCATCTTCAAGTGTGAGAGTCAACCGCTCTGATTGTAATAGATCTATTTCATTTGGTCTGTAGCTGAAGTAGCTATCAAGACAGAAATAATTTAATCTACCAATGAAAATAACCTAGAAGACAGTGATCATATATGAGGTACGTGTCCCGCTAAAACAAATAAATTCTCATCATTTATAAGATGCTCTAAAAATGTAGATATAAACACTTAGATATAAGACATGTCTTATATCTGATATATATGATATAATTATTTGGACCCATTTCAATGATTGCTAATAAAGTGGATTTTTCTTTTGAAATTTCACTTTTACTGTCTTGTTTAATGTTAAACTGTGAGTATTTTTTGCCAGTCGTGTTTTTTTCAGCCGCTCTCTTAATTTGGCTTTTTCTACAGTGTGAATGTGAAAACGGGGATTTTTTGACTGCATGATACTTAAAAGAAAATGTTTTTAAGTCTTCAAATACAGAAAAAATACATATGGTGATAAATATTGATCATTTTCAATATATTGAGATCACCATATTTGCCATATTGCACAACTCTATTAGGAAATGTTAGCTGTTATTTTCTTTAAAACGATGTCACAATCTTTTCATGACATCTGACACGAGTCAGCTCACTTTGCCATCCCGGACCGAGTCCTCCAAGAAGCTGCACGAGCGGCAGCTCAGAATCACTGATTCACAACGGCGCTGCCTAATTAAAAGTTGTGCTTTGTGACGACTGCTGCAGTAGGAAAACTGCATCCCTTTTCCTCAATCATTCTGTCACTCCCCGAGCAACCTGGATCGTCCCAGCGAAATTAATATTTTAAAGTTTGGATGTCAAAGGAGAGGAGGAAGTTATAAGTACCAACAATTAGCTCTGAGGCTCTGTCACCTTCTAATGGTTTTCAATCATAATGTGAGTGATGGTGATCTTATGTGAGTTAACGCACGCCATGGTATATCTATTACTGGTGTCTGTGTATGCATTTGTGTGTGTAGCCTCTAGACTTGTGCATAGCAGATGAGACATCTGGGGGGATTGTTCATAGTCAAACAGAGCACACAAACATGCACAGATCTTTTCTTTGTGTGGGGGAAAAAAAAAGTTATTCGCCAAAATCGACTCTACTTCCCCCTCCCCTCATAACCACATAATTGCAGATGCTGACAAAAATTTATTACACGAATAACCTTGACACACACACACACACACACACACACACACACACACACACACACACACACACACACACACACACACACACACAACTGTTGCTAACCATGAGTAACAGTTTAACTATTCACTCCTGAATTTATTCCCACCCTGCCGACTTGATCTTCTCAAAAGGATGAAGTTTCAGAGACGCCAACTTGTGTGAAAGATAGGTGTCACTGTCCTTGGAAAATACGTGCACGCGCGCGCACACACACACACACACACGCACGCTCTTTATCATCTTTCTGTTGCTCTTTTTTTCTCATACACACTGCGTCCCTTGGGTGTTGCTGTCTGTTCCTTGCAACTTCACAGGCAGAGACCTCCAGTAGCAAGAGATGCCGGTGGCATCCTCTTTCACCCGCTGGTAGCGAGGAGCGATAACACTGATGTGCGCGCGTCGCCGACAGAGGACTACGCCGTTCCCCTTCGCCTTGCCCCCCCCCCCCCCCCCCCCCCCCCCGCCCCACACACACACACACACACACACACACACACACACACACACACACACACGCTTTACATATTCAAAACTAATCCTCCCCTGAATATATAGACTGGTTTTATGTATAGAGCGAGATCTAGGAATCACCAAAGGGCATCCCCGGCACTTGGAAGAACACTTGAGCTGATTTTATTAGTGCTTTATATAATTTTGGCAGTGATATACACACTGCGACAGGGTGCTGTGTACAAACTGGCCTTCAGATGTAAGGTGACAGCTCCTCAGAGAGAAGAACAGCCAAACAGGCACTTCTACTAAATTAAATTGATAAAAAAAAAAAAAAAAAAAAAAAATACAGAATGAAATAGAAGGATCCGCTATGAGACCACAGGAACACAGAAAATGCCCCTGCTGTTCTTAAATTTATGATATTTTTAAGTATTTTTATTGGTTTTCCTGTTCTGGCTTATTACCTTATTCACTTGTCAAAATAACAGCATGTTTTATGGTGATCTGGTTACACTGCGAGGTTACTAGACAACATTTTCACACAGATCCCCGAGCAATAAAAACATTTCAATTTAGCATATGTACTAAACATATCTGAAAAGCGAAACTTTTTTTTTTCTTCACTTTTTTAAATATTGATGTGAAATATTTCATATTCCCTATATTAAGGCAGGAAACTAATGTCACTCTATTGTCTGTCCCAGTGACAAGACCAATCCTGCTACTTAAGTAGTCTGTTTCCATTTACTGAGGAAATATTGACGGATGGCTCATTTCCTTAAAGAGCCGTGTTTTTCTCAGACAGCGTCCTGGACACCCGTGGCCCGAAGCACTTGTTCCATCCTTAGACTAACATGACCACGGCTCCAGGGGCCAGCCGCTTTGCATAATACACACACATTTAAACCCAAAATTTGTCTAAATGAACACCTTAAAAAGCAGGTCCTGAAAGGAAGTGCCGTGAGCTCTAAACACGCTGTGCAAGAAGCAAAACACAAAGGTGTGTCCTGTTTGATCTGTTGGAAAGTGTGAAAGTGAGCAAGTGTCACGAGAATCCAAACATTTTTTTTTTTTCTTGTCTTTCTTCTTTTTTTTTTCTTCTTGCAGCCATTATTGAACCTGCTATGGCTTTTTTGTGTCGCATCCTTAGTAATAAGCACAAATAGCATGGAAGGAGTAAAGTTAAAGTTGTGGGCGTGTAGTAAAAAATATCACCATAATGAAGTCTTTATTGACTTGCATATTGAATTCTGTTTAAAGAAAGTTAATATTAATGATGCATCATATGCTCTCATTCAGTCTGTTGCCCACGGCGGGCGTCTGTAATATTGACCATGTTGAAGGAATCTTCTCGCTGAATCACAACAATACAAAAAAGTTAACGCTACGTTCCCATCAGTGTGCTCCAATAAAAGACATTAAAGGTAAAGTGAGGTGTAGCTTTTCAAACACTCATTACCTATAAACAGATGTTCCACAGCTGCTAACTCACAAAATGCACTGCTGACAACAACTGTTAGGGCCAAAATTATGCAGGGAAATGCATCTATATAACCTAGGACCTTCAGAGAAGGACTCATAACCACTCTGTCTGTAGAAACAAGATGGCTGATGAAGAAATTAATGCAGGCAAAGTCATTATCTTCCCTCCTAAAACCACAGTGGGTTTATGTCCCCCTGTGTCGCTTTTTCTCCGGGGCTAGCATTTAAGTGTCGATGGACTTATAAAAAGATAGGACAAGCCAACTGTGCTCCTTTTGTCTCCTTTCCTCCATATGGGAGGCAGCAGCATATGCAAGAACTGGCTCAGCTTCTGTAAAACTTCCATTAAAGATGCACAACTAAGGCTCTGCCAGCTTGAATATTACCTCTCTCCGCAAATTATTTATGGCTCGGAAAAAACGCTGATGATGAGCATCTCCAGCAACTTGTATAAATAAAAACACTTTTCTCTGCAATTTCAGCTGAGCTTCCTTTTCTGTCGTCTTTTTTTTTTTTTTTTTTTTTTTTTTTTTTTTTTTTTTTGTGGATGCACTCAACTGTTAGTAGAAACAAAAGGTAGGGAGATTTATACCACATAGCATTAAATTATTTGACCTTCATGGCAGGTAACTCTCAATTCTCAAATAAGGTCGCATGCACCCTTTTACAATAACTGTACAAACACACACTTCCTGATGGAGAGAATGAGTGTCACATCATTATCGGGAAATGCCATCTCTTATTAACGAGGACCTTTTCCGGTGTCGTTGCACGTCCATGACTCAGCCCACTGTCCAGCCGCACAGGAGCACAACTCTTCACTGGACCAATATTGACCTAATTTAGCATGCAGACAATATGAAGACGTTAACCTTTGGAAGAAACACCTTGCAGCAACATTAATTGACAAACCACGTCAATTCTCCCTCCTACCCCTCTTTTGTAATTACTCTGCCGCATGTTTGATTGCCGCTGCGGTGCTGAGGACCTACGCTTCATTTGCCGTGAGGTCATCGGCAGCCCTCAGAAATATGAATTTGATTTGTACAGGAAGTGAGTGCACTGTGTGTGCGTGTGTGTGTGCGCGCGTGCGTGTGTGTGTGTGTGTGTGTGTGTGTGTGTGTGTGTGTGTATGGCACCAAGAGACACGGAGAAGAAAAGAGAGAGAGGGGAATGTCCTTGGCTATGTACTATATGTTGCATGAGGAGATTAATGCCTCCCTGGCAGCCATATCTGCTTAGCAGGAGGACTTCACCAAAGAACACCGCATGCAATTATCCTGCAAGTTTATACTAGTTTCAGATAACGAAGCACTCAGTGGAACATTTTTCTCGCTACTCTGTGTGTGTAATTTGCGACTTGAGGAACGTGCCATACTTATTGCTGTTGTTGGTGTTACAGTTTCCACCGAACCTTTTTACATCAAGTTTTTAATTACTAATTACTATTTTTAACATTTTGTTTAGTCGTCATATATATGTGTGTGTGTGTGTGTGTGTGTGTGTGTGTGTGTGTGTGTGTGTGTGTGTGTGTGTGTGTGTGTGTGTGTGTGTGTGTGTGTGTGTGTGTGTGTGTGTGTGTGTGTGTGTGTGTGTGTATTGCTCCTGCATGCCTGCCTACAGAAGATGGACATAAAGTTTTTTTTTTTCTTTTTTCAAAATGCTATAATAGCTTATACCAGTGAGATTTAAGTTGCGTTTCCTATCATCGTACAAAAGTAGGCCAACACGGAGTTGTGTGAGCTGTTTTCCCTGTGGGAAGAGAGGTAGTGTGTCATATAAAGTCTCCATTTCTGCTTCTCCTCCAACTTCACTCTGAGCACCAGGACAGAGGAAGAGACTGTGCATGACAACACGACTAACAGGCCTCAAGGAAAATAAGCAGTTCTCCTGCCAATCTCTGTCATTGTCATCCAAGTTCAACCTGTACTTTGTGATGTTTGATACATTTGGCTGCAGGGTCTCAAGAAACTGTTGGGTGTATCATTGTTGTGCCATTTGTTTTATTTTCTTTATTTTCTGTTACCTTTCATGATTCCCGTCTGATTGGGGGCGTGCACTGGGATTTGTTTTGTTCTTTTAAGGTGACTGGCTGCATGGAGCGTGTTGAGAACGCCACCAGCCTACTGCCCTGCCCAGGTCAGACCTCCACTACCAATGAGAGGGAGGACAAGGGAGGTGCCAGTTCTTTGCTTCAGTTACGGAAACGAAAGAAGCTGTTTGGGCGTGAGTGTTCGCTCGATGCTTCCGTCACGTAAACACGCTTTATTGTTTCCAAGTAAATATGTACTTTTTACAGTGGGGATCACCATACTGTAGAGCATACAATGAAAAGTAAACACTCTGTAGTCTCTGCCACCTTATCTCTCTCACACACACACACACACACATAGGATGCTCTTACCTGTGCAAAGCAACCTGCTTTTCATTTGCACAGTGTCACTGGGTGTTTCGTTGCCCTCAGGGTTGCACCGCGTCGAGCCAGTGGGAGGAAGCGGGTGTGGCTCCAGTTTTGTACTGCAGGACCTCAACCGGTGATATCAAAGAGAAGACTTGAACCTGCGTAAGTCCTCGTATTAAAAGCATGAGTGAAGTCCTTTGCAACGCACAGTTAGTTACTCCAACTGTTACCACCGATATCAGTGGGGAAAGAAGCAGTGTGGTATAATCATAACTTTACAAACATACTCAGAACTACTGGAAGGAAAAAAACAACAACTTGCAAGCCAAAAGTTATCTGATCTAGATACAGACCCCTAAAATAAATACTGGAAGTTGCTGTGTATTGTTCTTGCAGTAAATATAAATAGTATAAGTGAACTGATAAGCAATCTGTGACCTAATAAACACTTCAGCAACACTTCTAATGGATGCAGGTTATTAAGTGTTTTGCACTGCCTCAACACAATGAAATATGAAGATTCTTAAAGTCACTAATCAGAACACGAGTGATAAAATATCAATATTGGCCTCACATTAAGCAGGATAATATTCAGGCCAGCTTGATTTGTATTGAATATGTGTCTGCTGGCCAGTGCTTAGTGTAATGAAGTGGCTCACAAATC
The DNA here is from genome assembly GCF_963383615.2 of Lipophrys pholis. Classification (NCBI taxonomy): domain Eukaryota; kingdom Metazoa; phylum Chordata; class Actinopteri; order Blenniiformes; family Blenniidae; genus Lipophrys; species Lipophrys pholis. The sequence continues at coordinate 9,303,523 of NC_137648.1, forward strand.
AGGCTGTAATGGCCGCCTACTTACACATATTGCTTAATTAAAGGTTGTGAGCTTATTAGCATGTGTCTCTGGCACCGGGTACAGGGAGACGGGGCGCAGGACTGATGTCGTTGAGGGCTGGGCTTTAAAGGTTTTATAGATGGCTAACCTATCATACTAAAGCCATAGCCCCCTTAAAATCGGATCTTAATAACCTGTCATTTTCATTGATGATGATTCTGCTTTATGGGCAGCCATTACAGATCAAGTTCTGGGTCTTGTTCAGTGGCGATAGTGGCCATTTGTGCTCGTCATTATCAGGAACACGCCTTACTTTGGCCTTGAAGTTGCTCCTCACCTCCATGTTTAAAGCCATCGCAGCCATGGCCTTGGGGCGCAGCGAGCAGTGCATATGGACAGGCACACATAACACACCCTCTTTCTCTCACTCACGCACACGCACACAAACACACACAGAGTCGCTATCCACAGAGCTATGGTCGAGCAATGGGCCTAACCTACCTGAATGTCCCCATAAAAGAGAGGACGTGTTTAGATTGATCATTTTGCCAGTGATCTAAAATGAAAGAACAGCGTGTATCGTTATTCTGCAGGAAAAAAAAAAGCATTGATTGTATCTGTAATTTATGCAAATGCTTATGATGGCGTATTTTCACCATGGGCAGGGCGTGTTGGAGTAGTGCAACGTGTTGCCCTTCTGTCTGCCTTTGACACTCGCCAGAGCCTATAGAGCTAATGCGCTCCAATTACAGATCACTCCATTAACAGTGACAGTGCTACACCCCTCAATTCAATCAACTTCTTAATGAACATTAAGCAGAGACGCTGCCACACAAAGATGACAGGAAGCTCTTCTCTTTCCCTGTTTTTTTCTTCCCCTGCTGCCGGCTTTCTTCTTTTCAGGTATCCTTTATGTGCAGCACGGAGTTCAACTTTGACGTAACTTCAAAAATGTTCCGTACGTACGCCCCTGTTCTGTGCTTTGTTTTGATGTGGTATTCTTTTATATGGAGCTATACAATTTGATGAATAGCTCTCGTTTCTCCTCCTGTTTTCTGAGAAAATTATCACCTTTTCTATTCACGATCATCAAAACAACACGGTGCTTCACAGTTTCAAACTGGGGGCAAAGGTATTATAATGGTTCAAATATTTGATTGTTAATGACAAACACGAATTCCCCACCATTTAAATTGCAAATTCATCCCTGGGAGCAATTATTTCTGAGGGAGGAAAACATGCCGCGAGGTCTCTGCTCCACACATTTGCTGATTTAAGTTAAAAGAAAACCTTTTTGCAGTGCTATCATAAGGGAGCTGCAACTTTTTGAAGTTAGTGCCTGCCTCTGCTTAGAGCCAACCCAACCTGGGGATGTTGCTGGAGTGAGAGAAGAGGGGGGAAAAATAAAACATAAAAAGAAAAAAATAACACTTTGTCTAATTCTATATTTATGTAGCCCTCAGCTTGAGGTATTCACATAAAACAGTTTGTATTCAGAAGTGCTGCGGTGATCGTTATGCTGCACGTAGAGATCGGCAACTCTTCGGGCACAGTTGGCGGGTGCAGCTCAGCCTGATTCATTTGAATTAAAGTTGCACAAGGAAATAAAATGGATTTGAATTCCCACTTTTGCACCTCTCTTTCTTTTTCTCTTCAAACCTTTTTCTGATTGTTTTTTAGGGCAATCGCTAAAAGATTTCTTTTGAACATTTCTGTACATTCACTGCATTTTCACATGACAGTATTTTCTTTTATTGTATTAAAATAATAGGATTTTTTTTATTTTTTTTTGGGGGGGGGGGGGTGTTGAATTATTATTATTGCTTGTAAAGAGTGGAAGAGCTTTGTGCCGAGGTGTTTGACTTGTTTGGAGAAAAACTACCTTAGGGTGACCTGGGAGCCCTGAAAGTATTCCCACATTTGGAAAAGTTTTGAAAAGTCATTTTTGATTAAATAGAAAATGAAACCCTTTTCTTCTAGTCTGTATATTGTGTTACTCTTATAAAATCTTTAAAACCTTTAATTAAAAACGTCTTATAAAGGGATGTCTTTTCCTTCTACATTTATTATTATTATTATTATTATTATTATTATTACTATTATTATTATTATTATTGAAAAATGAAAAACCTTAGTATTGAAAAAATACCAAGGCATTTGCATTAAGGGCTGGTCTATTTCCGTTGGTTCTCTGATTGGTGACATGGATTTATTTGAGCTGGCCGTTAAAATCCTAAAACACCAGTCTTATACTGCTATTATAGTACAACAATATTATGCAAATCAGATATACATTCCAGACCTCTGTCAGGTTTTCATGCCCAGGCTGTATTCTTCTCCGCTGACCCCAAACATGATTTCCTGGTGCTTAAGCCGTGGAAAACATACATTTCTGGGGTTTGCGACGATGTCGACATCGAGCCATATTTCGGTGGCATCTGGATGGATCATGTGCGTCGCCACACACATATTTATTTATTTTCCCTCTTCCAGAGCAGTGTCAGGGAGGCAGATGTCCTGCTCACAGGAAAAATAATTTGCGGTGAAAGGAGGGGAGGGGAGGTGAAGGGAAAAATATATGAATATGCAAATCTTGTCACAGTGTGGAACCTTGTAATGAGTGGGAAATGTTGTCGCCATCTTTCATTATGCAGAGGTCATTGCTTAATGCCAGGCAGCTGGGCTCAGCTTCTCCTCGCTGAGCCCCCCCCCCCCCCCCCCCCCACACACCCCCACACCCCCACACCCCTCCTGTCATCTCACTGCAACTTGAACCAAAGTACAGCCTGGCAGGACGGAGTTCACGCACACAGCTCCTGTGTTTGCTATCGTTGAATGAAAACACCATAATGTCAATTATTCAAACTGTTGAGCTTTTAAGACCAACTCACTGAATATAAAATAATATATGAGGTGTGCGTGTGTGAGAGAGAGAAATCTTTTAAATCCTCAGACCAGTGATCAGATATGTCACATTCATTATACTTTGAAAACACTGGTTTACTATTTTGGACATGTATTGATGTCCCTTGTTTATGTTGTTGCTCTTTGCAAACAGAACAGAAGCTCATTGGACAGATCCACAAACACCGTATTTTACAAACTTACAAAAAGCATGGTGGTGGCAGCATCATGCTGGGAGGTCTCGGTGGCAGGGTCAGGGACTTTTGGAAGAGGACGTGATTGTCGCCAAACACACGGAGATGTTCTTACTGCCGATCCGTTACTTGTGACGTCAAATCAAAGTGGACAGGAAGTGCAACACTGTAGAGACTTGAAGGCGTAACAGTGAGTATCAGAGGTAACGGCAAGACGTATACCCTACAAAACATTGAAGGACAAACTTCATCTGATAGAATAAAATGTTTGTACGTGTAAATATTTATTTAATTGTGATTTTATTCCTATATAGTATAAATAGACAGGCCAAAAAATTGTATCTGATCTCAGTCACAAGTGAAGACAAACGCCGCCAGCAATATGAATATTAGTAGGTATACTGTATACTTATTAAAGACATGAAGATCATTTTTGCAATCCGTTTGAGAACTTTCCATGTGACTTATTTATGTCCAATAATGTGACAAACTAAATGAATTCCAAAGGTTTCACCTACTTTTTTTAGATATTCATATTTTACAGAAGAACAAGGATAGAAAAACAAACCTAAATATCTAAATAAAAATCAACTATAAAAAATAGATAAACTACTGAATTTGAATGCAATACAAAGATTAAACAATCTAAAATAATATTTTTACCCAACACATGAAGCAAACATTTTTTATTTTTTTTTTACGGCACATTGTGAGGAAAAACTTATACAAAAACTTATAAAAACTAAATGTACCTTACTGAAAATTAAGCAAGGAGACACGAGAGGTATGAGAACTATTTGAACCCACAAGACGTCGAATCGCAGACTGGAAAGCCCACAGAAGGATGAAAATGCAGCGGGTATATCATGTCTGGGTTTTGCCTCTCGTTGAGCTGGAAGTTTCAAAGTAGGCTCAGCTCATAGTTGTTGTTACTCTTTTTCTCTTCTTTTCTTTTGATCAGGCGATTGTGTTTCGCAGATTGCTGAGACAGCTTCGCTGCTGTTCTATCTCTCACAACAGCTTTTCAGAAATTTCCGCTGGCATCTGCCCGACATTGAGCTATGGGGCTAATCATTAGGTAAACCCGGCTCCCTCTCTCTCATGCGCTCTTCAAATAATCCTGGGTTTGAATGCTAAAAATGTAATGAACTTCACGGTTCATTGTGTCTGACATTGCTTAATTAATGGGTGCATTTAAAGTACATAGGGCCCTGGTAATTGATTTATATGCATGATTTGCACATACAGCTGTTGGTTCCTGTAGGAGACTCATCACTCAAAGAATGACTGTGCTGATGATAGGCTTGGTAGGTAATATGAGGGATTTCTGTTGGCCAATCCAGCCCTGGGAATTTAAAACTAAATCATAGGTTAGCGAATTATCCTTTGAGATTATATGAAACTACTTAACAATTTTGACGAAGGCATTTTAATACCATCCTTCCACCAAACACTTTTAATGACTGTGCCTTTGCCGGAAAAGGTTTTTTAATACGGAAACCTTTCGCCTCCTGCAACATAATTGGATAAAATGACAAAATACAGTTCAGTTGAGAGACTTCATTTTATTTCGGCTATGCCTAACCGTGCGTTTTGATACAGTTAGTTTTATGCCACAAAGGGCACTTCAGACATAACTCTCCAGCTTGGCTGCCCCTGTCTATCAGTCTGCGTTGCTGGCCTTATCAAATCCCACACACAGAGCTGGAGGTGCTTCACCTTCAAGAGTAAATCTGGACACAGGCGTCACAGTTCAAATATGTGTGAGCTACAGTTAAAAAAAATAAAAAAATAAATCACTCCTGAAACTTTTTTGCGTTCTATCAATTTTATGGATTTGTCCTTCAGCAGCAAACACACTGTTAATATGTTTCATTCACAGGTGAGCAATGGGATCCCTCAGCCACCGCAGTATTCAGCATTAGGTTAATATAAGCGATGTATGTAGTAATAAAGTAGTAATATGTAGTAATAAATTCCTCTTCAGAAGATAATTATATTTTTTTTAATCAGTTATTACAGCTGTTTGCAATCCAATTCACATAAAATACACTGGAATTTAGGAATTTTGATGGGGCGATAAGAGAAAATGTGATAGGGCTGAGGCAGAAACAATAAATTATTTTTAGAGCAGCACTTTTTGGTCAGGGAAATATAAAATGTAAACAAAATGTAGTTACAATTTTGTTTGGCTTTCCGTATGTTCTGATATGTTGAATGTTTTACCCCCATAAATTATTAGATATCATATTATTGTCTACACAAATTTTTTTCTCCCTTTCTCAGAAAATACAAGTACTGTAAATGAAAAATAACAAAGAGACATTGTAAATAAAAGAAAATGGTTTTTAAACTTGAAGCTCAGCCTAACAACAAAAACAAGTAACTCAAACGTCTCATTATATTACAATGAAATATAAGAGACTTTATAGGTTAGTGTAAAACATTTTAACTAAAGTGAGGACACTTTGGAGACTAGTTGTAGAAAGTCAAAGAAATCTACCTTTGTCGTCATGAATATAAAAAGCTGAAATAAATAATGAACTCCCAAGTTCCACCAAATTGATTAATTCGAAAACAAACTACAAAATGATCTGTAATATTCCTGTGAGTTGACGCCTCATGTTACTATAGCATTGGCTGTATTCAGCATCAGTTGTTTTCACTCCAAAAGGTTTGACCACTAAAGTGAAAGTTAGGACATAATCATGAGATCATTGAATTATCGACATCAACCAATGTCCTGCAATACTGTCAATGTCCATTTGGCAAGATATATAACAAGATATAATATAGACATCGCATTACTTCGGGTTGAAAATTCCGTATTTCTTTTGTCATTGAAATGTTGTCCACAAAAAACCCAACTCAAAAAAGTATCTAAAACAGTAAAGTATTGTTTTCACTCAACCCATGCAATGCCAGCATTTAGCCTTCATTGACTCCGGCCGTTCTGCTTAGCCCAGGCATACACAGAGAGGTTATAATTATTGTTTTCTGTGGAGATGTGGAGGTCGCTGGCCCCTAACCATTATTTGGTTTTGGACGGACCCTCTGTGGAGCTCAGATCAATCTCTCACCTAGAGAACATTCAAGCATATTTCTATCACCATCTTATTGATTTTCCTATGAGCAGGCCCTTGTTGTGTGCGTGAAGCGTTTTCATGCACGGCACACAGAGGTTGCAGCCTGCAGCATACGCACGCACACAAACTTGCATGCACTGTACATGGGCTGACACAGACACAGGTGCGCACACTTGCATGCGCACATACTGTAGTTGTTCTTTTATTCATTTCTGTAGACACCCCTTGGCATTTCTGTGAGTGAAATGCACGCATCGGCATATTTAGTGGCGTTAGATCTCGCTCTATCTCTGTCTCTGTCTCTCCCTCTCTGTCTCACACACACAAACAAACACAAACACACACACACACACACACACACACACACACACACACACACACACACACACACACACACACACACACACACCAACACTCACTCCTTGTTAAAGCAGACACCAAGTGAACCATGTCCTCTCTGGGGCCAGGTGTCTCGCTTTCTTTATTACACACACTAATCAATACAGACTGGCCTGGTGTTGAGGCCTGCCATCTTTTCATCTTTCCTCTGCGGCCTTCTCTCCACCCACCCCCACCCCCCACCCGCCCGTTATCCATCATGCATCTATCCATTTCCTTCCCAACTCTGCCCCCACCCCATACCTGAACTCCATCCATCTATCTATTTACCCACACATCCATCACCTTTTACCCCTTCATCATTTCCTCCCGCCCTGACTCCATCCATACAATTGTCTTGAACTTTGGCATATTTTTGGATTCCGAAAGAAAAGACAGATAACTCCAGAGTGAGCAGTGGTGTGAGGAGTGAACGAGTGTGTACGTTGGGAGGGAAGGTGGTGTTATTGTCATCTATAACATACCCAGACAAGGGAGGTTGATTTCGATTTAAATAATGTATTAGTGTTTCAGAGCAACCATCCACAATGCCTTACAACACTCAGAAACATAATAACTTAACGGACCGTGTGTGTGTGTGTGTGTGTGTGTGGGTTTCGGTGTGAAGGTGAAACAAAGCGAAGGAGAGTCAAAGGATATGAAATTGCACGTCTTTTAGATGCAAATTGAGTCGCATGTAAAATGGCTTGATGTAGACTGATCGGGTCAAATTATATCCGCGCCGTTGTTTAGCAATAAAGTAAGGAGCCCTTTATCGTCCGAGTGGGCTACAAAGACACAAAAAAAAAGTGGGGCCATGGAGTGTTGCACCGAGCTCGGAGACAAAAGAGGTTTTGGCCGGGGCCAAGTAGGAGGGAGGGAATAAAAGATTGTGCGGGAATTTGTCAAAAGCCAATAATCATGGCGGTGCAGCAGAGGACTACTATATCAGAGTGTCGAATCAATATCACATTACTTTGACTATAGGAGTATATACAAGACTCATCAAATTGATTATTTTTGATGCTACAGTGGCAGTTTCATTTGTGGGGGTCCCTGCACAACAACTACTCCTGTTCAATTACTGGGGCTGTGTGAATTGTTAAAAAAGAAAAAAGAAACACAGTAAGATAAATGGATATTTATTTGACTAAAATAAAGCTCTGGCTGGAATAGAAATGAGGAATGGTGTGTCACAGTCATGCTCTGGTTAAAAGATGACTTGTTTCATCGGACATTGAAATTTCATGAATATATTTTCCAAGGGCCGGGGAAAAACAGAATCTATCATGAAGTTGGTGTACAGACCCTAATGTCACAGCAAAGATTAGTCAATTTTCTAATGCATTGTGGTGTTCTTAAGCATACGTGCCTCCCCGGACTCGGCTGCACAATGTTTTGCAGGTAGGATGCAAGGGAGTAGCTCCAGTTTGGTATAAAACCGCTGCACACTCATGGTTCAGCTGCACTATTTGGAAGTTCATGACAGCACATTACTAGTTGCATTATGCTTCATACGGTATATAAAACAATTATCAGTCCAAGCAAAGGAAGTATTTTTTTTTTTTTGCAGTTGTGTCATAAATTTTTATAATCGATTTGGAAAAATTCACTAATAACACGGCCAACTGTTGCAAGCAGCGGCCTCGACCAGTGAAGTCCTCTCCCTAATGGCTCTAAGTCTTCAATATGGGGCCATCAGGAGAGACGAGGCACAGCGGCTCCTTGGATGATTAAAAAGTCATTTCCTTAACTGTCCTCCCAGGATTTGTAGGCTTTTTTTTTTTGTTAGAAAACATTAAATTGCTCCAATCAAGCATAAACGTCTCCTGCTTGTGTTGTAATTTGTACTGCTGTTCGCGTGGTGGGCGCTTATTTGTCATCCTTTTCCTTTGGCGCTTTTCCCAACCGCCTTGATCAACAATTAATGGTTGAAATTGCTTCTCCGTTACTTATGGATGTGGAAACAGATGCAGCAATGCAAAAGACGACGGAAAAAAGTGAGAGGAAATAAAGCGTTTGATCGAACAACGGAAACGAGACTGGATTAATTCAACTTTATTTATGCCGTATACCTCTTCCACAGTCCACAGACAACACTGCAAAAGCTCTATTATTACAAAAATACAGTATCGTAGGAGCATTGGTCCACTCCCTCCTCCTGTCCACAATATTCTGTTTCTCCACCTCTCTGCTGCTCTGTTTCTCTCTCTCTCTCTCTCTCTCTCTCTCTCTCTCTCTCTCTCTCTCTCTCTCTCTCTCTCTCCCCCACTCTGTTCTTTTACACAATGACCTTTAGTGCTCTTTTCTTCATTGCGGGGACAGGCCGGGGCCTGGCATCTGATAGAATCAATATTCTATTATGATAGTGCGTGGAGCGTGTGGGGCTTTACAACTCTGCTGTAATAGTCTCTCTATTTCATCCCGTGGCAGCCATGGCCTGAGGGATCATCCAGGCTTCTCCAGGCTCTACGCTCCCAGCATCGCCCCATTTCCATTAACGTCGCAGGCCCCTGCCTACCAGGGGACAATCTCTGTGACCGATGGATGGGGTTGAGAAAGAGTCCAACCCGGGTGCAATGTGTGTCAATAGACTGTGTAATAGCCTGGCCTGGGTGAAATGTTAGTAAAATGGCTTTCCAGTTTTAAAAGAAACAAGAGGGATATTTGCACCATTCCTCTTATTTTATCTTGGTGTTTTTCTCCATTAAACCTCCCTTACAGTCAAACTACATCAATATGTTTGAAAACATTAACAAAAAAAATAAATACTAGCCCAGGTAATGATGTTCTCTCCCTTGGAAATCTTCAGACAAGTTGTCAAAACAAAATAGTCCTCTTTTGCTTTAGTTGTAATGTGTCTTCCATTGCGGAAGACAAACACGCCCCGGATCTGGACCTCAGTGCCACAACCTCCGTGCACTGCACTCCAGCATGTAAAACAGTTGTTGATTAAAACAGTCCTGGGCTGTGCTGCACTAGGGAGGGAGTGCTAAAGTGAAATGTTAAGCTATTAGAGATCATGACACGAGGCAGACCCCCATAAAAGATTCATGCCATTCACAGCTGCCTTCTCGAATAATTAACTAATGTGAGTATTTTACTCAGCCAAACGCAGTTACGGTTTAAAAATCCTTGCATTCAAATGTCACTTGGGCGTGGAGTTTTGATGTGAATTTTTAATCTCCGGCAATAAACATTATGAGGTTAACAGGCCATTTGGTGCTATCTGGTAGGACTTCCATCAGACCTACGTTACAATCCATTTTCGTCTAAAATGTCAAGATTCGTTGTTAAATACATTACAGTGGCTGTCTGCGTGAAAGTTGTTGAAATGCATAATATTTGTGAAGTCACAGAAGTCAAGAGCAGGCACTTTAAAGCTTAAGGTCAGTGTCGACCTGCCCTTTGTAGTTCACGCAAATGTTCTTCTTGTGACAAATACCTGAAGTCGGCGTCTTCATGCTGCTTCTGTCCCGTTCACTTTTGATGCATGTCTTTCCTTGCTGGGGAAGAGTTTTCCCTGACTGCACACACCTTCTTCCTTCCCCCCTGAACTCTACCACTACCTCTCTGTTTGATTGAGGGTTGGGTGACTGGAGGTACACGATGCGGCCCCACTTGTCTCATATTCATCATGATGTAACCGTGAGCAACCCGGATCTAAATTACCTTCGTCTGGCATCATTCCAGCACATGCTATAAATGAGGTAATCGTCCTTGACTATAAAATTTGCATTTTCAAGACTTAATTGCTATCATTACATTTTTTGCGTAATTCTATTAATTTAACAGAATGGGGGATCAGAGGCTTTTTATGGTTATAATTTGCAGTAAAACAATGCATTCTCAAAGTAGGAAAAAAAAAAAAAAAGTCTTGAGTAGAGAAAGGATGAGTGGAACATCAGGACCACTCTGGCCTCTCATCATGAATTTCCATTATCCCTTTGCATTTAAAAGGGATATTTAGAAAAAAAAAAAAAGAAAGAAAGGAGAAAAAAAAAGCTTACAAATGCTTACAAAAAAAACTTGCACTAACATGCTGTCAGACACGAGGATATTTGCTTGTATAGGTCTGCATGAAAAGCTCTCTGGGGTTGAAAACAGGAAATGCATCAATTATCCTCCATCATCACATTGTGTGGGCTAACTGAAGCTTGTGTCTTAATAATGTCAGGCTGGACTCTATTTTTGCCACGCTTTTTTAACCTCGCCTGCCTCCTTTGTGCATATATGTACATGATGTCAGCTGCGCTCAGTAGTGCCGTCCCCAAATAGTATGGTGGAGAGCACGGCGGATGACACGGAACAACGGAGCCATCAACTCCCATTTATGCTTCCTGCAGTGACCTTGCCACAGATGTCTATGAGGTTCAGAAGTGCGCCAAGCTAAGTGCCAGCAACATTCTGCAACCCGCTGCACTTCCTCGCACTCTGCTGACCTTAAAAGTGTGGCCTCAATTTGGGGGAAGGCTGAAAACACATACATGCATTCTGCTACTCCTTCTCTTTTGCACTTCTGCTGGAATGGCCTACTTTATCTGACTGCAAGAATTCATATTTGTCTTTGCTAGAATCCGGTGGATGTAGATGCCCCTCATCCCCGGCTTTGTAGACCGGTTTCAGTTGCTTGTCCATAATTGGCCAAAAGAAAAAAACAAACAAAACAAAAACAAAAGCAGCCTCCCTGGCAGAAACCCTAACTACTCTTGGAAATGTCATTTAGCTATTTCGTAATTGACTCGATTAAAAAAACACCACAAATTGACACTTTACATTGTCAACCATAGTTTATTTGAACTATTATAGTCTTACTGTGACTACAGTGTAATTATGACTGAAACTATTATGATTCCTTCAGCTAACACACAATGTGAGTGTGTGTGTGGCACAGCTTTAGCAATCAATACATAATGGGCTGACTTAACTGAATACATTGTATGTATGGAACTTTTTAAAATGCACCAATCACTTAAAAAAAAAAAAAAAAAATGAACAATTCACCCGGAGGCAGTTCTCGCCTCAATGTGCAGCCATTTGACAACACCACAGCCCAAACAAACAAGCATCTATAATAAATGATAAATGAAACTTTCCAGAGTCTCTCGAAACGAATGATTTTAAAAATAGGTGCTTGCTCTTTTTTTTTATTTATTATTTTTTTTATTTTTTCCTACATAGCAATACAGCAGTGAAAACCGTTTTTTGAGATATTGTTTTAAAGGTCAGTGTATTTAGACACTGCAACATGTGCCAAACGTACACCATTTTACTAATCCAAACTAGATTTCTCTTAATTTTTTTTCTCTTGCGAGAGGTGAATATATTCTCCTCGAGCAGTGCAGTGGGAGGATCTGGAGCTCCTTTCCTCCTGGTCGCCCTCACCCTCCTTCCTCCCCCATGTGTACCTCTCATACTGAGTCCTGCTGACACGGACCAGGTGGTGTCGTCACTGCGGGTTTCCATGGAGCCTTCAAACAGGAAGCAGGTAAGGCCTGACACGGCGGCCTTGATGCTTAACGTAGCGGTGAAGATACACCGAGCTTTGTTTTGACTGTGTCAGGCAACATCAGCTCAAGCCTGGGCGTGCGGCACAGAAGGCTGTTTTCCCTCCTTTGGGTTTCAGTATCAGAATCTGTAGTGTGAGCGTTCCTCACTGCAGATGTGCTTGGAAGAAGATGTCAGCTGTGTATGCACTGGTGGTCATCAGAGCACTCCTGACAAGAGCAGTTTAGTACGTGTGTGTGTGTGAAACAGAGGAGGGCTGACTCACCTCCAGACAATACTTAATGGCTGAGTGCAGCCCGTGCGGGGGCACAGCTACAAGGTGAGTATTTGGACTGATGTGAAAAAAGGTGCATTATTTTTTATCATTTCAAATAACTGAAAAACAGACGTTGGAGAGAAATGTTAAGGGCAATATGAAATGTAAGTACACTTGTCTGGGACGTTGGAGATCAGATGTTTTACATGCCTATGATGCCGCACCAAGTCAGAGGCAGCCGTTCGTTCGCAATCTAATGCAAGACACAAATCAGCTTTGAGGCCTCTCAAAGGAAAGTCAGGAATAATACTATGAATACTCTGATAATTCCTTGGCACTGGCAATGAGTCAAACCTTGTATGAGGGGCTTAAACTGCTTTATTGAAACAACGTACTATTAAAAACAATAAAACCACATTAAACAATGGGAAGCTTTTCAGACACATCCACTAAAGGTGGCGAGGCATCAGTGGATCCTAAACATTGTTTAACTTTGGATTTAAATGTCTCAATCAGTTGTTGAGAGGTACAGCTCTTCATGCCCCCTTATAATCTCTGTCTATCAACAGGCTAAGCTTGTTAAGCTGAAAAGGTCTATCTTCAGTGCTCAAATACACTTTTCACTCAAGGCTCAACACTTTTCATTCAGCGCAGTGATAGATGGAGAGCCAGCACATTAGTCACTTCACATCTGGCCAATTCAAGCGGTTTACTCAAGATTATTTTTCTTACCACCAGACAATACAGTAGGAGCGGAGAAACCGTGAGTTGATACAAGAAAAAACAGCAAAGTGTTTTGATAATACAGCCATTATCTTCTCTGTTTACCTGCGCTGTCATGGTTCCCGTTGAGCGAAGGTACAACTGCGTTTGAACGGATGAAAAAAGTAAACGTCCAAACTTTTGAAAGCTCGTAAAGAAGTCTGTTTATATGACTTGTGAAATTCGTTAATGCCAAAATCATGAGCTCATTGGACTTGGTGAAAGCCCAGCTCCTGGCATACTCAAACAAAGGGGCATTTTGTTGATAAAGCACTGTACTTGACATTCATCTGTTGTGCAAATTAACATTTAATAGCCATACGCATTTGAATATGTTCTTTCTTGACACATTGAGAAACCCACAACGTCAAGTGCGTGCACAAGCTGGGGAGGACGAGAGATGGGTTTTGGCCGCGAGCGCTTTTGCCCACCACCAGCAACATTAATTGTTTTGCAAAAGCTAACTGCAGTGGCCATTTTTCAACATTGTTTCTTGTTTTCACTCCTTCTGTAAACAACTCTCGTCTCACAATTTGTTCATCATAAACTCGACGCTGGATGACAGAAACATTTTTTCATGCCCGCGAGTAACGACCTTGGAAAAAGCCTAAATAAAAGGACCAGTGGGAGGCTGCTGAAGGCAGATGAGAGTTTTGCATTTGTCAGATTTCTGAATTAAAGAGATGTTTGTTGAGTTATTGGTGCACAGATGACCAGGAGACTCTGCCAGCGTGTGTCTGTCTTCTACACAAGAGTGCACTTTCTCCAGCCAAGTCACTGCAACCACCTGAATACTGAAAGACACACACCGTGGCGAAAATCTCAACTCTCATACACGCGCATTTCCCCACATACACTTTCCGTTGGAGCTTTGATACCGTAACTGGAATCCCCTGTGATTTGGCAGTGCTTCCCCCGTGCTTCAGCTCCACAGCGTGACACCATCTGTCTACAGGGCGCTTGACTTCAGTTTGAGAGGAATCCACTCTAGCACTCCTCAGGTGGTACACACGGTGTTTTAGAAGAGTTGTCATGAAGCGTGCAAATGTGGCAATATGCCAAGGTGATGTTATCAGAAGCTTACAAAAGGAGAGAAGAGGCCCGATGTTGTATCGGTGTGTGTCTCTCCCGAGCCGATGGCTGTCTTCTTTGGGTGTGACAGACGTGACAGCAGAGTCAGAACAGTATTTAGCACCTGGAGGTCAGGTAGCATTACACCCTGTGTAAAAAAAAAAAAAAAAAAGCTTCCTCCTGGTCAGGATCAGGTGCTCTCCTTGGGGATAACCGATTTGGAAACCTTGATACCCAGCCTTGACCCTGTGTGATGTGTATATGCAAGTGTATGTGGCCACCAGAAAAGGAGGGGGGGGGGGGGGGGATCTCATTCTGATTGAGACTGATGCGTGCCGATTGGTTGCCAGGCCGTGCTCAGCGGCAGCTCTGCCATGTCAGGTGAAATTAGTAGCCGTCAATGAAAGACCCTCAGACCTGAGGGATTCATTAGGGACAGCCTCCCCCATCTCGACGCACTGACAGCCCTTCACACTTACACCCTCGACTCCTACACAAACACACACAGCACACACACTCTCAGTCCCTGTCCGATCCACAAAATGACTCCCAGCTAAAAGTCTCACCAAGTCCATTCTGTGTGTGTGTGTGTGTGTGTGTGTGTGTGTGTGTGTGTGTGTGTGTGTGTGTGTGTGTGTGTGTGTGTCCAGGACCACTCTGTCTTTCCCTGTGACGCTGTGGGGCCATTTCAGCAAACACCTTCAACAATCCAACAGGATCAATATATTTTCCAATACATTAATCAAAACGTGTGCCAGTTTTTAACTTCTTTTGGGTGAAAAAAAAAGGCATTTTAACTTCTGCTATATTAGCAGAAATTTAAATTGTTCACATCTACAGTTTATTCTAGCTGACAAATCAGTCATGACATAAATTAAATCATGTCTTTCAAGTTAAACTTAAAGTTTCTCCCTTTAAAGAGAGAAGATCGATAACATTTCTTTTTGATCTAACAGAATGATAATATATTAACACGGACATGTTTGAGTTGATATACTGTACAATGATCATCCACACTGAATGTACACTGAGCGGTGCATCGACCATACACAGTCTAAATACAGGAAAAAATGGCTGAAATAACATCCAAGTATATAAAGTATAATTGATTTCTTTCTTGTGTAGGGAAACAAGGTGGGTCAATGTGGCTTCTTCCTATATAAAATGTTACTCTTAGTTCTCCAGTTAAACCTCCAGTTGATCATCCAATATCATTGTGTGTGTAAATTAACTCCAAGTGTGCCTTTTCTTTTCTTTATTTGAGTAGAAACTCAATTCTACATCACATTAGTTTTAGATGCAGCGATATAATTATTTATTTTTAACAAAACGAAACTATCTGCTCGAGTTAAACTATAACGAGAAGAAAACAGGCTTATGACGTAAAACTACGAGAGTGACAGCTATGGCAGGTGTGCGCAACAGTTTTCCTAATAATTAAAACGTCCAAATGAAGAGTATTGACGTGTCTTTGGCTCTCTTTGCTCTGGGATTGACAATATTAATGGATTTTTGAAGTCCAGCATTGAGCCAAAACCTGCTGCTTAGTGAGAAAAGACGTGCGAAGTGAAAACGTGAGTCAGGAGTCAAAGGTGTGTGTTTGCAGCCCTGTCAACCACAGCTTTGCTGTTGCAAACATAATAACAGTCCATCTTTCTTCCTTTTCTTTCTCAAATGTATTTCAAATTAACTGACTTTTCTTTTCTGTTCGTAGCTCCACTTGTTTGAATTAATCTACCTTCACCATCAGATGCATTTTAGCGTTTGCATGAGTGTAAGAACGCTCAAACATAAATTTGAGGCTATTTGTTGATTTTAAATTGCTCCTAGATATGAATGTGAGTGTGTGTGTGCGATTGTCTCTGTACTCCCTGTGATGGACACCTGGCATTGGATGAATAGAAGCATGTTTCCTGTCCTGTCTCGTGCTCTGGTCAGTTATTGCATATCAACATACTTGCCTGGTGTTAAAAGGTGAGATTTGTATCTCCAGCTCCAAATTTATGTTGCTACCGAATAATCCGGATAATCCAGATTTTCTATGTCAGATAAGAAAAACCTACTTTCTTTTTTTATTTGCATCGATGTGTCTCTATCAATAGTTTTTACATATTTCCTCGGATCATCTCTTCCTTCTACCTCTCTTTTTCGGTCCTAAAAATTCAAGCACACCGCTCTGTTTACCGTCACCGCCCTTTTTTCTGTTTTTTGATGACAGACTTCATCAAAGTATCTGAAACAGCCTGTCATTTAGTAAAGGACACCACCTCACAGTGAGGTACTTTATGTCTGTGTCTTTGTTTCTGCAGCCAATCCTTTTCTGAGGAAAACTGACAAATTCTAAATGCAGCGCTGGAAAAATATCAGTCGTTGGAACATGCCAACACTTAGTTGGATGAAAGTGGGCGTGTGTATTCAACCACACATATAAAGTACATCAGTAGAGAGATTGGATACAGCTTTTTGTGCCAGTGTGCAACATGTGAATGCCTGATCAAAGCTGACGACTTTGAACTGGAGTCCATTTGCCCTCGCGAGAACTCTCTTAATCCAGTCCTTCCCAGTTTAGGAGCATATAGCTGCAACACAGAAGCTCCGCTCATTAGAATTACAGACATTAGTTACGACCAAAGGAACTCTATTTCACGCACATCTCCCCAACTGACTAAATGAGGCTTTGCAAATCCTCCACAGCTTTTAATAGCTGCCACTAATATTACAGGTCACAAATGATTGCACCCTCAGACTCTGATTTGGCTGATCAAACACAGACTGAGATTATCAGTCTTATTTACGCTTGTGTATCACTCTGGCACAAACCCACACTTATGGAAATGCAATCCCTCTACGGTAATACACTTTATAATGATTTATGCCTGCGCGTTTCATGGGAAATGTGGCAGCATGAGCAGCATCAAACCGCAATCTAAAGTTGTTTTATTATTATATTTCTCTCCCACAGTTTTTACTCTCTTCTGTTCGCAAATGAGAAATCCTACATCCATAAACATCAAGTCACAAAGGCTTCACTTGAGTTTCATAGACACATCAGTGGTCTGCAGCACGATGCTCCCACCTTTACAAATCAATTATAATGTCTGGAGTAAATAATACGATGCATGTCTAATTACCCAACAATCCAGAAGCTTTTGGGGGGTCTTGCCAATGGAAAAATGAAGCGAACACATGAACTAACACGTAAACACATAATTGCTTTCACACATGCACAAACACACACACACACCTCAAAAACATACAACTGAAATATATATTTTAAAAAAAAGTCACAGGTATTCAATGTATCGACCAATTAAAATAAGGGATTACTATGTTGACTGTGTGTGTGTGTGTGTGTGTGTGTGTGTGTGTGTGTGTGTGTGTGTGTGTGTGTGTGTGTGTGTGTGTGTGTGTGTGTGTGTGTGTGTGTGGGCACCGCTGCCACGCACACAGGCAGGCAGGCAGGCAGGCAGGCAGGCCTCACATTGCCCACAGCTACTCGGTAAGGATTCCCGATAAGGAGAATTAGTCAAAACTTGGGAGCTGCCAGTCAGCGCCAATTAAACTTTAATCTTGGGCTGAAACAGGCACAAATAAATTAAACCCTTGTGAGCGGCAATGTGCGCTCTCCTGATAATAGGGGATTGAAGTCGTCTCGGAGCGAGGCTGCATGTTCCTCAGCTCAGCCATGGCAGGCAGCGGTGCAGAGGGAGCAGTGGTGAAGCTCGAGACGGAGTGAACTGAAAGGAACTCTGCAACTTGACAGAAAGTGACACATAGACAGGGACGTATATTTCAGAATCGCTGTGGAAAAAAAAAAACAACATCACTCTCTTATTTGAAATTCCTATCGTCAGACAAATGTTAGTATGTCAGATATTTAGCTTGAACATGAAAGTAGCCAAAACCTATGCTGCAATGATTGAAAATAAGAGAATGGTGGTTTTTGACCTGCTTATACGTTCACATTGTGCCTAAATCCATGCAAATATCAGTGAACATTCATCGACCTTTTGTTTGATCTTATATTTTCCAATGAACCATGCCTAAATGCTTCCTGCTTTTTAGAAATTCTCACCAGAAACACGACTTTCCTCGGCAGGGCCCCTTATTTCATGCAAAAACATCCAGTGTGTCTACTGTAAATGCCTTGAGACAATCTCATATTGGACCTCACAGTGTGTATTGGAATTTGATAACACAACTATTCATGAAGCTCCTTTTGCCAAATAAAAACGATATTTTCAATCATGCTCAGGCATGAAAACACAGTAGAAGTATCAACCAATATAATATTAATAATAAAGAAAGATCTACCCTTCATATCAGCCAGAGGAAATGCTTTTAATGTTGCAATATTCAAAAGTATGGTTTTCTCCATGCACACTGTGTAGAGGGGGATATTTCATTAATATTTTTTAATGAATTACCACCCTTATCTCTGTTTCCTGTGCCCGACCTGTGGTAGCCTGGTGTTTAATTTCAAAGTAATTTTCTTGCTATATGAGCGCGCCGTTTATGTATTAATGTCATGGGCCTCGTCAGCCAATGCCGTGATTTATTCCAGAGTAGCGGTCACATACATCCTAATATCTTAAAAATAAGCCCCAGAGAAACGCTGTAATGAGAAAACAATAACATTAACAATATTAGCAACAATAATGAAAATAATTGCCGGTGAAGCAACAATAGTAATCACACATAGAGAAATACCTCTGTGTTTGACCGAATCGTACACAATTATCATGCATGTGTATATAATATAATTAATTCTATGTCTGAGCCTCTTAGCCCGAGGCGATCAGCATAGAATCAGTTTTGTATGTATAATAGATCAGAGCGCAGTTCATGAATAAAACAAACGTGGGGACTGTGCAGCAGTGACTGTGAATGTTTGTCTTTGGACAGCAGAATCAAAGTGAACATGTAATATTGTGATAATCCATACTTGATGAATTCAAGGGGCTGACTTGCCTTAGCTAAGTTCAGCTAATTTCCAGACATGGCTTGCCTCCATAATTGAGTTTCCAATAACATTATGATTATTCCAGCCCACATGATAATTGAATTCAAGGTATTTTTTTTCTTAACATTGCAATATTGTAGATGTGTGATTATTATGCATTTGCATGTAGATTTCAGTGCCTTCCTGAAACTCATCACTTTTCTTCTAACTGGATTTCCTATATTGTAGCATACATTTGGCTCATAACAAATGACGGAATCCCCTCTCCTTATGAGCGTGGAGTCAATTATTCTAAAAAGTTCATTTTTATATCAATTTTACCCCACGTAATGATATTGCAAAGAAGATTCCCCTCCTAAAAAAGTCAACTCAAAAAGTCTACCCAGCACCGACCTGTTTGTCATCCTCATTATACGTGAAAAGTGAATATTTTTACTGTTGAACTCATCAAATTCACATCACTGCCAGCACTCCCCCCGCGCTTCCAGTTTGATCCTGCACGAGCAATGCTATCAAACTTAGACACCATGGCCCCAATGCTCATGTGTTGCATAATGTAGGTTGTATAGGCAGGAGTGGCACGGGTGTGAATGTAATTTTCATCAGGCTGATGGAGCCCCCTCAGACTCTGCCTGTGCGTGGGGGTACAGTAGGGGCACAAAGCAGAGCAGGGAGACGGCTGCTGAATATTGGAGTGCTGCAGAACTCTTCTCAGAGGCACAATGCACCAAATCCCCGTTTCTCGCAGCTTGGGGTGAGCTGGGTGGCATTGTACCCCTGCACGAGATAAATTTTTGACAATGCTACTCTGAGCAGTTGATGCAAGTTCCACATGCATAGCAGCACAGACTGAGCAGACCTCTGAAAAGTGGGGAATTATTTACCATTTTGCCCTCCGTCTATTTCGCTTTCACTCTTGTTCTGGAAAGCAAAAGAGTTGCGCAGATGCCACAAGTTTTCAGCAAGTATGATTTCACCATTAGCGTAGCATTAGCCACTGGTCCTGACTTGTGGTGGCTGTCACATTGAGGCGCTGTGACTGGGCTACTAGTCGGTGCTCCAAGCTACTGGGCACACATGGATGGTTGTGAATGGAGGCTCTATCCATTCTCATCATTTGGAGTAGCCACAGGGTTTGTACAGCGAGGATGGCACCAGCCAAGACATTAAGCCAGAGTTTAGCTGTTGTTTTGCATAAATGTTGAATCATGCCAGCGTCCTTTTAGTGCGTAACAACAGCCTGCATTGATATTGATTTAATGCTCACTAATATTTAAAATGCCCCGAGGGATCAATGCTATTGAACATGATTTAATATGGCCTACTAGTACAGATATAAATACAGCCACATAACACAGCAAATCGATTATTTGCTGTCTGACTTAACTTTTTCCAACCAGCATCTCCACATATGTCAAGTTAAAATAGGCTTTTGAAAAGAGATGTGTACAAAAAGAACTAAGAGCGCATGATCATCAGTGATGTGAAACGACTATTGTGAGCGCATATATATATATTTTTCTTTCCTTTGTTTTCTCTGGAGCGAATGCGCATTATTTTGGAAGTGGACTGATTCCCTGGCGATGAGGAAGAATAGGGAAGGAAAAGCCAGGAATAAGGAGCAAAGAAAGGTTGCAACAACTTTTAACAAAACATGACATGCGAATGAGCGCTGAGTCCTCATTTACATATGCTGACATTTTGCAGTGAATATTTCAACGTTAGGCTGAGCTGTAATGAACTCCTGCCAGGGAGCAGTCAAGGAATAATGTTTCCATAAAGGTAACCTGTCCACATCTCCTCCAGGAGAAAGATGTGGAGGAGGAAAAGAGACATTTTTCCTCACTCTCTCGCTCTCTCTTCTTCCATGTTGGCTGTTTGGCAACAAAGGGGTATTTCTCTTTCAGCGCACTTCATCCATCTTGGCTGGTCCTGATTTAGTGAATTTTTCCACGCTTTTTACAGGCTAATTGCACACGGCGATGGCGAATTTGTTAGTGGTGACACCTTGCCTACCCATTGGGAATGCATCTCATTACTGGTCGCTACATCCAGGAACATCAGATATTATTAGCTGTCATTAATCTGCCATACGTAGTGGAGGCGGAGAGAAGGGCAACAAAGGACACAAAGAGACAAATATGATGGCTGCGTGGTTTGGTCAAAGTTCACAAAGGTTAGCAGGAACCCAGGTGGGCGGTAGTAGGTTGAGATTAAGAAAGATGGCGTTGAGATGGGGGGGGGGCTTTAAAATGAGCTATGATGAGGAAAAAAAATTGAGGTTGTTTCAACTGTTAAAAAGATGCACATAAAACTGCTTATAAGACATATAAAATTATTCATTTACAGAATAGCTGAGTGACTTACGTGCAGTATATCATATTTTTGCAAAACACATTATAATTGCGTTTTTAAAAAAAAAAAAAAAAAGGTGTGTGACTCTACAATACGTGCAAATTATCAACATTATTCTAACATTTCTTGCTTTAGTTTTGATGCTGACGGGCTTCATATTACAATGGAATATGTAAAAACACTTCATAAAATGGAAACTTTCTTTTAATATCATTACATGTTTTACTTCCTGTAAGTGTAGTGTGACTACTTTACAGAAGAGATGTTGACAGGACAAATGAGAAACAACAACAAAAAATTTCACAAACGAAATACGATGCAAGACATATTTTTCTAATAAAAAAAAAACCACAATTTTTTTTTTAAATATATGGATATGTTAAGCATTAAAATGAGACTAATTCTTTCAAAACATTTGCACTATAATCAGGTCAAATTGTCAAAATGTCAAATTTATTATCAATATTCTCATATTGAAATGTGATATCCACACTATTGCGTTTGTATTTGCTCTTTTTTTTTTTTTTTTTAAGTATGTGTTTTATTATATTGCACAGTTTCATTTAAGCTGCTGTGGACTTGCTGTGATTGAAGTCCCACAGTGTGCATCGTGAATATGAGCGTTTTTGAAAACAGATCAACTATTGGGTTTTTTTTTGTCATGTTTCAAACTGTGTTTTGTTCTCAAATCCCATTTGACTGAATTGAATATGACAACCTTAAACTAGATTTTCGGTAGAAATTCAATCTCTTTCAATGCGTCCTGATTGTTGCCCAAAAGAGTGTGCTTGTGCTTTTTTTTTTTTTTTTTTTTTTTTTTTCACACATATGTTTGATTTGATACAGCATCTTTGGCTGTTTTTCCTGCACAGCCCCGCCTGAAGACTGCTACATGCATACTAGATAGGATTACACCTTCTAAGCAGATTTTGTTGTGGAAGGGTTAACACAGATCCCCCTGCTTTGCTGAACAAACAGGACACCATCTGAAGACACAGGAACTAACTGGGCTCTCATTAGGAGATTTTTTTATTTTTTTTTCTTCTCTGGAGTTGGGGGGTTCTGTTCTGCTTTTTTTTTTCCCCTCTTTTTTGTAGAAGAAGCACGTTGCGGCCTCCTGCCGCGTCGCCTGGCTCTTTGAGTGAGATGGAGTATATGGCCTAATGACTAAAAGTTCCTCTATAAAAAGTATACAGGGCAGCTCCCTGCAAATTGAGTTTCCTCTTTGTGCCAATTGAGGGTGGTTTATGTAGGCTGCGGGGAGTTCCTTTGAACTCTCATTCCAAAAAAAACTCCAGATTCCTGGGTCAATCCCCCCCCCCACGCTCCCTTCCTATTGCTCTCCCACCGGTGTTTCAGATAGAGGAAGAGGAGGCTGCTGTCTCAGACGCCCAAATGCACGCCACATTGCACAGAATGTCTCCCCAGACGAGACGCGAGTGAGAAGAGAAAACACGACTCAAAATGAGGTTAAGGTGGCATGAAGCAGGTGTTTCGCTTCTCCTTTATTGGTAATAAATGAGTTTGTAAATGGAACTTTATTAGATTAAATTTTCTAACTGTGTTTACATGAGATCAAGGCCGCATTAAATGGTGTTACACTGTATTTATTTAAGAGGGAACCTTTATGAAAAGCCAAACCGGACTGCTTTGTTTTCTTTTAAAACAAATGGTAAAGCCTGAAATTTCACTCTGAAAGATCTGACTTAAAGGATGAAACAGGAACAACAGTAGAAAAACTTTGCAGGTTTTGCTCATAAAAATCGCAACAATTAGATTTTAGTTGCATGTGAAGCCACTTGCACTTTTACATTTATTTTTGTTTTGATATCCAAGTGAAGGTTTAGAATTATTTGCTGCATGATTTAAACTGACTGTGCCCACCCTGTTAAACTTCTTTAGGAAATTAAGAAATACATATATATATATATATATATATATAAATTAAGAGGAATTGCTTGGAAATAGGAATTTGCCAAGAGGTACTTGCTGTCTGTCTTTTGTCCTCAGCTATCTTTTATGCCAAGAGCGAATGTTGGCGGCTTCCCATGTGGAAGCAATGGGGGCCTGGATGCCCAGGACTCAGCCAAGTGGCAGCGATTGTTTTCCATGTCGGGGGCATGAAAAGCTGGGCTCGTTCTACACTAATCAAACCCCCCAAAAAAGGTCTCCGTATAAATCCTGAAACCTTCTTCTTCTTCTTCTTCTCCTTCTTCTTCTTCTACTACTTCTTTCCCCCCACCCTGCCATTTTCACAATTATGCACACGCATTGCCATAAATCTAATGCGCTTTCATGATCTGTGGGAGCGGAGTACATAAAACGTGTTTGCCGGATTTGCATACAAACATACTTATTCTAAATCCCCCTCAGAAGTTGTAAATGATTGTCTTTTCCTGAAATACATCTCAGCAAATTGTATTTGGGCATGTTTATGAATCCTATTATGGCATGGGTTTTATCATATTTTGTGGACAGTGATGGCTTCTCTGCGTAGCTGTTAAGAAGAGGGAGAGAGGGGCCTTGGGCGATAGACTTTGTCATTTGTTTCAGATGGGCTCTGGATTCCCCTTCATTGCTCCATGACAGGTTCACGGTACCAAGATGGATCTCTGCTAAGTCCCTGCAAGATGAGTAATTCAGTAACTACTGTCTACTGGGTGAAAGAAGCTGCATTCAGTGTTCAGTCTAGTCTTTGATGCGACACTTTTCAAGGCATTATTTGGATTTCTGCACGATGCAGTAACAGCAGCAGAATCTGCCTTTGATTGTGGCCTTTTCAATTCTCCCTTTTTTTACCCTCTGTAAACGCAGTGACATAATCGAGTGGATTGTTGCATAATAAGGCCACAATAGAGCAGTATTTATCAAGCGCTGGAAAGCTGCTGGGCAGGGAAGAGGAGAAAGAGTTTGTTAGCTGTGCCTGAGAGGCCCGGGCTGCCAAAAAGATTATAATATCTCCATGTCGTTGTGCCTCCCTGTAGCAACTCAACAGCCAGTATAAAGTACTGATGGCATACACTATCTGGAAGTGGAAGTAAACAACAGGTCTGATGCGGCAGTGACACTTTTTTCAAGAATGAATAATAATTTCTATACCCATTTGATGTGTCTCACCTGAATGATATTTCACCTCTATGTGTGTGTGTGTGTGTGTGTGTGTGTGTGAGTGTGTGGTGGGGCCTGGTGGGGCCTGGTAGGGCCAGCAGGGCTAATGGACTCTTGTCGGGATCAGTCATTAATTGGTGGGACAAGCTGCTGAGTGGGAAGGTCATAAACATTTCAAGAGTTATAAAACTTTCATTAAGTTCTCACGATATCGCGCCAGTGAATGACCCTCTTGCTCTCTCCCTCTCTTTTTTGTCTGGGCGGTGTTGAAGAGGGGAATGATTGTGAACAAGCGGCTTCTTTGTGGAGGAGGGAGCCTTTTTCAAATTGTCTCGGCCTCTTGACTCGTCCTAAGCCAGAGATCAGAGCTTGGAAAGTGGCAAAACAAAGGGCCGATTTAATGAGATTGTAAAACAGGCTGAGGAAAAGGAGGGGGTTACCAAATAGCCAGACTGCCAGCTCTGGTCCATTTCAAAAGGTCTTTTCAGGATCTCCTCTAAGCCGTCTCAATATGAGCAAGAAGAAAAAAAAATATCAAAGGGCTCCAAACGCTTGGACAGATTTTGACATGAAGAAGATGTGGATATTTGTCTGGTGTTTTCCACCGAATGGAGTTGCATTCCTCAAAAAAAAAATAGTTTTTTTGTTCTCCTCTGTGAATTACAAGCCTTTTTTTTTTCATGTTTCAGTCATCATATGAAAGCTGTAATTTCACAACACTGTCACCATAAAGTCACATTGACATTAAGTAATTTCCTCAAGTTGGCCACTAACTAATCCCATCAATTGAAAATAATTAATTACTTGTAAAATGACATTTTGAAACAATTTTTGGAGCAGTTGTAAGCTAGAAGGAGATATGTGCAGTGACAAGGAAAAATAAATACTGGGGTCTGGTTTGTGATCTCAAGAAGATAAATAAATAAACCTCCCAATTATGAGTCATAAGGCGGGACTTCTTGTTTACACACACACCCTATAAATAGCACTGGCACACATCACAAAGGAAACAACATTCCCATTCATGTCTCTGGCTCCTGAGTTGCTCTTTCTAAGTAACGCCAGCATCGTGTTTATCGCAATACATCTGTCACGTATCTTCTCCCCCCCAAAAATCTCTGAGGAATTGGACCATTTAACCCCTCCTAAGTTGTCATTAGAGTGGGGGGTGAGAACAGTGGGATGGAAGGAGGAACAGGGGAGGAGAGGAATGAAAACAAGCCAGAGTTGAAGAGATAACCATCAGGGTCCTAAACCCATTATCTGGCCCCTGTCCACTGTTGAGTGTCAGGAGTCACACCCAGGTCCAAGTTAGCCTGGAGCTGTTGACCCGATGGTCTCCGCTGACATTTCCATTCAGATGAATGGCTCTTTGCTGCATGCTAGGAAGTGTCCAGTTTGACCCCTACCTGCCCCAAGATTCCCTCCCTTATTAGCTGGGCTTTGCCCCTCGTTCTAACCTGTATTCTATCGCCCATTGCCCCCCTCTCTGGCTCTGGGACTCTGAATGGCTGAGTCGTCTTCAGTAATAATGGAGGACAAATGAAGCCAGCCAGCCCTAATGGTGGTGGTTTTTAATGACACAGAGCTTTTGTGCTCCTTTCATTTAGACAAGAAGTGAGAGATGGGGAGGCGAACCGCCGCAGCACTGCGACAGTAAAACTGCGGTGAGTGGCGTACCCTTGTTTTAAGGTTATAGGACACAGTTAAGTTTCTTCCGTGGCAGACGTGTCAGTAATGGGCTCGTCAGGGCACTGCGCTGTACACAGCTGTTTCTTTTATGTGCTTTAATTTGCTCCGAGGAGAAAATAAAGCATGCCAGTGTGTCTTTAAGGAGGCCCATGGACTTGCGAGACCAAATACCAAAAGGACCGTCATAGGTGCACTGTAGTTAACCAATGTAATTAGCAGGAACACAAGTAATCAGTCCAGGGAAGTGTGTCATTAAATCGCAACCCCCCCCCCCCATGATTAATTTGCTGCTCATAATGACGAAATGAACCTTCTCTGTGTCCTTAATGACCCTGGTTAATCTTTTAAAGAAAAAGGGAGGAGAGTAGACACCAGCAGAGGGATGGCGAGAGAGGGAAACTGACGGGGAGGGAGAGGGACCAGATATCGACTCCTCACATCAAGGACTGCTCGCAGTTATATAAGATTTCAGTCATAGCCAAGCCGGACTATTGAAATGCCATTTTCAGTGGCTTTGGAGAGTGGTTAAGCAGCAACAGACACATAAATAGATACAGCACACAATGATCCGTTTTGTGGGACAAATCCCCCTTTAGTGGAAACAGAGGGAGCACATGGCACCCGGCATATGACACCATGCTCTCTAAAGTGGAGGTGGCAAGGAGATTAGTGCAGGGAAAAGAACCCTTATTATATGCCCTGTTGCATAATTAAACACACCTCTATGCCATTCATCCTCTGCTGGAGTACATATTTGTCTTGGTTTTTTTTTTTTTTTTTTTTTTTTTTTTTTTTCTTAAGCCGTGATGAAGCAGAATTAACCATTTGAATTAATCATGGGAATCATTGCTCTGATACCAGGCGGAGGCCCTCATGTCCAGCCAGCTGCACTGGTCGGGGCCCGCCTGCTTAACACCAGAAGTGCCAAGCATATGCTAGTTGGAAGGAGGAGGGCAGATAGGGAGGCCTGGGTGGGCAGAGAGGAGGTCCCTGTGGAGCCCTTCACAATGAAACACAATATCCTCCTCCTCAGACGCGTGCAATGACTTAAACACTCTATTGTATTAAATATGAATGAGGTTCCCCATTGTCCGGGTGCGAGCGAGCGCAGAGACAGTGTTGTCGATTAGCCACATGATTAAGCAGATGACACGGTAGGGGCCACAGAGGTAAATAAAGGCCGCCTTCTGTCATTTCCTTGTCCCCAAGGGGGCCCCGCCAATGGCTCCTCACTAAACTTAGCACTGTTGAAGCCAATTGACGGAAAAAGTGATAATGTATGACTGTGAAAACAGCTGAGTGATAGAAGGAAGGGAGGGACAGAGAGGGGAGATTAACAGGCTCGGAAGAGGATGTGAAGGAAGGAGAGAGAGTGTGAGAAAAGAAATCAAAACGTTAAATCTGATGTCAAGAAAAATTGGGGGGGGGGGGGGTAAATGAAATGAAATGGAGCAGAAAGGATGATGAAATGTTGGAGAAAAGGTGGAGATGAAGGTGGCAGACAGAGAGAGGGGCAACAAAGTGTTGGGAGCCGCAATAAGGAGCGCCTTTGATTAAACAGGCAGGATAATTCAGTCATGCTCCATGTCAGGTGTTTATTATCACATTGTAGCATTTGCATTTGAAAAAGACGCCAGCGCTGGCTTCACCCGGCCCGTCTCCCTGCCTCCTGATTGGCTGCCGGAGCATCTGTGCTACACTGTTGCAAAGCTCCCCCCCTGTTAGGAGCGCGTGAACCCAGTCACGGTTATTCACACTGGGCCCAATGTGTCAAACGGTTATTATTGGCAGCGTTAGCCAGGAAAACAAATGTAGGCAGAGAGGCTCATAATGAAAGGGAATAAATTGTTTTAATCAATTCTCCCCATTAATCAATTTGGAGCAATATGTCAAAGAGGCAGTGTCAGTTTTTCCGACTGACAAGTCACGCTCAACATTACTGTGTCACATGCTGGAGCTTTTATTTGCTTATTTTTAAACACCAGATTTGGGGCACTGGACTATCATCACGACAAAAAAATAAATAAATAAATAAAAATAGAGATAATCTCTAAAGCTCAAAATCTTACTTCAAATCTCCACATACTCAAAAAGTTTGCCTGTTGGGGACTTTTATTTGCATTTCTCTAACTATAACCTTTCACGCTTCAATGATTTCAAGCAGCTAACCTTAACCGACTCTCCTGTCTGAGCCCCCCCCCTCCCCTCCTGCCGCCATCCCCCCTTCCCGCCAGCCCCCACCAATCCCGTCGCGGGACATTCAGGTAACTAATCTGCCTTTAAATATGTCTCGAAGGAAGCTCGGCTAATTAGTATCGGAATTTACTGCCTTCACTTTTATTGACTTGTCCTACTTCTCCGATAATTAACTAATGAGTAAAGTAATGAGCTATGTCGTTCAGTCTTGCTGTTCAATTAGAGTGCGGAATCAATTATTGAAAATAGTTTCCGATGCCAACGCCGCCTGGTACAGCGAGTGGGAGTGCGTGCAATAAGGGGACAGCACTTACTTGACCAAAGTAGGGGGAAAACTTCAAAATGTGTCAAAATGGTGGCGAGGCTGCAGCCTTTGGCTTAGGTTTGGCCTCCATCGTGCAGAAGTACTGCTTTACACAAAGGAAGTGAGTCCAGAATACAATAATCTAGCCATGTTCTTTATCCATCTTTGTACACAGGCACACGCCAATTTTCTAAACATTATTATTAATTTGTGTTTTTTTTTTTTTAAAGCTGCATGCATGCACAAGTCTTCAATTCAGGACTCCACACAAGCTTATCTGCAAAGCCCAGTGGAGACCGTACAGTACGAGGTCTCCCAGTAAACAAAGTGTCAGTGAGGTATTTCCGAGCTTAACAAAAACATTGTGTTCATTATAGAAAATTAATTAGAGTAACACACTCCCAAGTGTTTTGGCTGATAATGAACTCTCTATCTTGTCAGGCCAATTTACTCCAACGCTCTTTGATAATTATGTTTACATCAAAATCAATGCCCCTTGTGATGAAATGTATTAGAATTTATCATGTGGTTTGTTATTATTATATGAAGACAACAGAGAGAAAAGTTGTGTGCCTCAGAATATTACTCCAAAAGTTTGGATAGAGGATTTATGGCTCCAGTTAAAGGCACAATTACCTTTTAATCAGTCACCTTGTTATTATGAACGATTGGGTCCAACAGACACGATTTTTAGATGGCGGTTTTATTTTTCATTTTTCATTTCTTGGCCCATAGATTTACAGTAAGTTGTGCTCACTTAAAAAAAAATAAAAAATTTATTATTTTGTGAGAAAATCAAAGTTTTGAAATAAAATACGTCTTGTCTGAATGGATACGTGTATTTCTGACTTTGATAAATAATATTTTTATTACTAAGTAATATTTAGTTTTCATTAATGCTATTATGGAGGATTCCCCATTGCAGTGTAGTGAGCAACGCTTTTCATTGTGTGTGTGTGTGTGTGTGCGTGCGTGCGTGCGTGTGCATGGCTTTCCTCATGTTGTCTGGTTTCCTTCCCCACAGTCCATGGAAAGCATCCAGGTAATTGGTAATTCTCCATCGATGGGAATGTGAGTGTGTGTGACTGTTTCTTCCCTGTGACGGAGTGGCAGCCTGTCCGGTGTGTATACAGTCAGGTGTATTTAAGTTTTTAAATCAATTTTAAGTGTGATTTTCAAGTGCCACCACTATGAAACAATCTTTAAAAAATATTTTTAAAATGCACATATGGTGTTTTAAAGAGTGCAACCCTTCACGGCATTCAAAACAATCATGGGAAAGAAAAAAAAAAAAGCTTCAGTTCAGTAATATTATGAGACCATTTTAAAGCGCTTGTGGAGTCATGCCAGAGCTGGTTGGTGCAACTGCGGTGAAAACAGGAATAGAGGCAGCTGGATGAGCTCCCGGTTTCTTCATGGCTGAGTCATTGTTTTTAAAGAAATGTCCACATGAAGGTACATGCACAGCGTGGCTTGTGTAACAGCTGTGACAGAGGTGAGCCATGCAAGTGTACCTGCGCGTGCGCGGAGTGAGCGTGTCGGGCTGGCTTCAACAATAAAACACTAAATGTTTGTCTTCTTTTTTCCTTTGATGAACGAGAGAGGCAGTGCGAAGAGATATTAAATCGGTGTTGCAGAACATTAAATGCATCAGGTTTGATCAAACAGTATAGTGCAGGAGAGTGACAGTGTCCTGCAAAGAGAAAAGGTGGGAGAAGACATGAGCATCCCACCCCATCACTGTGTTTTGTCGGTATCAATATTCTATTAATATTCACAATGCCAGAGGTCCCGGCTGGTGTGCCAGTCAGTGCTGAGCCGATGTGACAGGCTCCCAGAAAGACGCTAAAGCCAAGGACATTAAATTCCCCCTGACAGCAACCTTGGAGACCGTCCCAGGCACACGTCGCTTTGACTGCGGTAAATCAGAGAAATAAACTCAAAAGTACATAATGGAGTCGGCTCTCATCATTATTATGACAAGCAGGTTTATTTACTGTACAGTTGGCGCTCATCCGGCTCGTGTGTGTGTGTGTGTGTGTGTGTGTGTGTGTGTGTGTGTGTGTGTGTGTGTGTGTGTGTGTGTGTGTGTGTGTGTGTGTGTGTGTGTGTGTGTGTGTGTGTGTGTGTGTGTGTGTGTGTGTGTGTGTGAAATAAGCCGACCAGGAGAGACTGTCAACTGTCAGAATTCTTCCAAGCTATAGCTGCTGTTGGACTATAAAGTCAAACCATACAATTAGAATTAAATGTGCCCTAATTCTATTAAACACACACACAGTCATTAACAGGGAATATGCATGCTGAGAGGAGATGCATAAAGTTTCTACACTCGAGTGTTTACTCACAGAGCATGTAGTTAAGTACATTTCACATATTCAGCAGGGTTGCACTTAATGTGAACCTTCATCACTATAACAGGTGTAATTTTCAGAGTTCACAGTTTTCCGTTCACGAGCAAAACAATTTGTCAGTATATGATGTGGAATGCGGCGCTAAACCTTCTGGAAAAGCAGAAGGTTGAACCTACGGCCATGTTCTCTACATGTCGAGATCTGAGAGGACACATTTTCTCGTGAATCCTGTTTGAGCGGGCAATATGTAGATCACGCGCTATATGATTTCCGAGATGGGGATAACCCTCAGACCGCCCTGCCAACTACATACTGTATTTGTTCGTCTGATTACACCCACAAAATGAGAAATAAAACAACAGCTTATGGCACCACAGACAGCCTGAAGCGAGCTATCTGGGGGCCCCTGTATCATCCTCGTCTCTTATTTCCCCATCCTTTCCAGAAGCCTTAGCCAAGCCTTATCATCATTGCTGCTATTTGAATACTATTACAACCGTGCTGGCCAGGGGAGATGGATATGTCATAAAACATTTTATTGATTTTCTTCCCTTTGTTGTCATCATACATTAATATCACCAAATAAATGCACAGCTCCTGTTTTAAGCGCAGCTTTTGTGGAATGTGTCACCGTCCGTCCCCCCCCCCCCGATATGTCGTAACAGATTCTGGTGACGTTATCTTTCCGGTACAGCGTGACTGATCCTTCTGCATCTTGTCAGGCTTCTTAGAAAATGGCCTTTTTGACATGCACAGCCGACGCTGCCGTTGAATTTGACGTGGCATGATGAACAGGAGACGGTTACTGTGGGTGACCTCCTCGTCTTAGCCAAGGACTGTGGCGCGCTTGGTGTGTTTGTGCATGTGCTTGTCTGTGAGCGCATGTGCTTCTTTAAGGTATGTTTTGATATAGGAGCTACCCGATTTGCCTGTGCATGCCTGCATTTATCACACCGGTGTGTTTCAGAACGTGAGATGTTCTATAAAGACAGATTCACACCCTCACAAGACGGCGCCAGCGTCCACACACTTAGCCCGTTGTCCCCATAAACCCTTCACGTCACATCCCAGCTTCTCTCTTCAAGCCGCCTGCTCAGTGTGAGCAGGTTACAAGCTGTGCGGCGGTGTGTCTCCGTGTGTGTGTGTGTGTCCACCTTTAACTGCAGTCACACACATTCTGCCCGGTGTCGGTCACAGGGATTACGTCGAAGCTCGATCCTTAAGTGTAGTAGATTTTAAGAAGGTAAAAGTTCCCGCCTAGCAATGGCTGGCACATCCATAGTTGCATTCGACACGTGCACTTTGACGCCAACAGTTGCGTAAAGATATCGTGGTGGGATTTTATTCACAGTGGACACGCTAAAAAAAACAAAATCCACAATATCAGGGATGTCAAAATGTCCCAAAACTACAGGCTGAACTACAGAAATCTTGTGTCTTCCGAAGTTTGAGGCCTTTGTCGATATCACCCTGGATTTTTCTTTCTATCTAAGTTTTGAAGCTTCTGTAAAACATATATTGATTAGCAATCTCTCATGCTCATTTGCACTAAAACAAAGGTAAGACAGTTGTTTATAGTATATAGACGTTATCGCTTCACCGGTTGAGCCCATTTGAGATCAAATTGGCCCCCGAATTAAAATGAGTTTGTCCGGCATGGCAAAGAGAACCTGAATATGAGTGTGTGTGTGTGTTCATACATTGTAGTGGTCTTTGTTTGACCAGACTTATTGAGTCTGGTCATCCTTCATTATAAAAGATCTTATGGAAATTACAATTCTCTGCTTGTGTATAATTCTGATTTTAGCTATTGTTTTTGATCTATTTAGTTTTTTTTCATATATACCCAATAAGTATTTGTTCGTAACATTTTGCATGTGAAGGTTTTTAGGATGTTTGGGTGATACTGGCATATCACAGGTACCAACTACCTGGCGAAATGTGTTACACAAACCAGTGCAAACAACAGACAAAACCAAGATATTATATAAACTCTCGCATTCTCTTGTATACCACAATCAACCTCCCTCATCCCTTTGGATCAACAAACCTCAAAACGGAGTCATGACACAAAGCGGCACCAACGAGAAAGTCAGCACAAAAAAAAAATTGGAAGGGGTCAGCATATGTCCGGTCAGGGTACGACACCTCACAAGACGACTGTCCCGACCCAGCAGATTGAGTCTCTCTTACAAGCTCAAGTGCGGTGAGGCGTGCAGCGGAGTGTGTATACATGGGAGGTACTTTACTACACAATGTGTGTGCATGCAGTTGCTTGTGTCATGGACAATACTACACAAGTGAAGATTGGCCAGAATAGCAGGAGAGCTGCATGGGCAGATTTGGGTGTTGCCCCCAGGGTGCGTGCTGCAGTCTCCACTAGTAGCGATGTGACAGGCCTTAGACCGACATTTCTGTGGCTTGATTATGGTGCAGGTTCAGGTAATGAGGTTACAGTGATGGTCCTGAATACTTTTAGGGGCGAGGAGTAATTAGCAACGCTGTACAATTCAGTTCTGACAACCATATACATGGAATTACTACTCTAATGTGTCATACTTGCCTAAATGTGAGTTACTGAGCATACAAAGCTGAACTAAGAACATACTTTAAAGTATTGTTTGAAGAGTGATCAAACTGAATGAAACTTAAAAAAAAAACACATTAATTACAAAGACAGTGAACAACACAACGGTTTAATGACTTTGTATCTCACAGGGAGTAGATAAATGACCAAATGAATTCCAGCGTGCATTATATGCAAATTATTTAGAAAAACTACCCTGCACTACAATGTAATCTGACTATTAAACAGCACTGCCTTCAATTTGATAATAAAATCTGAGTCATCAGTGTAGTGAGTCGCTCAGTAACAACATAAAGCCAATAACTACAGCACTCTGCAGTCATGGATGTGGGTTCCTATTTGTTGTTTATGTTCTGCCTTCCGCCACAGCCACTGATCCATCCAAAGTTAATCACTCCAAACAGCATTGCAATTAGTGCAGTTTGGAGTCAAACATCCATCTCCTGGTCTATCTATCACGTTTTTTTTCCTCTATGTGGTAATATTCCCCAATTAAAGCATTATTGTAGCCTACTTCATCAAGGGCTAAAGTAATCAAGATTAATCTCAGTGAGCTGACACGCGCTGTTTGCTAAGGAACACACAGAACAATTGCTCTGGGCGAGCATCATTAGGAAATGCAATAAAATTAGGCAAACTGATTATATTTCAGAACTGGGGAGCAAAATAAAAACACAATTTGGGGAGGGCTTCAATTATGGCGGCTGCGCTTGCTTGTTTGAACATCAGCCATTAAATCACTTTACAGTTGCAGTGCGAAGGCACAAGTTTTGTGTGTGCAGAGGATGCTTTTGTTTCTGTGCAGGTGCTTGTGAGCTCTCACTCACTTCTTTCACAACGTGAAAGGACGAGGCCTCGCTCGCAAAGTTTGAATTACACTTCTGATACAAACAAGATATTATTTGTTGACAGCCGTTACTGATCAATGAGGAATAAAAGGTTCAACCTTTCTGGTGCTAGTTCAGTGTTTTTCATTTCAATTATCTGGTCTAATATGTCGTCTCCGACTGTGGTAAGGCTGTGAGGCAAACTGCAGTCAACAAGGCAGGACGACGGGGCAAAACAGAGAGGATTTTGGGTAAATTCAGAGTGAACAATTAACCTCACATTCGTCTTTTTTTTTTTTTTTTTTTTAACCATGAGATGAAACCAGAGGAAACCCAAGTATGCAAAGAACAGGACATCTCCACACAGAAAGGCCGGGCCTGGATTTGAACCCGCAAACTTCTGGCTGTGACACGAGACGGCTCCCCGCTACACCACTGTGTGACCCTGATTACAGCCTGATTACGTTCTAATTTTCATCTTTCTCAACTACAATAAATTCATTTAAAAAAAATAAATAAATAATAAATCTTAAACTAATTGCTTTCCGTTTTAATGACGTCTATCTCACCTCAAACATTGAAAGGCGAAAAAAATTTAATAAAATCAGTGTGGGAAAAGGCGTCCCCCTGACCCTCCTGGCTTTAGCTGCTGCTGCACTGACATAGAGGGTCCCCCTCACAACTTGAACCCCCGCTGCTGTGGGTTATAATAAAGCTGTATTATCTCAGTGTGGCGTGAGGATGAGCGGTGCAGCTGATGTTAGTGAGGGCAGGCTGTAGCCACATGCTCAGGCGTTCAGCCAGCTATTGACACTAACTTGGTCTTAGCCAACGGCTGCAGCAACCATTTTAGGCTCTGTTGTCAATTGGTATCTAATAGGGGTTAAGTGTTTTGAGTTCTGTCTTTTGAGGAAAAAAAGCCACCGCGAGGCAAGTTTTCATTTAATTATAGCTCAGATGGGAGATGCTATATACTGCATGCTCTCTATTTAGTGTGTGTTCGATGTGTGTTTTCTAATTGTGTTTATGTGGCTGCCACATTGCGTTTACGTGCGTGTGCGTGCAAAATTCCATAGGTGCTGCTGTACGTCTATTTAGTTTATTTATTTGTTCCTGACTTCAGTAGCTCGCTGGTGAGGTATACCAGGGCAATCTATTTATGTCATTCATGGCCACTCAGTAGTGAACAATAGTCTGAAACACACACTGTGATTTGACGGTTAGCAGTGAAACCGTTTTAAATGCTTATTAATCTTGCCTCCGGCTAAACTCTTCCTCTTCTTCCTCCTCCTCCTCCCCCCAAAAATGGGAAAATGAATGAAAATACATGGAAATATGAAAAATACCTTATCTTATCACCGTGTGGAGGTAATATTGTGTGATCCCTTGCTGAAATAGCTCGGAACGTCCCATGAATATATTTTTTGAATATTCCTCCTGCCTGTATTTGAATTGATGTACACAGGAATGTGTATGCATTCATGTCTGTCCCGTGTCACACATTACCCATATCACGACATTTTCTTTTTCCAATCAGCTCAGACAACAGGCCCCCGTCTTCCTTTCATTTATATTGAAGGAAGAAGATGAAATGGCCTTGTTGTTTTTCCTCAGCAGAAATGTTTTGGACCCATCCATTAGATTACTGTATGCGGCAGCAGATAGAAGCTAAGCTGAGCTGATCGACATGAGCGATACCATGCAGAATAGAGGTACGGCATATTTCTATTCAAACCTCCCAATTCCCCTCTGGTGTGGTCCCAACCTGCCATGTGTGAGTGGGAGTGAGGGCAATTCCTGGAGATTTACTTTAGTCGAACCTAACCAAAAAAGGTTTCTTGGTTTCAGTTTTATATCTTATAGGTACACTGATGTTCTTCACATGTTGTCCAACTCTACAGCCACTAGTTGGATGGAAACAGCAAAAGTTCAGAGTTTGGATTTATTTATTTTTTCCTTCTTATTCACATGTTTGAATGGTTGAGCTTCACAATGTGAACACCAAAGTGCACAAATCTGCCAAAAGATGAAAGTCTGTTCACTATAATTACATTTTAAGGGGCACAGCCATGATAATCATATAGGAGATCATCTTAATCTGCCAGTATAATGTGAAAGGTATTGACCTTCACACGCATAATAA
This sequence comes from Lipophrys pholis, assembly GCF_963383615.2. Lineage (NCBI taxonomy): Eukaryota > Metazoa > Chordata > Actinopteri > Blenniiformes > Blenniidae > Lipophrys > Lipophrys pholis. Next base: position 9,340,208 of record NC_137648.1, read on the forward strand.
ACAGAGAATGGACGGCACAACAGTGCATTAGATATGAAAAGTCCAGCAATCAACGTTTACAATGAAATAAATCTTCATTTTCACAGAATCTGACTTTCTCTCCCACTTCAGGGATTCCAACGTGCCAGTTGACTTTTTGTGATTGATAGTAAATAAAATCAAAAATAAAATAAAAATTCTACAGTGGCTCTGAGTTTGCATTTTATCCTTGTGAATAATAATAATAAGAAGAAATATATAAAAAAAATAAAAAAAAACTATTTGCAGAATTCAAATTATGCACAAATTGATTATTCAGTCATATGTTGGTAAAACTCCACGGCTGTTTTTTTATTTTGTTTGTTTTGTTTAGTTTTTTCGTCCTCCCCCGTGCCAGCCTTGTAATTCCACTTCTACCTTTCCAGTGTAAACTTTTCCAGCGTGCAGCAGTTTCCAACATACCGTTTAAACTTCAACTGATAAAATCTCTCTCTCTTTTTTTTTCTTCTTTTTTTTTCACTAATCTGTTTCTATTGGTCATTTTTGACCCTGTGTAAAATGTTTTGTGAATACAGTAATAGTTCATTTATTTGGGGTCAATTTTATATTTGCAGGCCACATATGGATGAGAACACTGAAATCAATACAATAACACACACATATGCCACTATATGATATTCATTGTTCTGAAAACATAATCAATATGCTCATAAAAAAGTCAGGATGACCTTTTGGCATTGCATGACCCGCTCGCTTATGATTAACCTTGTTCACATTGCGCCACTGACCTGTGCCTATAGAGCTTATGAATTATAAATGCACTTCATTATCATAGTCTAGTCGTTATAGGATATCATACACTACGTGTAAGTGCCTGCCTTGTGTCCCAAATGAGACGACTCCCTCACCCAGTGTGTTTTCAGCGATGTGGAATGCAATTTGATGTTTTCTGTCCTCCCTATCTCACCCTCTCTCTCTTTCTCTCTCTCTTCTTCTCCTCTGACGATGGGGCAAGAAGACGTAAAATGGAACGGAGAAGGAAATAGTTAACAAACTCTGCAAGTGATTGATGGGCTAATTTCAAGCCCCGAATAAAGCAGTTTCCTAAGTCTGTTGATTCTCCATTTATTAGGGAATAGAAACATTTATCAAAAAAGTCACATTTTTTGCTTAAGCAATAATTGCATTTTTAAGCCCTCATTAGGTCTTCCATGCATACATAATCCAATTGAATAAATACAGTGTTGGAGTGAAGAATTAGTACCCCTCCTATGGTAAACTGAAAGTTGGAGAATCTGCAGCTTGACTCTCTTTCTCCTGCAACTAGACATTACTTTGAGACGGAACAAACACTTCCATCCAAATCCTTTCAGGGGATTCATTTAATATTTGCCGTCACTGTGATCATTGTCAGTCGACAGAGAACAAGCACAGGCTTTACTCTGTGGATTTAGCAAAATTTAATTTGCCTTCAAATTGGCAGTTCAAAGTAGTTATATTGATTTGGCTCACTGCACATGATCACATGATAAAAAAACAATCACACATTATTATGAAATGTACATTTAGAGATGAAGAGAGAGAAAACCGTGCATAGTTTAAACCGCCCGTAAATATGAATGTGGAGACGACATTTAAAAACCATAAAACACATAATTAAATTGTTAGTTTTTCCTCTATCTCGGTGAACTAGCTGCACTGTACATCAGGTAAACAAGGTTTTTGTTTGTTTTGTTGCTTTCTGTATTGCCTAGCCAGGAACCGAGGTTTTTTTTTTTCCACACTTTATCTTCTAGCAGCCTACTGTAGCTTCAGCCGTTTGTGTATGTAGTAACATCAAAACAGCAGTCATGTCTTGTTACCTGGCAACGGTCCCACTCGCCAGCTAAGGCTCTTGTTCCAGTAGAGAGAGCCAGTTTTAATCACCTAGCAAATTTCCAGCTCTGAAAACAGACAGGGCCTCAGCTTAATCTTGTTAGCACGATGAGGCCGTTTTCAGATATCACTGCTAATCAAATCATCCCAAAGGCTTTAAGCCTGAGGTTTTTTTTTTTTTTTTTTTTTTTTTGGGTTGGAGACATGGTAGTAGTGTTGGATGGAGCAGATGTGTGTGCGTGTACATGTGTGTTTGTGTGTGGAAGGGGGGGGAGGTGATGAAGCTGGTGTCCGTGTGTGTTTGTGTGAAATCATGTACGTGAGCATTCACAGGGTAGGGGGTTGGTTTGTGGCATGAAAAACAAGGTGTAAAGACATTAGAGAGGGTACAAAAAAACAAAAAAAAAAAACGCAGTGGTATTCTAATGGTTGTGTTGGTCCGGATGAAGCGCGGTGAAGCAGTACGCACACAGTTAGAAACAACCATGTAAACTACCGCAGCACTTATGCACACTCATCACTATAACCAAAGCTTTCCTCACCGTCTTCCCCTCCAAACTCCACTTTTGGTCGTGAGCGCTCACTTCAATTTGAAAGGCTCTTCTACTTCTCCCAGTAGATAACCTGCATTTTTTTTTTTTTTTTTTAATAGCCCAGAGCCACTCGCCAGCACCCAGAGAGACTCCCCAACCCAGGGCCCAGGAGAGCCCACACAACAGAGAGAAAAGGAGAACAAAGCCAACCTGCAAAGTCTTAAAAAGTTAAAACGTATACTTTGATAGCCTCGGCCTACCTATTGCAGCAGTGCTGATCCGACCCCAGGGAGACTGACAGCACTGCAGAGAAAGAGGGAATACAGAAGGAGAAGAAGAAGTGGGCCACAGCAACCCAAAACTCTTCTATTTTCCATATCTACATGCGCAGACGCCGGCACAGGAGTTTGATATATGCCGAGCTGATGGTTTTTCTATTCTCTCACAGCACATCAAGTGCAGTGAAATAATACCACTCCAGTCCAACTACTTTCTGCATTAGCATATCTATCTTTGAACGGCGCAGTGAGTGAGAGACAGGGGCGCTAAAATACTGTACACTGAGCAAAACACAACATGGAAATGTGGCGGTAGCACCCTGGGATTTCCACTTGGCTCCTATAGTTTGAATGTTCTTTTACAAACCTCCCAGAGCACATTGATATTGTTTAGTGACATAAGCACATGGTTTTGCTCATTAGAATACATGCACTGCATTGATCTGTATGACTGGAATAACTTAAGCTCCTGTGTAATGATCAGTCACAGTATAAGAATGCTAAGTTGTGTTCGCTTTTGAATCACATCCAACATCACAAAACTATTATTATTATTGTTGTTGTTGTTGTTGTTGTTGTTGTTGTTGTTGTTGTTGTTGTTGTTGTTGTTATCATCTACTCCAGTGAGTTGGCTTAAGCAGCATTTTCCAAAAACACACCTTGATTCTCCACATACACCCGATGTGACTGGTGGTCAGTCATAATTTCTGAGTTTTGAAGGAGCCTCTCAGATTTCGTCACATTCAGATGAAGAGAATACTCCTTCACACTTTATCATGAGTCACCAATTAAAGAAACTCCCACCGTGTAATTGTGAGGGAATGACTTAACATCAAATGTGGCAATTTGTTGCCCACGGTCTTGCAATGTATTGCCCGCACTCAACCTGTTGTTAGGCCCTAAATCACCGACCTTAAGTGTCAGGAAGTCTGGGTTGATGAGCGTCACTGGTGACAATAAGCTTGGAGCGGGCCTGCCTCACAATAGCAGGGGGTGGATAGCGCCACTGTGTATGGAGACACACACACACACACACACATACACACAAACCTCCGCCTCCCTGTTATTAAATTTGCCTGTTAATTTTCTCTAAGGGTTTGGTGTAATTAATGGACCAGTTTAGAACGGCCAGCGAGACCCAAGCCGCCGTCACGATCCGAGTCCCCGCGGTCACTCGTGAAGGGCCACTCCAGAGGCCCACCGGGGTCCCCCCAGCACAGGCGCCGGGCCCTGTCATTCACATGCCCACCCTGGGACCAGGACCTGTCCATCAGGAATGGAGTGATGGAGAGATGGGACAGTGTGCTCGGCTATGGCACTTTCCCCCTCAAGTGGCAGTGATTGTGCTCATTACTGCCCATTTACATTTCATCAGCAGGCTAGCTAGCCCTGCACCGTTAACGCCACTGACTCATTAGCGCGAGGGAGGGGGTGAGGTGGGGATGCTGGGATGAGGTGTGCAAAGGCCTCAGGCATCCAAGATTTAAAATACACCGGAGGGAGGTTTCAGAGAAGAAAGAAAGAGAAAGAGAGGCAGCAAGACAGAAACACACTTGTGTGAGCGAGAGAGAGAGAGGGAGAGGGAGAGGGAGAGGGAGAGGGAGAGCTCTTGTGCTTGTGTCTGATTAGATAAAACCGAGAGGGAAGGAGGAGGGATTTGAATCGATATGTAATAATGTCCAGTACTGTCTCTAGCCCTGCCCTTTCCTGGATGAGTAAACGCATGAGAGTCACTGACGAGCACGGATTGGCTGCATTCACGCAAACAAATGATTTGTTAACTCTTTACGGCGCACACCTTTTCTCCTCTTACACTTGCAAATAATCTGACTTGCAGTGTTTCAGATTTCCATGGATTAAGTCCTTCTTGAGAAACATGTTGTTTTTTTAAAGTCACTGGATTTTAATTTTCTAATGGGTGGATAGCGATGAATAGAAATCTGCATTCACATCAGTGATGGTGTTAGATCAGTGACACCCAGACTGACTACAGACATTTGCGAGATGCTTTAAATGGATTTCTTCAGATTTTTTTTCTTCTTTAATTTAAGTTCAAAATAATGAGGAATTTAAAAGTAAAGATGACAACGTTTAGAAATACAGGTGGAGCTGCACCACAGTGTCATAATTAGCATTATGTCATCTTCACAATAGGTGGTTGAGTTCTTCACACAGTTAAAAAAAAAACATGCTTATTGTGTTAAAAACAAAAACAACAAAAAAAAACTTTTTGTTGTTTACTACATAGCTCAACCATGAAGATGGTCTTTTGTGAGTGCATTATCGATATAGTGAGGTATCCAGGACAATCACGACTGCTTCACCGAAGGTTTTAACATCTTTTATGGTCATGATAATAATGGTATGGTAATAATCAATGTTATTAATAATTTGTGTATATATTTGTGTGTATACGTGTGTCTGTGTTTATATATTGTATTATGTATTTATTTATACGGGGATGCATTTAAAGTTTTGCATTTGGAATTTATATATATATATATATATATATATATAATGTTTTGTAAAGAGAAAAGAATGCATGGACAGACGTTTTGAACATATACAAAATCCAGAATAATGCTACTTTTTGGCCATCATTTTGAACACATCTTACTGGTTTTACAAGGATATTATCAGAAAAAGTTTCACAAATCATTAAAAAGTAGGTAAGAAACTTCTATTATTGTGTTTAGGTTCGGTGTCAGAGTATGATCAGCCGCTCTACAGACTCCTAAAAGCTTGGAAGTGGGAAAAGATGTGAGAAAGTTTCTTGTGCTCATAAAAACATAGGTGGTAGAGGAAAAAAAAGAGTGGCTGAGGGAAGAGTGAAAAACGTGAGAGAAAAAGGTGAAAAAAAGAAGAAAACATATGATGGGATATGAGATTAAATACAGTATGTCTGCCCTCTTCTGGTCACCACCGCCATCATCCACACTGTCTGTCCCCTTTGGAGGGAGGGATGGGGGGTGGGGTGTGTGTGTGTGTGTGTGTGTGTGTGTGTGTGTGTGTGTGTGTGTGTGTGTGTGTGTGTGTGTGTGTGTGTGTGTGTGTGTGTGTGTGTGTGTGTGTGTGTGTGTGTGTGTGTGTGTGTGTGTGTGTGTGTGTGTGGGGAGGGTGACCACAGAGTGGGAGGTGGAGAGGATGCAAAAAGAAGATGAGACAATAACAAATGGGAGACATATGAGGGCTGATTGTAAAGACTTGCAGGACCTGTAACCCTTTTAGCAGCCTTAAAAGAAGTTATAGTACATTTATCATAAAAACCCAGTGAGGAACTTTCCAACATTGTTTGTTATTCTGAATATTTCCCATCATAACAATTAAAATTGTTTGTGCGTTGGTTATTATCCTATTCCCTTGCCATACCCATGAGGAAATTGTAATTTCATATTGTGTATCTCATTTACTGTTAATATTAATCCAATATCATACAAAATGGCATTTCGAAGTGTCTAAAAAAACTCCATGATATTCAAAATGTAATTAAACAGAGCTGCCATATCCTGCTAGTTTCATGATTATTAAACCAATGGCTTGATTATGGAGTGTGTGTGTGGGGGTGTGGGGGGGGGGATAACAAAATGGAAATGGTTTTCCACTGTCTGTTGACTGACAGCATTGTTTTTAATCTCATTAGCGACAGGAAATTGACTGCAAATGATGAGTACACATTCCTAATATTACTAATTTACTTTCGCTCGGTGGGTGTTTCTCTAACACCTGGCATTTATTTGGCAGCCATAATTGCCATGGCTGCAACAAACAGTAACAAACTGGATGAGTTTGTGACTTCATGCGTGTGTATGTGCAGGAGAGAATTGCTTTCACACACACTCGGATTTAAGCGTGTGTGTGTGTGTGTGTGTGAGTGTGAGTGTGCATTGTGTATGCTCCTCTAGGGGCCCACCTCTGCCTCTAGGTGCTGCTGGGGCAGGTGTGTAGCCAACAGGCACGAGTGATGGCTAGTTAGCCAACTCAGAGGTGAGAGGTTTAGTCTTAGAAGAGCTAGTTAGTGGTACGCAGGATTAAGCTCTTTATGTCAATAGCAGATGACTCTTTATTCTGTGCTGTATCACTTATGTTTGAAAAAAAAATAAATAAAAAAAAATTGGTCCCACTGAGGTGCACACATTTTGTGGTTGCATCTGGGCCTTGGGCAACTATTCAAGGCAATGAACTGAAGAGGGGAAATTTTGTCAACAATTATAATAATGCTTCTTTCGGCCTGGAATCACACACACACATACACACACACAATTTTGAATTCACAAACTTATTACATTCATCATGAGACAAAGAAAATACCTGTTACAGTGATTGCGTCGTGGGATTTAAAAAAAATAAAATAAAATAAACATATGCCGCATGTTGCGAATTTATTCTGAAAATACACACATTATATCTACTGAAAGGTCCCATCACCCACCCTGCAACCTCTTGATGCTTCTCTTCTTAAAAAATAAAAAATCCCTAATCTGTAATACAGCCTGCAATTAAGAGGTTCCTAAATGAAAAAGAGAAAACAATGTAATTGTATAGGGAAGTGGTGTTTTGGAGACAGAATAGTTTCTGACTAATAATAGTGGTGAACTAGACAGGCTGACTGCAAAAGCACTTCAACTCCTGCATGAACTTGCTTTATTGTTTTCATTCATGCCAGTTTCATTGTAATGTCTTTTTGGCCTGTGTAAAAGAGATGTCAAACCCGGAGTGACATATGGGTAAATAAAGATTAAATATGAACGGAAAAGTGAAAATATTGATCTGGTACAGAGTTTATTTCTGACAGTGCAGTTATATGTTTGATGTGATAGCGAGCGGCTGTGCCAGGGAGTACCAGCGGGTCTGTGTTTGTGTTGGTCTATGGTTTACTGTGTTTTTGATACTGTGCCAGTGTCTGTGTGTGTTTAAGTGTGCCAGTGAAGAAGTGCATCCACCTGCTGTTCGGCCTGTGTGTGTGTGTGTGTGTGTGTGTGTGTGTGTGTGTGTGTGTGTGTGTGTGTGTGTGTGTGTGTGTGTGTGTGTGTGTGTGTGTGTGTGTGTGTACTGTACATGTCTGACTGATTGTACATGTGCCTGCTCGCCTTTGTGCATGTATGTGTGCTTGTCTCTTTGTGTGTGTGTGTGTGTGTGTGTGTGTGTGTGTGTGTGTGTGTGTGTGTGTGTGTGTGTGTGTGTGTGTGTGTGTGTGTGTGTGTGTTCCCCTGGGCTTTCAGGGTAAGCCTTCGTGGCCTTGTGCGCCTCATCAGACTCCGTGTCTGGGGGCATGGCTGTAGGGTGGGCCTTCACCACGGGGACCCTGGGACCGGTGGGGGACAATCGCTGCTGCCTCATAGCTGGAAGGAAGGAGAAAAAAAGAATTAAAAAAAAAAGAGCAGGGATTTTGTTTGCTCCCCCATTTTTGCTCTCCTTTACTCCTCTCCATCCCTTGTTCCTAATCCTGCCTCACTCGCCTGTAGGATCTGCAAGGTCTTTCACAAGGTATCGCCTTTCGCAAGACCGGGTGTTGTGTATGTGTGTCTTATTATATGTGTGTTTTTTTCCTTCTGTCAACACTTCCTCATCTGCCTGGTCACATGATCTGGGTCTGTCACACAGCAGGACAGTTTTTTTTTTTTTCCTTTCCGGAAGAAAAAGACCTCCGGAAAGATAAACCTTATCCTCCAAAACCCAACCAAACACAGTATCCCCACATTAATCATTCAAGTACTCACTGAGAGGATAATTTTAGCATCTAATCCATCACAATTGCTTCTAACTGCTTTCTCAAAGCTGAATTTATTAACTGGATTACTAAATCCTCGCCTGCAAAATCAGTTATATTATGTGTCAATTGGACATGGCAACCATTTTGAAATCACAGCACAAACAATCAACAAAAAACAATATTTCGTTTACTAATTATTCCTACTTTTTTCATTATTTATTATCCTCACCTTAGCTAATTTAAAACGATACGAGTAGTTCATCAATATTCACAAAATGAATTAAATGTTTTGGCTCACAATGACATTAAATGCTGTCCTGCTGAAATCCATTTGCCATATTCTCCGATTGATCCTATTCACTAACGCCTTTGTTGTGGTTTGTAAACAAACAATCTACAGGCGGTTGTCGGTAGTCTCTGGCATTACAAATGGCTGTTGTTGCTAATGATGTTCTATGCAAAGAACTTAATAAAGCAGGTTAATCAGGCCGGCATGATTTTCTATTCGCTTTGTTTACTCCCTTCTCACAGACTTCGGGGGCCGGGGTTTCATCGTAATAACAAATGATCAGACTCAGTGCTTTGACATATCTCGGTGGTGACAGTGACACTCATAATGTTCATCTTTTCTTTATATATATATATATATATTTTTTTTTTTAATCACTAATGTGATTGGGGAAAAATAAAAAATACTAAGAAAAATCCATTCCTTTATGTAGAATATCCATATTTATATGACGACTTAAGTTTATGACACAACTGCTGAGGGTGTCAATATTCACTCTCATGCCATAATCTCATTTAATGATCTGTCCTCCGTGTGTCTTTCCAGCCTTTTGTTTTCCGCTGGCACGAGTTGTTGGTCTTTGGCTTTTGGAAATAGTTTCTAAATGCAACACAATTACAAAGCATTGCTCTCTGACAGGTGACAGATTCAACTGCAAAGCTCATCAGGTCTTCTCTGCGCCGCACCCCGCTGCCTTCACAATGGATTCCCAATCTCAACCGGTGACTTCACCGAGATTGGATTACCTGCTCTCCTCCATCAATGAGAAAGAAAAGCAGATTTCACCTTTGACCTCCTGACTTCTCTTGACAGGTGACACACCACCTCCACAGTGGGAAAAGTCTCGGCACCCTGCTGTGTTCCTTTGACAACAGACAAACTCTTTACCAAAGCTGCTGAATAAATTAACCATGATGAGGAAAATGCCTGTTGGTGGCTTATTCATGTTTCGCTTACTGAAGCTTAGAGCGTTTGACTATATATTCAAAAACAAATCGACACAAGAGAACAAGTAGAAGCCACGAGACAGTCAGGGCTCTGCTTTTAAGCCTGGTTTAAACAATACGCGACCAATCTCAACCTAATGTCATTACCTCTGCAGTTTTCCACTGAGTGACGCAGCAGGAGCCACTCCGTGGTGTGTTTTGTCAGCCGGAGACGGAGGAGAGCTGTGTGTGTGTGTGTGTGTGTGTGTGTGTGTGTGTGTGTGTGTGTGTGTGTGTGTGTGTGTGTGTGTGTGTGTGTGTGTGTGTGTGTGTGTGTGTGTGTGTGTGTGTGTGTGTGTGTGTGTGTGTGTGCGTGTGTGTCTGTGTGTGTGGTGGTGGTGGTGGGGGGGGGGCTGAGATGGAAAAACTCAAAAGAGAAAAGGGTGTGTATCATGCCAAAACGGGGCGACCACTCATCTGCTTTTGAATGGAAGAGAAGAGACAGCATGGATGGAGACATTGAAGAACTGACAGAGAGAGAGAGAGAGAGAGAGAGAGAGAGAGAGAGAGAGAGGAGAGAGGGAGAGAGAGAGAGAGAGAGAGAGGGAGAGGGGTGGATGATCAAAAAGGATAGCAGCCGTACTGACGAGGCCTCTGACTGGATGGACGCTCTCTCCATCCAGTTTGTTCTCATCAATGTCAATCCATCTCTGGCAGACACAACGAGGCAACCAGGAGGTGGATGTTTCGCGCTCTTACGCTCCTGCTCCACCAAAGCCTGTGAGCATAACCTCAAAGTTAACAAAAGCTCAAAATAGCTAACATACTGGTGTGCTCTTTGGTTTTAGTGCAATCATTTATGTGATCAACGACTGAAGTTTGGTTGTGTGTCTCTGTTCCAAAATCCCGCATTTGTTGGCAAGCTCTTTTTTTTTTTTACTAAAAATAAAATGCACCTGTTTACTTGCTGCAACTACATGTGAACTCTGAGTGTGTCGGTGACGATAACAGCAACTATTTCTTTTCAGGGAGGATGGCAGTAACCAGATCCAACTCTTTTGGGATGACACACGACGGTATCGCGTTTCTCTCCTTCACCTGATCCTTAGATCCATTTCAATGGGGACTCGGTCTGGAAATCCCCAGTCACAGATCCCACACGGCGTCACTGACACCTGCAGCCTCGTCCTTTCACAAAGTGAAAGCTGTGATTAAGGGTTCGGAGTAGAAGCTTGTGTGCTGCTCATCACAAACTGGTATAATGACACACTTAAAAGACTAATGTGGCTATTCATTCTATTGTATTTGGATGGGAGTGTTTAATAGTATAAATAGTTAATTGGCGTATAGAGCAATAACATGAATAAAAAAAAGAAATTAATGATAACATTTCTTTCAGATCCCTTCAGGCATGTATTTAAATCCACTATTCCAACTGCAGTTTGTATGTTACAGTACACTTTGTGTCTGTGTAAGCCAGCATGTCACTTGAGAGTCTTCTCCTGAAGTCATTTTGTGATAAACATCATAAGATGAGATCGAAGGATTTATACATGTGTGCAATTACATTGCTATATGGTACAGATCTTAAGGCCTGTAAATGAATTCTGAACTTTTTGCAGAATTTGAAACAGAATTTTTGTCTTTGACAGTTCAACAACTGTGCTTAACAAAATGATAACTACGCTTATCTCAGTGTTTCCCCCGATGTTTTTATTCTTTTCATATTTTTGCATAATTACAAGATGGCAACCATGTGCATGCTCGTGTGATCGGGTGCCACTTTAGTGTTCAGTTGCAGCTGGTAAATACATCACCAGGTATGTTTGTGTGTGATGATGTTTGCCACGTGTTAGTTAAGAAACTGCCTTTTCAGGTGGAGAATATATATATATATATATATATATATATATATATATATATATATATATAAATTTTCTTTATAAAATTGAGGGAAGAAACATCAGGATATTTTGTGCACTACAAATGTTGCACTTCCAACATGCTGAATCACTAATGTATCTTATCTTGAAGGCGCCCTATAGTATCAAACCAAAATGCTTGGATTCAGGCGGTTTAATTCCAACGGCTTTTCAAGAGGAGATTTCTCAGTTCTGATAGACACCATCAATGAAGTGTGCTCCCATAATAAAGTGCTGTTTAACATTAGCCATTCATAGCTTCAAGTGGGAAGCAATAATATCCCACGGGTCGCTTTCACTCTTAAACCACAATAATGGCACTTTCATTTAACCCCTTAATATATGTTAATCCAAGAATGTCAATGGGTTCTCTTAACACTCATGCACAGACCGTTGGGGGCCGAAAGGCCAGAGCGGAGTGAGCTGAGCAGGCAGACAAAGGCCGGGCTTGAAAGACGGCCCTGATATTTGATTTAATAAGAGAGCTCTCCTTAAAACAAAGGCACATTGTTGGTTCTTGGCTCTCTTGTTATATGTTTGGTGTGTGCTTGATGGAGAGCGTGTGAGGGTTGGGGGGGTGGGGGGGGTCACGTAGTACTGCATGGATGTGCAATGTGAGTTTTATCTGCCCACTTGCTGGCCCTCTGTTTGTCTCATTTCTTGTGGCTGGGATGCTAGTTTTGGAGACTCCTCGCCTCAAACGGCCAGCTGAAGGGTTTAAAGACAGGATGGGGAGAGGCAAAGTGATGAATATTTAGGGTCCATTGAAATGAAAATCTCAACAGCCCCTGGAGACCAGGGCTCAGAAGTCATTGCCGAAGGGATCTCCATCTGCTTTTTTATAGCTTCTTCTCCCCTTTTCTATCTATCTATCTATCTATCTATCTATCTATCTATCTATCTATCTATCTATCTATCTATCTATCTATCTATCTATCTATCTATCTATCTATCTATCTATCTATCTATGCGCGTGTGTGTGTTAGTACACAGGTTTATGTGCTTGCATTTACACACTCAAAATGATGTTATGCATACCTGCATGCATAACTAAGCATATTGTGTGTGTGTGTGTGTGTGTGTGTGTGTGTGTGTGTGTGAGTGTGTGTGTGTGTGTGTGTGTGTGTGTGTGTGTGTGTGTGTGTGTGTGTGTGTGTGTGTGTGTGTGTGTGTGTTTAGTTATTGTACTGTATGTCTCATAGAGGCCTGAATGGTGCCTAGTTTTGACAGAGGCAGCCCACAAATCAGGAGTAAATCAGGACCTGAGGGCATGCCGGCTTCACTGAGGGGGAAGTGAGACATATTCACTGAGACCAAATCAGCTTCAATCTGGCCTCAGAGAGCCCTGTACAACACTGACCCACAACCAACATCCAACCCACTCACAAACACAGGTTTTCTGTATGTCCACTTTGGCTTTGTAATTGCATCTGGAGATGCTTAAAGCTCAGCGGAGGATATACAGGAAGTTTATGATTTAACCTCGTCCAATGTATTTCTTCAGAGAAATATGGATTTTGTTTTTCGGGAAGAGCATGTGTTCCTTTCACAAAATACATGAAATATACTGACACTGATAGACAGTGAGATGAACACTAAACTAAAACTGGCTCATGAAATATCTGTCATCTCCAAAAATAAATGGTTCACCCAGACATGATGAAATGACAAGAAAACAGACCACATAAGAGGCTTTACATTTTCTGTTTCTTCTACATCTCTTTCAATTCCCAAACACCTGCAATAATACCTGCTTTCTCTGTACAGTGTGGAGGTGTTTGTAAGAGCAGAGCGCTTGCTTTAGCCTGATATCTTTGTTTCTCCTCTCTTAAAACCGTGACACCGTTTACATGTTGACAGACTTGATACACGGAGGCCTCGCGATTGAGTTGTAAAGGATACATTTTGCTTTCAAAGGCAAATGGAGGGATAAATGGGTATGGGGGGGACAGTATTGTACGGAAAAGTACTTGTTTAACGGCCAACTTAACAGGTTCTGCAGCTCCCATCCAGCTGCTTTTGAGATTTCTTGGCGCCAAAGTATCAATGTATCACATCAAAACAATAGTAGCATAGTAGCCCACGTCGTTAGAAGTCCATTCATTCACTTTGAAGCTAAAAAAAAAAAAAAAAAAAGTGTTTGCTTTCTAAGATCTCATCACAGGCTCAGTTTTTCATGAAATGAAATAGAAAGTATGTATAAGAGACAATGTGAGGTATGTTGAAGTATTAGCGGTATTTTAGATGTAAGCCTGGTCTAGTTGTATTGTCAGAAGCAGCGCCATGAAATGTAGCTTCTTTGGGTTAATAAACAGTTGGAGTTAGTAAAGCTGAAGCTCAGATATAATGTCTTTCAGGAAAGAAATCACATATTCTAAACTTAGTTGTCACTGTGAATATATTATTACAATAGGAGGGAGTGTGTGAGCCGGCGCAGAATCTTCAGTATAATGGGCTCTATTTAGAAATTCACAAAGCTTTAGAAGGGCCAAAGTGCAGTCATACCCTCGTCTGGGGTCACTTGAAGTTGTACCTAGTGATGTGGGGTCTTTTCTAGAGTATAGACCTTGTTAATCATGCATGCACCGTGATCATTGTACAAATTAATGACAACAAAACTTATACCAGCCATTGTCATTATTGATAGTCGCCTAAGTGTTTGGTGGATAAAATATTATCCACCGAAAGGGAAGTTTGGATGATGCATATTTACAATTAAGTCCCCATTGTTTCCAAATGCAGTCTGCGTAACATACAATTCTGTAGCATCCAATGAAGACACTTATTCATCTGCCCCGCCCTCAGTCCAGCTAGGGCAGAGATGTATCACCAATCTGATACTAAAAGGCAAAGCGGAACACCTGATGTGGCAGATTATTGTTTCATTTGGGTGTCAGTGGTTTTTTTTCCAGGAGCCAGAGGGCATAGGGCCTTGCATTTGTCTGATACATCTCTGCCAGACACAGGCTGTCCCAGGTCACTGCCACTCCACGACCAATCTGTGTCAGCAACACCACATTCACCCACTTCCCTGACAACGTGTTACACCCCCTCAATCTGTCCTCCATCGCCTTCTACTGCCTTTCGTATCCTTGCCTTCCTTGCCTCTCTCAACCCACCCCCAACACTTTCTCCTTTCAAGCCCAGTCCTCGCTACATCTTTTATCCTCGCCCTGCTTTAAATCTTTGTTATTCACTCTCTCCAATTCACAATTTTATTCACTCATGAAACTCTCTTCAACCTCCCTCATCCTGCACTCATTACTCTGCCTTTTCACTAATGCTTTTGCTATCGACTCGCTCTCTCTCTTCCCTACTGTAACCAACCCATTCTGCAGTGCTCTCCTCACATCAGAAAGTGTTGGATTTTGACATCTGCCTGCAGGAGCAGTGACCCATGAAGTAATTAGAGAAGGAATCTCGCCTTCTCTCCCTCCCTTCCCTCCATCTTTTCGCTCTCTGTCTGCTCTGAGCCGAGGATCATATAAAAAGCTGGTTATGTTTACTCCCTGATCCATCTAATTTCTGTAACGAGGGCCGAGCCGGCCTCATCTCCTTACCGCGCCACGCTTAAGCCAAGGCGTTGGGCTGGAGAGGCGCTCCGAGCTCCCGCAGGGCACGGCAGAGCTTCAACCGCACCGCTCAGCCATGGAGACGAGACTGGGACCTAACCGGATTAACTCCCAACCAGCACAGGTGGAAGGACCCTGCTTCAAACACACACACACACACACACGCGCGCGCGCGCACACACACACACACACACACACACACACACACACACACACACACACACACTTACTCACAGATGCATACATGTGCACACATAGCAGGATGCAACTTTACGCTATTTAATGTATCATCAAAAAAAGTGCTGGGATGAGACATATGTGTTATTATATGTGCCTGCCTGTGCGTGCGTGTGTGCAGGCAGCAGAGGAAATAAATAAAAAAGTAAAAAAAAAAAAAACTTCAGCTGCTGCAATATGAGATGAGAGAACACAATTATGAATTGCTCCGGAGCTTACGGCCACTCTGATGATAACTCTCAAGTGCTGTGATATCAAATTGCCAGAGCATAGAAATCAAGCATCCCACCCGCAACTGAAAATATTTGCCCCTGGATTGCAAATGTAATATTTAGGGTAAGGGTTGATGTATAATGCAACAAAGTAACGTCTGAAGGCCATTCCAAGACATGACAGGCTCAGATGTCAAATGATTTGCTGGGCATCATTAGAATGTTTTTCCATGTCCTAATTTCTAGATTATTCATTTAGAAAAGGTCTTGAGGGATTTTGCTGGGTACATTGAGTCACTGCTGCTGGTAAACACAGTTCAGAAAGCCCGTTTTGTCAGTGTGTTGTACTGTCTGAGTTGTTTGCCATTCCAGTCAGCAATATTGCTGGTAAATCTAGTAAGATGTTCTGTTTCAAAGCCTTTCATGCTATTTCTATGAATGTAGTCACAGTTATAGATTAGACATAGGCCTGTAAAATTGTATGTGAAAGAGAGCAGAGGGAACAAGAAGCTGTATCAAAATGAAGAAAACCCAAAAAGATCAACTTGGAAAAGCATACGTAGTACAAACAAGTGGACAATTTTATAGGTTTATTGGAAAAAATTAATCTTTTAAAGAAAGCAGTAATGTCTTCTGTGTTATTCACTATACTAGATTATCCAATTTAGGGAGCTTATCGCAGCAGACAATTGGAAATGCAGGATAAGTTCTGGACACATTCACACCTACAGTTGATTGAAGGTCATCAATTTCTTCTGCTATGACCATCTCTCCTTAAACATCTACTCACCCTTTCCAAGAATACTACAAACATGTTTAGAGGCCGCTAACCGTCAGCGTGTCTGTAAGTATCTCCACAGATTGTCATTATGAGGTTACAAGGTGTTCTGTTTCTTCCTGCTGTGATCCAGACACAGTTTATGAAGCACTGGCAAAGTTCGCATGAGTCAGAGTCTCAGCCTGTCTGATCCTGTGCCCAACCCCCTGACAGCTTCGGGCCAAAGACACTGGCCAGAGCAAGGCCACTCTAACCCAATTGGATCATCAATTACTACTGATTAGCCTAAAAGTAGCATCTGTCCCAGGAAGCATTTAACCAATATATTATCCAATGTGACATACGGCTCAAAATTAACCGTCATATGTCAATGTGGTTTAATAGGGTTATTGGATTTTTGACATGTTCAAAAGATCATGATTTGGCTAATGGAATGGCAGAAAAATCCAGCATGGCACCTGGCTGCTGCACTGATGTACGTCTGGTTTCTGTTCATGCAAGGAAAGTATGTTGCATAAGCAGTAAAGTGTCACATGACAAATTTAAATGATCGGTAAAACAATAGTCTGTGTCTTTACTGTCATTAATGCAGTTACTGGCAATGTCGTTGGGGGTGAAGAAAGCCTTCCTGAAATGACAAAACTTGTCGTGGTAAATTGTTAGAGTGTATTTACCTCGTGAAGCTGGGAGGATACCCAGGAGAGATGATGTCAGTCAAGCCCATGGAGTTGATAAAACAATCTGTCAATCGGAATTTGTGTGCACTTGCAAGCATGTGCGAGCATACAGTGTGTGTGTGTGTGCGTGTGTGTGTGTGTGCGTGTGCGTGTGCAGCTGAGTATTTGTGTTGGTAAAACAATCCGTCACTGTTTTGACAGCCATGTCACACGCCGGGAATCAGTCTCGGGGGATCCTGCGATGAGAACTACTGATTACCCCTCTATGCATGATTCCTATATTTAACCCCGGCAACGGAGACTTACGTGTGGCATGGATGACTTGCTTTGCAGGAAAAGCTGTTTTGCAGCAGGTGCGCGGGATCGTGTGGGGCATGAAAAAAGTTTTCAGGGTGACACAAAGCACAGTAGTGCGTCAATAGATTTCTCTGCCATCTGTCTATCATTAAGATGAGCTGTTTGAAATGTGAATTGGCGCTCCGTCACAGAACATTGAGTAAGTCACTCAATCAAACAGAATTTTGACATTTATTGTCAGACATGCATTTGTTCATTTTTTTGTTATTGGAGGTCAAGTGCCTTGCTCAAGAGTATCTCTTTAGCAACAGCTCAGGAAAAGGAAACATTTCTTAACCTACAAGTTGGGAAACCCATAATGGGTCAGAGGTAGGCCTGTAATGCATCCCCTGGTGACAAGACCTGTGGTAAGTTTTCTTGAGACTTGGACCCAAGATAAGGATAAATTTCTCAAATTTCAGCTGCGGCCTGAAAACAAGCCTGATGTAGGGTATTAATGGTTCAGAAGGGGATGCACGCAGTAATATAAACCCTATGCGCTACAAAAAGAAGAAAAAAAAAAACTGGTGGTTTTCTCTTCTGTGTGTTAATGGCTGTGGCAGGGTGACATAACATAACTCTTGATTTATAAGGCTATTTGAAATGCCATCGCTTGCGGGGCTGTACCCATAGAGCAGGCAGGGAGGATCGCTGACAGCTCACTGACTACAGGATGGTGAGACTGAAACGCCTGGTGTGTCTGTCTGTCGAGCTCTCCAGTCTTATCTCTCCGTCTACCATCTTTTTGTTCTGTCTTATCTGTTTTGTACAGTCTTCGGCTTCTCTGTCATCTTTCTCTCCTCCTTGCTTTCTATGCATCTTCCTTTCATCCGTGGAGGAGGCAAAGGGTCATGGCATCATTGGACTTTTACAACTCAAACAGTTACTCCTCGGTGACTATTAAGTTCAGAGGACACACTGTTCTGGGAACCTTTGCACCAGGTGGAAACCAATCCTTTTCTGTTGCCAATGAATCCAAAGATATTCAAGAAAAACATATGTGGACAACCTAATAGATATTCATTCCTCCACGTTAACATTTCACATTATCTTCTCGCCCATCAGCTGCAGGCCATTTGTTTTAAAATTTTGTAATAAGTAATGCTGAGATTAGGATGATTGAATGTGACACGTTCACATAAGCGGTTTGGGTATTGTTAGCAAAACATGCACAGGAATGGCTGCAATAAGGGTGGGGTGCGGGTGTAAGGTTGAGGTCAAGAGCTGGGGGAGTGTGTGCAGGTATGATAGAAATGCATTTAGAGGCGCACACCTGCTCAGCCCCCAGGACTAAAATTTGGTGGAGACGAGATTGAAAGTAATCCTTTAAGAGCGTTTCAAAGCACCTTAATTGTCAAAGAGTTAGTATGACACGATGGGTGAAGGTAATGTGTACAGGTGTTAGTCTGTAATCTGAGCTGTGCATCAACATGCATGAATATATCGCGAAAGAACGACGATTAAAGTACAGACAGGGGACTTTTAAAGGTCAACACGTGAGAAGTGACACCCTCTGCAGTAGCGAAGACTAAAGCCAAGGTGGAGTCACTGATTGTCAGGGTCATGATTGGATGTATATAATACCTGTTTGTTCACATGTTCACGTTACAAAAGACATTTTGGAAAGCGACTGCTGTAATGCGATCACTAGAAAAGAGCAGAGAAGACAATGCAGAGCACAAGCAGGTTTGACTCCTTGGGAACTTAAAGCACAGCATCAGTGGGGGAATTCCTAAATGAAAACAAATCTGTGCAGTTAAACAGGCTTGGGTGTTTGTCTGTAAGCACGTTTTAAGAATGCGGCCACCGTACAATTGCACTGGTGAAAGGGAAGCAAGATAATGCATAAAAACAACCACGGAATAAAAGAAAGCAGATAGCAGTATCACAGCATCAGGATTGTGGGCTTTGATGGAAAACCACCACAGCACCTAAAGTGGTACTGTTGCAATGAAGCTCAAGATTTGACAAAACACCACAAAGTCAGCTTGGGACCTTGGTCTGTGGTGTCAGCGTTTTGATTCCTAAAGTCTCACCAAATTCAGTTGCCAAGCAGTGTCTATTATAGAAACATCTTAACCGCATTCTTTAGTCATTATATTGTATTCATTAGTGATGATTTTGAGGTTCCATATCTGAGCCATGCTAACAGCAGAGATGATGTTGTATTTTTTCATAACCAGAGGTATTAACTCAGTTTTATCACTGTGTACCTCTTATTGGACTTTCCTTTTTTATTTTAGAACAATACAATTTTTTTGACTGAGCAAGCCATATAGCACTCTTTACACAGGATATATGTAAATCATCTGATTATGGCTCGCTGCAGCACTATGTGACCCTGAATAGGAAGTAGTGGTAAAAGATGTGTGTTTTAGATGCTTCTATGAATAAATACAGAGGTTGGTAAACTATTTGAATACAGCAGTTGTTTGCAAGTCAGCACATTCAGAGAAACTTTTTTAATCACAACCAAGAAAAGGGTTTGAGCCAAAGCCTTTTTTAAAGTATCAACCTGTAGAAACAGAGACAACATTGCCTGTAACAGTGACTCATGTTGTCTGCCATTTCTGTGGTGAGGCTAAATGCTCTGACCCCATCATCAGTCACCAGCAGCCCACAGATAGGCTCTCATTTTACCGTCTGAGAAATTTACCACCATATTCAAAGCTAGAGCTGGTGAAAGGCTACACTCCAGTAACCAAAACCATGAAAAAATAGAGCAATGTCATTAGTAAAGGGATATACTATATGTGTGGCATCCACTGCTTTTTAAAGGTCTAATGCTATTAGCTTTTGGCAAAGCAGAATCTTTCTACTATTCTTTAAACTGGGAGCTGCAGTCTGTCGAAAAGGAATCCTCATACAGCAAACATTGTAAAGGATTTCAAATCATGGTGTTTTACTAAAAGCACTGTTAGCGGATTAGGTAAAGGCGTGTAAATAAAACACATCTTGAATAAATGAGGTAAGTATGGTACGCCATGAGTCATCACTGTCTGGGAGGTCATGTTTCAGTCGGATTAGCAGTCACCCTATGAATGTCTTTTTCCTGGTGATTACCCGATTTAGCTCTTGACCCTCCTGACTTCATGAAATATACATAATCTTCCCGTACGAACTTGAACTTAACATAATTAAATCACCCTTTCAGTGTGTGAGTGTGCCTTTGAAGAAACACAACAATCCCCCTGCCGGACTAATAGGAACCTAAATATTGTCAACTGACTACTCAAGTTTGTGGCCCTCATATCCAAACACCAACCCCTTTCTCTTCAAACACACGGCCCTGTTATCACCCTTGCTTCCTTTTCCCTCCTTCCCACTCCCTCTTTTTTTTCAAAGCATGAGAACGGGCCGGAGCGATTAAGGAATCCTAGCTCTGGCTAATCACCCTGGACTGGAGCACTTCCGCTGCACTGATTACCGAGGAAACCATTAAGGAGAAGAAAGTGGCTGGATCTTTCATCCTGGTCGGCCGGGCTCAGGGGAGGTCAGAGAGGGGTGTGTTAGATAGGCCATTTACCCTTCCTGTTCTTATTATTCCAGCATTTCCTCTATCTGGACTCACCACGACTGCAGCGAGCGGACCTTGGGCCCGTCATACCCTCCCTCCCAAAGGGCCGTAATCATTGCCATACTGGTATCCTGGACTCACTGGAACGCATACAAAGGCGCAACGTTGATTCACAGCCACACACACACTAATGCACATATGTACCCTTCATCACCTGCCCTCCCCACTCTCACACTGTCACTCTCACAGTGCTAGTACCTTGGGTTTATATCAGCTCTTCCTCCACCTCCCTCCTCCATCAATACAAGGTCTAGTTGAGCAGCACTGACCCTCAGAGAAACATGGCACACACACATATACAAGTACTGCCCTTTTGGCTCTCATTTTACAGCCACCACTCAAAAAAAAAAAGGGCACAAATAAATAAATAAAACTAGTGTATTTGCACGTACCAGGGCTTCATGGGTACTGTCACAGATGGTGCTAATGGCGTGTGCCCCAGCAGAGGCAGAGCTCCCATTCGCGCTAGACTTGTGACATATGCTCAGTTGCAGGGCCATCAGCGAAGCACAGCAGCCCCCAGTGTCCAAGAGGCACCCCAGTAACCCCTCTGCCACGGTGACACAATGACAGAGACAGAGCCTAAACAAACAGCGAGCTCAGCTCTGCCCCTTCTCTATCCTCATTGTATTTCAATCTGTTTCTTGCTCATGTCTCCCCCTCCCACTGTCTGCTTCTGTCTCTCCTTGTTACTTCTCCCTCCCTTATGTTGTTCATCCCTCCTCTGCCTTTTCCCCTAATGTCCCCACTGAGCCTGACTTGATGGATGACCCTTTGCTTTAGTGATTAGGGTCCCCGTGGGGGCCCCTTCTCCCCTCTGTAGGAATCCAGTATGGCGAAGTGACAGAGCAAGTTCAGGCCGCCGCCTGCCTCTGAGTGTAAGCATGCACATAGCGGATATCAAGGAGATCTGTATAGAAGGGTGACAGGACGTATCAGCCAAGCGGAGTCTCATGGTCAGTAATAGGAGCACTAGCTTGTCGCTACGTCCTGTAGCTTTTCCCTCCACCCAACCCAGTTGTTCAATTCTGTTGCGGCAGCACTTGGAAGATTAGACCAGATGTATTCCAATGTTCTGATTTTATTCCTCCTCCAGGTCTTGCAGATGTTTATCTGGTTTATCTGCTAGATAGTAATATAAAAGGAGAACTTGAAAACATAAAATTGCAATTTAGAGATTATTACTTTTGGTGCCCAGTTACACAATATCCTGTGACATTCTTAGAAATATCCTTACATTTCAATACAGTATTTTCTTACAGCATCCCAGGATGACACCAATACAGTGACACGTCAACAAAAAGCCCCAGAATCGGGGAATTCCTCGAACATGAGGGCAACCCAAAAGACCATCGGCTGTCATTATCTCTGAAACCCAACCTCTTCAATATTACTGTAACTCCACACTGATGCACCATGGGTATGAATAAACCTCCGGAGACTTTTTGTACTCTATAGTCATACCACGCAGGTCTTTTGTATGGCTGCATTCCTTCAAACAGTTGGAAAAATGCTAAAAGGTAGCTGTAGACAAATTACCAAATTACATCTGAGCCCCTGGGGACAACAATCTGGAATCAGTCGAAAGTGTTGGAGTAAAAACACTGTGTCATGTTTCTGTAACCAAGAAGATGTAACCGTAGACCTCTTTTGTCCAAGATAAAGCAGAGAGCCAGTGGTCTCACCATTTGTTTGGAGGGGATGTTTAGCTGATGAGCTCATGCAGAGATTCACTTTTCCATGTTAATGGATTACTACCCATATGATGGATGCAGTCATTTTAACTCGGCAAAATTAGAAAGACATGGATATTCTAATACCCATGCATTGCAAGCACAGTCAAAACTTTGGAGGGAAATTATCATCATTGATAACTCTCCATTTGCTCTCAGTGGTCGAAATCATTTATTGCTAGTTGTACAATTTCAAACAGCCATGCTTTGCATTTTAGACAGAACAATGTGGTAATCAACATCAACGAGCAAATAAGTGACATTTGGAAATCAATGAATTTCACAGGCAAAATGTAGAATTAATGGATGTGTGCTTATGAACTTTAAAAGACTGAACAAAATATATTTTAATTATTGAGAGATACCGTGCAAACAAAATATTGCTATTTAGACTTTTTATAAAAAAAGAGTAATTGTACTCTTCTTATCTGCTGACTGACAGAAATTATTCTTTCTTAAGTGTTGATGTTTCTTTAATTTAAATTATGATAACATGGGACACACAAAATGTTATGCCATAGTAATAAATAAAATATCTTACTAAAATATGGAACTCTTCTAAACATGAATAAAAGACTGACATTTACAGGAAGAATTGTCACTTATGGAATCTGCAGCACTGCACACATCTCAAAGTAACATGAGAGAAAACTGGGGGAAGGTATACTGTGTGTGTGATTTATCTAACAAGCTTAAAGCAGCATTACAAGCAGCAGTTGATTATATGTAATAAGAATAAGAATAATATGTATTTAATGTAAGAGAAAAATATCCAATAATCTATTTTATGATATAATGTGGTGATACATTCTTCAAACTATTGGAATACAACAAATTGCTCAGTATACCTGTCCTTTACATTTTCTCCTTCACAGTACTGATTTGATGCTAATGGTACTCCACTACCAATAAAGCTTTGACTGTTGCATCACTGATCAGTTCAGCTCTCAGGTTACTACAACAGCATGAACCTCAGTGAATAAATTACAACAAATATTACTTTTGTGATATACTTTGCAAAGGTCATCACATGCATAGGCTGGACTGAACTGAACTATGGTGACCGGTTTCATCCCGCTGGCCGTATGTTTGAGCATCTTGCTTTCGTGACATTGGAGACAAAGGAGCTTCTTATGACTACCCCAAAAAAAAAAAAATACAATATGTGTTTAATTACTTTGTCAAAATGGGCTCTGTGAGTAAGAAACCCTTCTAAAAAGGAAAATGATCCACATTCAGGTTATTTCCATAAACAAATCAGAAATTTAAAAAGATACAAATGCCATTCAGTTGAGATGGTTAAAATGGCTTCAATCCTCTTTGTCTTTTTTAATCTTTGTAAGACAAAGAGTCATGCAATTCTGAGTGTTTGTGGTTCATTGTTTACAAGCATGACATATTAAAATTCCAGATCTGAGTAAAATTAATGGAAAGATAAAAAAGAGGAGAGGAGGAAAATTTAAATTCTGCTGGCAGTCTATCAAAAAAAAAAAAGAACATCCCCGGTGGTCTTCAGCGGTCATCATCTTCTTTCTTAACCATAATGGACACCATGTGAAGAACCCCCTGGTTCTACAGACAAAGCAGTGAGATCAATGAAAAAGAGGAAAGAAGAGGTAGAATATTTATGTTTCTCAAAGAACTCACATCCGGAGATAATCTTTAGTATCCTTAGATAATCTTTAGTAGCTTATATGGACCGGCTGAGCTGTAATTAATGGCAGGAAAGCGAATGGCATGGTGACCCAGGGATGTTTGTCCTATCAAAGTATTCAAAGTATAGCCTGTCCATGACCACAAGCTGGAGCCACACGCATTTTCTGCTCCTGATTTAACATTAGTACAGTTCCCCAAGAGTCATGCCAGAAGACAGAGGGAGGACTTCTTTAAAAGATATTGTACAAAATGGCTGTTTTATTTTTCATTTCCCACTGTCCTCTGTCATAGTCATGTTTCATAAGTAAGCATAATTTATTTCTGAGACATAATTATGGCAGAACTAAGGATTTTTATCTGTAGCGTTGATTTTGTTTTGTGGCATCACACGCAAACAGCAATCTGCAAACGAGGATGTGGAGTGTTAACGGAAAATGAATCTGATTACGAAGGAAAAAAAGTGTACATTGCAATCTCAGAGATGATCTTTCACATTGTGCAAATTTGAGGTACAACACAGAAACTAATGATAAAGTTGGTACACAAAAGTTGCGGAGAGCCCGTTGAGGAAATGTCTCTCATTGCAAAGGTTGGGCTGATACATACCTCCTTTAAAAAACTGATGCATTCATTCAGCCTATTAGCATATAATCTCCATGTGTATTGTGTGTTTGCACTTTTTTTTTTTTTTTCTAAATGCAACCATTTAGTAGATCAGGCCCAGAGATCAAAGTGTTGTTTTATTTATTGTATTATTGTGCACACATCCGAATGGGGGACTTGTAAATTCTACACAGAGGGGCCCAACCTGGATTTGAACCAGGGACATTTTCACTCCAGGGCAAGACAGGTAACCGTTCCTAAAATAAGCCGAAGCTCAGTAATTTTCTGTTTCCAGCTGTGCCACAAAATGTATGTATACATTGACCAGACATGTACTGTCAGAATATCTACAATGTGAATATATGTTGATCCCGTGTCTGTGAGATGTGTGGGAACTCCTTCTCTGCAGCTCCCTGTCACGCTGGCTCCGGTGTCTGCTCCTGTCATTTTTCATCACTCCGCCGACGCTGAAGCAAAGGGGGAGAGGACGAGTGTGTTTGTGTGAAAGGCACACCTGGCAGAAAAGGAGCCGTACAACCCAACCTCCCCCTCCACAAGCCGACCTCAAACCCCCTCTTGTCCCCTTGCACTTCTCTCTCCGCCTCCCGTCCCACCTTCATGCCCCCCCCCCCCCCCCCCCCCCCCAGGGGCGAGATGGAGCTGTGTCTGGGCTGATGATGTCACTCTTGGCAACATGAAGTTTTAAAGTTCAGTGCAGTGAACTCCAGTAACTTTCCTACTTTGTTTAGAGCGTAGGCACGCTCTGGTATACGCATGCAAATTCTTTCTGTACACAGGTCAGGTATTGTATACAACTTGTGATTGGGCACTTTCATCATTGGCTTTGTCATCAAAATCAGATAATTGCAATGCTAAGGGGATGTTTTCCGCAGCACTCACCTTTTCAAGGGGCTTCTTTTCTTAATTTACTTGAATGGTTGGACTGATGAGAGGAGTTCTGTGGAAAGTATAGAAGCAAACAAAGCTTAATGCAGGCCAGGAAGGAAAATCATGTTCAGTTGTGGGGAGTAAAATATTGAGAGTGGAGCCAGCAAGCCTTGTCAAATCTCTCTCTAAGAAGCAAGACGGGGTAAATTATCAACTGTTGGGGAATACTTTGACTTCATCAAACTGTTAAAAGTAATAAATGTTTGCATGTTGCTCCATTTTTTGACAACTGCACTTAATTAGTTCAAGATATCCCAAAGAAGATACTTTCTGTGGTTTACATGTATACTCGGAATATGTAAACACAGACGATGAGGACAAACAGCAATGTAAAAGATGTCAAAGATGCTTCACGGGGCAGGGGGAGTTTTTAAAGATGCAGGCCTTCTTCGGCGGAGCTGAGTGAAGACACGCAAGGGAAGACAGCAGCGTGCACGTCACAGCAGTCAGCCTGGATGAAAAGGCTTGTCTCTCTTTCCTCAGTCAAGTCGTCACACTGTGCAGTCATGCTGCAGAAGTTTACAGATTTTAAAAGTCTTGACATTGTCCCATCAATTACGGGACACTGATGTCACAAGCCTCTCTGAGGTTCCCTGAATACTTTCAATATATGCAGTCCAAGTCAGAGCAGTCAAAACACATTCCGTCCGTCTTTGACATCCAGACTTTCTTTTTTTTTTTTTTTTTTTTACATATAAGTGTCAGTAGCTCTGCAAGTCTTGGATGTATCAATGTGTGTGTGTGTGTGTGAGTGTTTGCACATGAAGGCATGCACGAGACAGATTGAACGTGCACGTGCGTGCGTGTGCATGCAGTGATTAACACTCCCTTCTTGATGTCAGATAAAAGCATAAAATGCAGTATGGGGCAACAAAAATGGGCGTCACCCTCACCAGTTACAGCTTTGGTTATCTGATCGATACCATGCAATTACAAAGATTTATGTCGTTCAACATTCCAGGGTAAGTTCGTCTCCGAGCCACCTGTGGAAATATGATCTGTTTTTAACTCATCTAGCGCGGGAGCAGAGGGAGAGCAGAGGGAGAGCAGAGGGGACCGACGAAAGTGAGCGAGGGAAAGGTGAGCTCGGCTGTTTCAGCAAGTTTGTCACTAAAAGTACGTCCAACCACGCTCATTCCTCAAGGATACTGCAAAACAAGAACCACTTTACTGCATGCCAACCTGTATGCATTTCCGAGACAGCATATCATTACCGCTTGATTGATAGGGTGTAACTCTGTCTTCTGTTCAGGTCACGTTTGATTGGTATCTCAAAACCTATTATTTCAAGTGGCTGAGGTGCTCGGGTTTGAGTGAGCTTGTTCGTTTGGTCATCTTTAAATTCTGAAACAATTTCAAATGCAGACGATAACTACAGCCTGAGTGTATTTTGACAACGTTTTTATACTTTTCCCAAAAATGTCCCTCCTTCTCTTGCAGTAGAAATGCATGAGTGCCTCCATAATCTTGAGTCTTTCTTTTTTCTAAGTCGAAATGAACAACTGAATCAGAAAACTTGACATGATGTATTGTCAAACTTGATAAAAAAATACAAAAGCAGAGACCACAATTAAACTTTTTCACCAGTAGAATGGACAAACAACTGGGTGCTCCATTCCACATAATAGCACTGGCACCTCCCGTGTTTCTTGTTACTTGTTTTATTTTATAAATGTTATATGACGAATAACTCTGAACTATATTTTTTTTTATGTTTATATTGTTCTGCTTCTACTTTTTCTAATGGTTTGTCTATTTTCCATTAAAACTTTAAGAATATATATTTGTGTGTGTGTGTGTGTGTGTGTGTGTGTGTGTGTGTGTGTGTGTGTGTGTGTGTGTGTGTGTGTGTGTGTGTGTGTGTGTGTGTGTGTGTGTGTGTGTGTGTGTGTGTGTGTGTGTGTGTGTTCTGATCAGCATTCATAGCATGTGAAGTAAGTGAAGTGGCACTTTAAATTCAATACATTTCAAATCAAATCATACACAAAGCAGACAGTTAACATTAAATAAATAATTGAGCTACATATTAATAGGTGTTTTTGCCCTGATCCATAAAGAGGGATTTTCCTGTTTCTTATCTTGCAAAATGTTTGGATTCCTTTTGACCCCATTCAGAATATCTGGGTTCTGGATATGATACATTACTTTCTGCCACTTTGACCCACTGTAGCTTTGATTATGACTGTAAACTTAAGACGATATAGTTGTCACTGTGCTCATGATGAGCTTTGGTAAAGATTATACCTCGAGACATTGATTTTTAAATTTTTTTTGGTGTGTGTTTGTTTTTTTAATGCCATCAGCATGAAGTAGTTTGAGCCAGTAATTGTTGTGTGAGCTGAGTGTTGTGTGGCGAGCTCCTGTAAGGGTCGTGGCATGTTTAAGCCCAGTGAGAATCCAGGTAATATCGGTTCAGATGTTGGTACAGTCACATTTGGAAAAGTAAAAGTGAGATTTCCTCTCTGCATAACACTTCATGATAGTCGGAGGATGAATGTTGTTTCTGGTCAGTCCAGATGCCCTTGAGGCAGCTGGTCATGCACTGTGAACCAGGCTCCAGTTTTAAGGCTCATCCACTGAGGCGCTGCTTGCTCTGTATGTGGCAGCAGCCATTCCGGTTCCACTCCATGGGCTCAGCAGGAAAGCATGCCTATACCGCCCCGGCTGGGAGGCCCGCTAACAGTCTAAGCTTGCATGTAGGATGGGTTGATGACCTCTTTATCATTTCTATCCTTCCTTTTTCTCCTCTGCATTTTCTTGCTCACTGTCTGTGTCCTTTTTCATCTTCCTTCGTGTCTCTCCTCCTTCCTACCACCTTCATAGTGACTCATACAGGGAAAGGATGGATTTAAAAAAAAACAAAAAACTTCCTTTCGTTCACCAGCTGTCATCCGCACCATTTTGCCAACGAGTTTTTATAGTTACATTATGTTTCCTCTAGCAGTGGACGGCAGTATCTACCAGGCTGTGACAGTGAGTCTAAGCCGCACTGTTTTGCACTGATATACAGCGAGTAATTCGATCCAGATAGTTCCTGTCAAAGCAGTTTTGCTGTGTAATTACCTGAAGTGCTCTAGTTTGCTCGGATTCATTTGCAAAAGGTCAAAGCATCAGACTTTGCTCCCGTTCTGAAGGGAATTATGGTCAGAGTAGTTTTACTTCCAGTTAGCAAAATAATCTGTCAAGCCTTTCAAGAGGCCATCTCCCCTCCAATAAAATATAACATTAGCTTCTACAGGAAAAACGGTGCTTTTTTTTTTTTTATTTTCCTTGGTCACAAACTAAACGCAACGTAAAAGCCCTCAACATTTAAATTAGTTCCTGAAGCTTTTAAAGGTTAGTCCCTCTATTTGTCTTCTAGACTGCTTTATGTATGGCACCTCAGCTAAACTCTTAGCATCAGCAATTAGATTCACCAATTAGACTAAAATGTATGTATTCAGACTGTAGAAGGACCCTGTATTAATAGGGGGAAAAAAGCCATGAATGCATTGGAAGAATATGCGAACCATGTCACCAATGAGTGGCCCTTTAAAATGAGAAGATTTATTATGGTAGAGTTGATTATGTTTCATTTCATATAAAAAGCATAAGTGTGGCGATTTCTTTATTTTTTTGGTACATCACAACACTATATCAAAAACAAGTGTTCCCAGATTTTTTAAGTGAAAAAAATTAAAAATAAATCTTTGTGATAAATTGTCCAAGCTGACATGTTAAGGGTTTTTGTGAATGTGTCATATTTGGACATATCCTCAGACAATAGCATCGGTACATGATGACACAGCTTAGGTCGACCTTTCCAGACCTGGTAACTGTATCTCTTATTTTCTCCCCCACTGAGCTCTTTAACTGGATTTACTGCAATGTGATAGGAGCAAATATTGAGTGAGGACATGGTGGTTTGTGCTGAATGAGGCATGCTTGTTTTTGAGTGTGTCCTAGAATATGTGTGTCAGAGTGTTTGCGTTTGCAGGAGCCTGCTTCTTCATTTGTGCACATGTGGATGCACTTGCGCATTTGGGGAAGAGATCAGATGTTTGCCTGGTCCATCGCTGGGACGGTGGAGGAGCAGGGAACGCTGGAATATGCCCGGCCCGAGGGGATCTCCTCTTGTGTGCTGAATAGAATTGAGGAATGCCACCATAGACAAACACGCTGCAAGCTATGAAACAGCCGCTGTACAACTGAAATCAACACTGGTGCGTCCCTGCTATCCAACACAAAAGGGAAGTCAATCCAAGAAACTAAAGCAGAGAGAGAGAAGGAAAGAGAGCAGGAAGAAAAGAAAAACAAACATGACAAGAGTGCCTCTGTATAGCCGAGAGGGGTTTCAATGTAATGTCACAGCAATGCTTAATATGTAGCACAGCATGTAATGAGTTGATGTAATAATAACACAAGTATTTCTTTTTTTCCCCCCTATTATTTAACAAGATCTATAACAAGACACATCTGTGGTCAAGCCTCTATCACTACCCTGTAACCCAGAAACACATTTAATGTAGTCTGCAAATGTTTCTTTTTCTTTTTTCAAACGCAAGCAAAAGCTGTGAAGGGCAATTCATCCCACGTGTTGATTTATGTGTTGATGTTTAGAGTACAAAGATAATATATATTCCCTCCATCTATCTTGCATATCTGCTTTATCCAATTTAAGGGCACATGTAGCTGAAGCCTTTTCAATGTGCTCTGTCATGTTGGTGAAATTGTACATTATGGGCAGGAGGCCAGTGAATCACTGAGCCGAGCACATTCAGATACTCACCCGTAAACTACACAGCAAGGAGGAACATGCAAACTCCACACAAAAGTTCCCAAAGCGGGGGGGGATCAAACCCATTGTTTTCTTGACATGAGGGGAGAGCTCAGAGGAATACCTTAGGTGAGGGAAAATACTTCCATCTGTGAATGAACCTGTCGAGGAAACTTAGAAAGATGGGATTTCCATAACTGACATATTTTTGGATGTGTTGTATGTATTGTTGGCCATTAATTTAATGGATGTTTTTGGTTCAATCTCCCAGATTGCACATAGCTTATAAAGGCGAACTGCATGTTGCACCAAATGTACTGTATATGCATGAAGAAACTTCGAGATGCTCTGAATAGAAGCAGGAGCCAATGAAAATGCAATGAAAGTATTTTTTGAAAAAAAATTAAAACTTTTGACATACTATACCTATTCCACAAAATCTGGTATGTGTAGTGGTTAACACTTTTTTAACACTCACAGCCTTATATCCCCGGTTCGAGTCGAGGTCTTGAGGCTTACTGTCCAGATACTCCAGTTTACTCCTGTAGTTCAAAAACATGTTGACGACTCCAGGCAGGATGAGCCTTCACTCAGCTTCGGTCAAGCTCCAGCTCCCGATGACGCCGTGTTGGACGAAGTGGTTTAGAAAATCATCGGATGCATGTTTCTTTATTTCATTTAATAATGTTAAAACTTTTCCAAAGTTCTTGGCTGCAGAAACAGATGTGGATAATTTCCTGATGGGTTAATATATCAAGTTTTCCGTCATCTGTGCATGACGGATGTCTCACACACCCCAGATGTCCTTGGATCATTTCATGAAAAAGCTTCAAGCCTCCATGTATGGCGTATGGACTTGTTGCACACAAGGAAATCAAAGTCTTGAGACAACAGTGCTGGATGAGCTTTCTTGTTTAGGGTCTTCTTCGGGGTTGCTTCCCATGTTTGCTGTGTGCAGAACACCCACATTTCAATAAAATCTCCCGGCTCGGCACGAGGTTTATGAAGTGAGAGATCTTCTCTTTCCATATTTAGCCAGATAGGGATTTTCATATTCATGTGTGCAGATCACCAGCATTGGCTGACAATCGTCCCTCATGTATGTTCTAATAATTTGAGCACGCTTGGCAGGATATTAAGCCGGCTTACGGGGATGTGAGACGAAATGATTTGAACTCCAGTAAGGATAGAAGCTGTGCATGTGTGCGGGAAGGTAATTGATTTATTTATTTTATGACAAGGATGCAAAGCAAGTGTGAGATTTGCTACTGTAATGCGGATTCTAAGACAGTCAGGGAGCGTTGTCGGATGAAGGTGGGGGAAGGTGGCTTCTCTTTCGCGGCGGGCCCTCGCAATCCTTCCAAACCTTCCAAGAACGTTGATAAGCAGATCCTTGAAATGAAATCTTCCTCAGCGCAGGGCTGGATCTGCCCCTAATCGTTTTATTTACAGTCACTATAAAAGACGCCTCCTTTTTTTAATGGCGCTCTGAAATAATAGGCAACCGAGGAACAATCGGTACAGTCCTAAGCGCATTCCCCCCTTCCATTTTCACATTAGGCTAATCGAGGCGAAGGGAGGGATATAAAGACATCAGTTGGATGAAATGAGTGTAATTGGAGAATAATGTAGTTAGTTTGCTCTAATCTTCTGCATAATATTAAAATGTTCTCAATGCACCCCAGCTGCAAGCAATCACCCCACTCTGAGGAGAAACCTGGGCAACACTGTCAGGAATGAGGCGCGATTGTGCAAGTGAGGGATTGAGGAAGAGATATATTAGCGAGCCAGAAAGGGAAGCAGGCAAAACAACTGGAGGTTTCAGTTGGAAGTCCAAAAAACTGTGTATGAAGGCCTTCACTTGAATAAACTGAGGCTTCCTCTATCTTTTTTCCTGTCATAGAAAAAGCAATCCTCGCCCCCCGCTGCTGGCTGGCTAATTTGTACCGAGGGCCTGTCGGTTGCCAAGACTGGTTATGGTGCTGCAGAAATCAGGAACAGTAGGGTCCAAAACTGTCAGCATGGGTTTCAGAGGTTCATTTTCTCCATGCTGCGAGCAGCCTGGTACAGTCTGACTGCTTTTTTTGCTGCCAGAATGCGTCCTAAGGTGCACCAGCTTCGAATGGAACCAAAATGTTCTGAGATGCGTTTTTAGAGTTACATGGTTTCCACTATGACTAAGAACAATGCAGTGCTCTGTTTGAAGCATGAATTGAAAGCATGAAAGAGGTGTAAAGACATCATCACCCTCAAATTTTGATTTTAACTTTAACTGTTTCACAGTGGACACTGACAAATCACCTGTCACGCCGCTCACTATTGCCTCTTGCATCTATCTATTAAAAAAATTGTAATTAATTAAAAAAAGATGGCAGTTGCTACAAATGCCTCCAATTCCAAGCCAAGGCAGTGAAATTAAGTTTTGATCATCCCTCACTGTACAATTAGGGCTGTGGGAAGTTGTAGTGAAAGCAGTCACAGCAGTAGCCTCACAGTGGAATTAAGGGTGAGGTTTATTAGTCCCCTTTTGGCTTAGCCTAGTCTGTGATTTCAAGGCAAAAAAAAAAAAAACTCGCTCTGAGGCGGCTCTTTAACTGGTGGTATTGTGCAAGAAAATTGTCATTAGACAGTGGAACAAATAACCTCGAAACGTCATGGGTTTCTTCGCGAGGGATCTAAAACAACAACAGAGAATTAATCAAATTAAAAGGAGGCCTTGTTATGCGATTTTCAATTTAATTTCCACAACCAAGCCCTCTATTTAGTGTTTGACAAAACCTAAAAAGGGCAAGTCACAGTTTAGGGGCTCAGTAACAGTTTTATATTAGTGAAGAATTATCAATCCTTTAAGCTAATTTGGATAGGTTGGGGAGCCATAAAGTGGGCTATGAAAATGGAGTAGCCTATTTGTTAAGCTCCCACCCCCTTCCACACTCTTTTTATGCCACCGGGGCACTAATACACTTTTGTTTTCCCTTGTTGATCATCTGCCATTTAAGGCACATTAAATCCTGCAAATTAATATAAGTCCATCAAAGCTATTAGTGATTTCCACCCTGTATTAGGCAGCCACACAGGCCTGTCTGTCAGCTTGTTGGTAGGTCCTACAGTAACCAAAAACCAATGAAGCGCTGTTATCAATTCCACATGTCTACTTTTCTGTACTTTTTGTCTTTTCACAGAAAAAATAAACTTTAAAACTCTCCAAATGTCTCCACGAGCTCATATTCTCCCCCAAGTGTCCATTCTACACACTATCTTCTGTCGGAGCATTTTCAAAGGTCTCTCTCCCAAATCCTCTTCCCCCCTCTCCTCTCAGTTCTTCATAGGCAAGCAGTTTAGGCAAGTGCCATATGCCCTGATTAAAGCTAGCGGCAGGCCAAGGAGCACAGGGAGGCTGTTTTGTCATTAGCCCCTTGCGCGGCTGAGGTGGAAACTCATTTAGCCCCATGCTGGACCTTCATTATGATAGACTTGTATCAGATGGCATCTCTGGCTGGGATCTCTGGCTCCTGGCTAACGGATGGGGAGATGCTGCAGCTTCGGCCCCTCTCCAGCCCCAGCAGGGAAAGAGAGAGGGCTTTAAATGGGGATAGGGCTCGAGGAGAATGGTTGCGGCTGCGTAATGGGAAGTGAGTGGAGATGAAGGCATTGAAGAACAACGCGGAGAGGAATGGCTGAGGGTCAAAGGTTATGGGTCCTGAAAAGGTATCGCATAAAGGGCTCGGGAGAGAAGAAACACTTAAACATAAGTTCATGTTTCTTTTAGTTTCTTTTACGTCTATTATAAGCACACTATGGTTTGTGACCGCTGCACTTATTTTTGGGGCTTCCAGTGTTAATAAAGCAAGACTGGGCTGGGAAAATGGGGTTGATGTAATTATGAAACTGTAAGGCTGAGGTGGAAAAGACAAATGAAGTTAGAGCAATAGATCAAAACCTGCAAGAAGACACATTGGAGTGCCTGCAAGGTGATCTCACTTGGTATTAATTAACTTACAAGTTAATCATTCTCCATTCTATGGTCTATTGACAATTGAGACAGTAGCTAAGGTGTGTGGTTGATTTAATACCAAATGAACAAGCCTAAATCATGTTTATATTGGATTCATAGAGCAAAATGAAAAGTGCAGGCATTGCGTATTGTATTTGAATTTAACATGCACGGCTTTGGCATTGTGCTGCCACATCCTGATCACTTGGCAGGCAGCGTTTCCACAATTCGGCTGTATTCTTCCAAACATCCTGTGTTTCTGCTCCTGTAGGTGGATCTTTTTGTTGTGTCTTCTTAGATACCAGCAAGGTCTTCTAATGTTTCAAAGCCCATTACAATTGTTACTGCTGATGGCAAAGTAAAAGGGCATCTCTTCCTGTGGGATAGGATTTCCCGAGCAAGGAACTACTTCATGACACCTGCTACTTAAAAATAGCGGACCCATTTGTATGTATCTCTCAACAATTTGTACTTCGTCCAGATTACAGCAAAGCAGCTGATACTTACAGTGTTATGTATGGACCATTACTATTAAAAAGTGCTGTGTGAATGCACAGTGAAGTGAATTGGCATTTGGCCTGCAAGAGTCTGCAGGGTAGATGTGAGGCTGGGGGGTCTTGAGAGGCTAAGGTTGGTTTTGTAACAGAGGAATAGGAGTGGAAGAGGCTGGAAGGAGCTGATGCTGGGGCTCCATGAAAAGAATAGATACAGGCCCGAGGCTTTCTGATTCAGGGTTACTAACATGGTTTGGTGTGAAGACAGAGAGGTGCAGGGTGGGAAGCGCAGTGGAAGACAGCTGGGCCTGGAGGAGACGGCAGTTGATGGGGCTCTGGTCCTGAGATGGGGCCATGGAAGGATCTGGGTCTTGCTCAGCCTGGTGCCTCCCTGGCAGATGCTGCAGCAGACTGGATGAGGGGACCACCACTGACACACTGCTGGCGGCTAGAGCTGTGTGCTCCTGGTAGACCAAAACTTCCTCTCTGTCTGGCTGTCTCTCTCTCCCCTCTCTCACTTTTTTCTGCCTTCGTCTACCCCTCCCTTTGTATATCTCTTGGGCTACAGTCCTTCCTCTTCCTCCTTTTCATTGTATACAATATCAGATGCACCTTCTGCACACACAACAGAGCAAAAAACATGCTTGCTGCTGACACACACAAAAAATAAAACTGTGCACACACTGTGTACATGAAGTATAAAAATTATAAGCTTCAAATGTTCCAAAGCAAATGGCTGAAGCATTTTTTTTCCCCCTATTTGCTGACAGTTGTGCTACCTCCTGTAATAAAAAGTCAATGAACCAAGGGCAGTCAATATATTACAATAACAAAGACTAGGAGATTTGTCATTTTCCCTCTCCATTCTTTTTTTTTTTAAACATCTTTTTTTCAGCATACAAAGACGGGGGTGTTGGTGGCGTCGGTGAAGCCACACACGCATAGTTACGCTCTCACTTAAAAAAAAAAAAGGGGGGAAATCTGGTAGAAAATGCTCGCTTCCCCCCACAAAATGCAACCTGAGGAGAAGGCATCTGACTGTGACAAACCAAATACGCTCTGTAATAGAATTTTCCATTTCTGCAAAACTGATAAGGAAGAGAAAACATAACAACTGCGAGTGGCATATATCTGAAGGAGGTGATTTCAAAGAACAACACCACGGCACTCCAGATGCCTCCTCTTGCTGAGTTCTTACATAAATATGCCGTTAAGCAATATGATGTATTATTATTACCTGAAAACATGCTCTGAGCCCGGGTAAGCAGCATATGAGCCAAGTGCCTTAGCTCCCCAAAGGAGATTGTCTCGACACCACATATCAGCCGGTGCTATTGGATTCCCTGACTTTTAACTGGGTTAACCCACTTCCTGGTGAATACAAATTCAATTTTAACTGCCGCAGTTTTTTATTTGCCATGCATACCCCCTACTCCCTCCCCTTCATTCCCTTTTCACTTGTCTTGCTCTCAATAGACTGGCATAACCACGTAGAAACAATTTCCCTCTATTGAGTATACACAAACTCTAGAATTAAAATGAAGTGCTATTACATGTGTACCAAAGGAAGGAGGAAGGGGGTGCAAATCTTGGAACGAGAGAATGATCCCTCCAATATCTTTTACTGCTCTCATCCACCCATTGCAGTGTATAGCGCTCTCTCTCCTTTTTGCATGCCTTTATCTAGATCTTTCATGTTAATCCCACATGTTCTATTTTGCAGTTTAACCATAGAACCTACTGTGGAGTCACGTATCAAATTAAAAAAACTTAAGTAAGCAAATAGACCGACAAACAGACTGACAGAAAGAAGGTCCTTTAAAGCGCCTCTGAAGGACTCTTTCAGACACATTGAGGGTCCTCAAAGCACAACAGCACAGGCTTGTCTTCCGCAGGGTCTGTGTGACTGTCTTCTCAATGGGTTAATGGCTTTCCTCAAGCAAAGAGAGGGAGAGCAGGGCCTAAACAAAACCAGATGAGGGAGTCAGGAAGCCTTTCAGGACTTCATTAGGTCCTCTCTCTGAGAGGGGAGGTTAAGAGCCCCGGCAAGCTGGTACTGTTTAGCTGCTTCACGTCAACAGGAAAGCTGACGGAGCTGCCCCATAGACCAACCGATGAGCGCACACGGGACACAGCGAAGCTAACGCACATGTGCAGAAACGGGCGCTCAGGTTAACAACACACTTTGGACACATGTGGGACGGAGAGACGTCCATAAATACGTGCACATACACAGACTGTCCCTATGTAGCCTCGACATCAAGTATCACATACCAAATTCTGGCTCGACTGGTACGAGTAGAAGGCCACACAGCACCAAACTGTCCTATTGCTATAGGCAATAACCACACGAATGTACACACAGATCACAGGATGTATGGAAATCAGACCTTCACTCCTTTGTATGGACAATGAAATGTTTGTTTGATAGGTTTGGATTTTGGGCTGTTGTGCTTCTTAAACTTTGTATTAATATCAGTATTGTGCAACAATCATTCACTTTGTTTGTTGTAGTAAAAATTTCTTCCACTTGTTCCTTTGTTAGAATTATTTTCTTGATTAATGGCATTATCAATATAAGGTCCAAATACATAATTGACTGGTATCTCTTTTTCACATTTACATGTTTCTTTTTTCAGAGCTGGATTTGAATCATGATTCTGTGAATGAATCACAAGAACTTTCCATAAACAGCCTCATTTATTTAAGTGTAAGATGTATTAGGAGATTTCGCCTTTTCCACATCACTTGATCTGAGAGTTTAACTCAAGCCGTGCTCTTAAGCGTGCATGGATCTGTTTTATGAGTTCCTGCTTTAAGAGGTGTAGCGTTGCAACTGGTCGCCTGCCCCTGAAACACTGAGCATGCTACTACATCAGCCTGTTGGACCTGAAAGGAAACCCAGGACAAAAAGGCCAGATGATTAGATGGATATCATGGCTCTGGAAGCGTGGAGCTGAGATTTGATGAGTAAGGTGGAGAGGAGCTTATTTGTGAGTGTGAGCTTGTGTTTGTGTGTATGACAGGTGAGGATGGAGAGGCGAAAGGGAAGCCGATGAATATCAAATGAACACAGAAGAGGTCTGTAAGTTGAGCCTCGCATCTTTGTGTGTGTGTGTGTGTGTGTGTGTGTGTGTGTGTGTGTGTGTGTGTGTGTGTGTGTGTGTGTGTGTGTGTGTGTGTGTGTGTGTGTGTGTGTGTGTGTGTGTGTGTGTGTGTGTGTGTGTGTCTAAGAGTGAGAGAGAGAGAGAGAGAGAGAGAGAGAGAGAGAGAGAGAGAGAGAGAGAGAGAGAGAGAGAGAGAGAGAGCGAGAGAGAGAGAGAGAGAGAGAGAGAGAGAGCGAGAGAGAGAGAGAGAAGGGTCAGGGGTGTTTTGTTGTTCTCTCAGAGTGAATAGAATGGGAGCTGATGATAGTGTGTGTGTGTGTGTGTGTGTGTGTGTGTGTGTGTGTGTGTGTGTGTGTGTGTGTGTGTGTGTGTGTGTGTGTGTGTGTGTGTGTGTGTGTGTGTGTGTGTGTGTGTGTCTAAAGACAGGAAAAGAGGTGTGTGCTTGAATGTGTGGGTATGTTTGTAAACCTGTGCGTGTCTGTGTGTGACGGCTGTATTCAAGCACCACCTAGTGCTCGAGTGAGGCACCTCACCTGTGATATAAAACACAACACCTCAGCTGTTACAGTAAAGGAGTGATCTTGAAAAACACTTCAATACTTTAAATATACAGACAACTAGCTCATCTTACATATGATGTGTGTTTAATTCTTTGAATTAAGAATATGGCTGTTACATGATTAAGAATTAGAAAATAATTTTGTAGCAGATTGATAGTATAAATTTACTTGGGAAATATTCATGCGGAGACAGTTTGAGGCTTAATGAATCACAAAGTCCAACTGTACTACTGTCGTGCGATAAAAACAATCGCGATGGGACAATGTCCTGAGAGAGGAAAAGGCTCTAGAAATTGCTCCAACATAACACCTCGTGTCTATTGTAAGGTTTGGACGCTATAGTTAGACAGATATAATGTCACAGTCGATTCCTCACTCATCTGACAATCACCACCAGCCACTGGATAAGAGGCATGAG
Organism: Lipophrys pholis; assembly: GCF_963383615.2. NCBI lineage: Eukaryota > Metazoa > Chordata > Actinopteri > Blenniiformes > Blenniidae > Lipophrys > Lipophrys pholis. The sequence continues at coordinate 9,379,378 of NC_137648.1, forward strand.
GAGAGCCCAGGATAATTACGGCACACATGGCTTAGCAAACTTTCCCCCATTTTGCCCGCTCATTTCAATGTGCCCTTGAATACAGTATACTGTCAACACACATCCATCGCAGTTGGGTTACTCCAACTTAGCACCGCAGCCCCATCAAACCCTTCCAAACAGGCTGGTGACAGTGATGTGAGGCTGTCGTGGTGGATCAAGGTAATTCAGTCTGAGCCCCCGCCTGCCCCACCCCACCCCACCCCCGTGTAACATCCTCCCCTGCCTCCCCGCCCTGCGCTCCCCCTGTTGTCAGTCGAGCGCGCCGTGACCCTCAGGCCTTCAGATTCAGCTCCCCAGACCTGTTTATTTTTATCACAACAATGAAAATTAGCATGATGCTGAACGCCTATGCACACTGTGCGCCTCCGAGGCTATTTGTGTGTATTCGCGTGATCGGGCTGTGTGTGTGTGTGTGTGTGTGTGTGTGTGTGTGTGTGTGTGTGCGTGTGTGTGGGTTGGAGTGACAGTGTCACCTTCTTATCATGAGGCCAATGCTGTGTAGACAGGGAGATTTAGCTGAGAGATTGAGGGGGCTTGGTGGTTACTACTGTGTGCCATGACAGGTATCACCAATACAAGGATTATCACAACAAAGATTCCATAAAACTGTCAGATGAGCGAAGTGTCCCATGGCGGTTTCGCAGGAGAAATGTCAGAATTCCTGATCATACTGTCTTTCTGTACTTTATCTCATTTGGTTTTAATGTCAAACTGATTTCATTCACATTCAGATATGCATCATGGACTGAGTTTGTTTGGCTGCACACATTTCAAAACTTTGCTGTTTGTATCCACAGTTTAAACACTTTAATTTTGATGGATGTGTCCACAGTATGACTTTAGAGAAAAGTAGGTTACCCGCTATGAAGTGCAAACTGCAGTGAGCTCTGCGAGGAAAATATGACAGCCTGCACACGCTCTGTATTTATATCAATATACGGATACATTTTCATCTCCAAAGCAAAACGTAACACAACAGTTAAAGCTAATTACATGTGGTGGGTAATACAATTAAATTAAATTGCTTCAGTGAGCTGTGAGATACCTTTTTTTCAGGCTTATTACACACTGATATTTCACCTCGCTTCTGCTCTTACTCACACTTACTTTTCAGAGTTACGCCATTCACTGAATGAAATTGTCAAAAATTGAATTGTCACACAATGTTTTTGTTTTGGACACCGAAAGGAAGGAATTTAATAGACTTGCATCTGTTTTAATTTTTGCTCACACACACTTCCTGCACGCTGGCCCTTAAGCATGACTGCTGTCGAGAGGTAGAGTCTTAAACATTTAGCCTATATAGGGGCTGTGAAATACTTCATTAGTCAGCTTGGCTTGGTGGATGCAGTGGGGACAGATGTTTAATGCTTTGCCTGCGTGCCTCCACACACACACACACACACACACACACACACACACACACACACACACACACACACACACACACACACACACACACACACACACACACACACAGAGCGCTGTGGATGGTTTTCCAGTGTGACTGACAGCAGTGATGGAGGTGAAGATAAGCCTGATTAATTGGGAGGATGAGTGGGAGTGGGAGGCTACGCAGAGGCTACGCTGCGCTGCCTCTGCAATGCCTTTGTGGCATCGCGTGCCACCACTCAAACAATTTGTCAACACTGCAGAACGACATATATTTGACTGCACCCATGGTCTCCGTTTTGCTAAGTGGTATTTTGTCACGGCTGAAAAATGGCTTTCCTGAATCAACTTTGACACTCGGCTCTGAAGTTTTTTTTTTAGTTTTTTTTTTCTGTCCCCAGTGTAGTGGTAAAGATGAGACTGATGATATAGTACATCCCGACAAAGGTCAATGTAATGAACTGTCAATAAAATCAAAGACGTGTGCTTTTTGCCATAATCCTTGAAATGATAGCTTATACGAGCCTTCTGTCCTTCATTTTCTCTCTTTCTATAGGAAGTTGTGACAAAGGTCCACAAAGTACAGTGAGGACGGGCTGGAGACACGGGTGTAAGGATGATATTTACTTTTTTTTGGGGCGGTTGCGTTGCTCTCTGTTATATTTGTAGTTTGTTTGTGTTTTATTTTTTGTTTTGTTTTGTTGGTGTCCCCACATGTCTGAAATAAACTTAAAAAAAAAAAATAAAAAAAAAAAGTTGACATTAATGCCACAACCCAGTGGGCTCTCACACAAACTGCTGAATCCCAATAGGAGCGTTACAGTGAGAGTTAGGCTGGATTTGCATTTAATCTCCACTTAACATTGACAAACCATTTTCAATATATAAGACAGAGGGTGCAGACAGTTTAAAACATTTCTTCTTCAAACTGAGGGGAAACTTTAAGGTGTGAGACAAGTTGAAAAATATATACACGCGAGTCTACATTTCAAATTTTAAATCCGTACAATATAGAAATTAAATTTTGTGACATATGTTTGTCTAAACCTGTATTATTATTATTATTATTATTATTATTATTATTATTATTATTATTATTATTATTATTATTATTATTATTATTATTATTATTATTATCAACGCGAATCCTGGTCTATATATAATTGTAACCTGGTGAAACAGTTAATGATATAAATTTATATCCATATTTTAAATTGTGTGTTTTGGAGCTTTTTTGAAGAACTATAGATAAAATATCAAATATATGAAGTTTTGTTGCAGATGTTAACTAATTGACTTGACATACATACAGCTGTTTTTAAATGCTTCAGACAGGCATATTTTCTGTACTTTACACACAAGCACAACCATATAAAGTACAACCTCTAATCATGTACTCACTCTCACTTTAATGATTTGAAATCAGCATGTAACTGAGATGATTAGCTGAAATCATAATGGAAAATTGATCTCATCGTTTGAGATGATCGTTTCCTGAAATGTTTCCATGCAATTTCACTGTCATTGTCTCTCTCTATCAGTTGTCGCAATCAGTATTATAGGAAACTTTTCCCTATAAACAGATATCCCGCAAACACAATCCAGTCGTGTGGTTTCACTGTGATTCATGGATCCCTGAGAGCACTCATTCAAAACTGCGTGGAGAAAGACAGATATGGCAGAGCAGTGACGATCCATTCAAATATGATTATAACTGAATTAATAGACATTGACATTTGTGTTTGTTCCAATGTGGTGAACAGCCCAGCATTTCCTGCCAATGGGCCCATGGATGACACTAATACCTTGTAATCAAAGGAAATGTGTATAGCTCCACAACCATTACATTCAGATTTTGTCTCTCTCGTTTTCTTACTTCACTCTTGTTTGTTTCGGTGTAATGCAGATCAGTTCTGGGTTTATTTTCTACCCTCAAAGCTGAATCTTTTATTTGATTTGTGGTAAAAAAAAAAAAAAAAGAAAAAAAAGAAAATCATCCTGGTAAAATTACATCCACATGGCAGAGCCTCTGAGCTCGTACTGTAGCTCGGTTGGCATTGAGGACAGCCACGCCACGATAACAAAACGAGGTTAGGAACAAATCTAGGAGTTGTTTTCCAAAACACTAAGCTTCTATTTTAGGTAATAAATTATAAAATAATCGACATTACTCATCATGTATAAGGTAGGGACGGATTTAAAGCGAGGGCGCTTGATTCACTCACATTTGCACGATTCTTTTTCTCATGAGTGTTTTTTTAAAAGTTACTCAAGATGAAAACTGATTAAACCATAGACAGTGTCAAGATGCAACACAATTCACTGACCCCTCAAGGCTAAGCAGGTATGCCAATGAGACAGTAAACTCTCTTTAACTGATGAAAATGATCCCATTCTTCACTGAACATACAGCGTATGGAAAAATCACATTTGCACTGAGAAGATAACACTGACATTACAAAATTGCCGGGCACTCCCACTTAATCATTCATTGTGTCCTCTTCACCTCAGGATGTGGTTGACATGGCATGAAGGGATCTCGATGGGCTCTCATATCTATCACTGAGCGACTTTTCTTCCTTTTTCTTCTCTAATGCCTGTGAAGACAGTTCACCCTCAGGAGAGAGGCGGCTACGTTTTCACCTCTTCCGAAAGCAGAGGAGGGAATTAACCAGTTGAAAGGTTATGTGGTAAGTCAACATTAGCTTTTCGGCTTAGTTCAATGAGTGAGCCCTGTAATTATATGACACATTCTGGCTCTCTTATTGGAGGGGTCATTGTGTCTCTTTATCTTTTAACTTGGACAAAATAAACCTCTGAATGAACATGCTTTCCATAAACAGATAACTTCTTGAATTGACTTAACTTACTTAAGTCTTTAGTATCTATTATTTAAGAGTTTCCTTAGTGTTTTAAAAAAAAAAAGCGGGGAGAATTTACGTTCAGTATAGTTGTGTGTGTATTTGACTTTCCAAGGGACCATCTTATCAAGAGCTTTTGACTATTCCTTTAAAACATAGAAAGGTTATGGGAACTGACAGGGAATCCACAGTAACAACTTTAAATTTATAACCCTAATATGCACATTTTTGAACTGCTTCTCTATTAGGAACTTGAGTAGATTTCTCTTATGACAATGCAAGTAAACATAGAGCCAACGCAGAGCTCATAATCCTTAAGGAAACAACGTTGGTACAAATGGAATTTGTGCTATTGCTAATATTTATATTTACCTTAGAGCTGGGGCATGTGGACATGTCCCCCGCTGACAGTAATCCACAATAAATTAGAGTCTTTTCTCTTAATATTTACAAAGTCACAATAGAAAATGGCTGGTTTCCATCTGGATATGATTAAGTCTGAATTTCTTTTGCGGAGGACATGAAGTGGGATGAGAGAAACCAGCCCCACTATGCTGTAAAACAAATATTTGTTTGTTACACTTCTTCACATGATGAAGGGATGTGGGATTTCCTTTAGCTCAGTGTTTACAGCAAAGTCAGAGACTGTACTCTTCCTACTATATATTTTTTTTCTCAGCATTTTTACAAAATAATGGCCGGTGCAGTGGTATGTGTGGTGCATATGTGTTTGTTTGGTGAGTTCTTGTTGCTCTCAGTCATTTCGTCTACTATGGAAGGTGAGGCTTGTCCACGATGTCTCGGTTGCCTATCCCGGCATGCAGTGGGTGAAATGACGGCTCCGCTTTGTGCAGGTTGCAATCTCTTACTCATCCCAATGTAAATACTTGCTGTCACGCAAAGCACACCAGATGATGAGGTCAAATGACATGCCGTTATCATATTTTGTCACATCATCATATTGGCAATGAAAGTCAGTAAATATGAAACTCATGTCAGCACAGACTAAAGCAAACTTTCAGAAGTGTTTGTCGTGTTATTTCTTTTTCTTTTCTTTTTTTTGTTTGTGTTTCTATTAAGGCACACTCCAGCTCAGCTTTTAGCCATAGCAGCAAACAGTGTGCAGTTAAGTGACTACCAGTCATTGTCTGTTGGATAGTTTCGCTTGTACTCCATTACCTTCTTGCTGTTTAACATAGCTCATTAAATCTCACTTTTCCATACCACTTGTCCCAGTAAATAAAGTTGGTGCATGCAGCCTCCCCTTCTCTCTCTCTCTCTCTCTCTCCCTCCCTCTCTGCCTCCCTCGCCAAGCAGTGTTCGGAGGTAATTGAAAATGTGATCCATGAAGTCACAAGTGCAATTTAACTCAGAGCCTACCCATGTTAGCGCTTCCACTCGTAACAGGTCAAAAAAATGAAATTAATTTTTAAAAAGGTGACCCATGAAATTGCGCTCATGATAGATGGGCTGTAAAAGCAAAATGTTAATACATTTATGGGTATATACTTTTTCGGATGCCTCGATACAGGAGCCTGTTTCTGTGTTAAAGGAGTATCATTTCAGTCCATCTGGGGGATGAGAGGAAGCGTCATGTCACTATGGTGAATTTCAAGTCAAGGAATACTATAATGTGGAAACAATATATATATTTTTGGCCAAGGCCTACTTCACCAGTCCATTACTGTGAAAACACAGAGCTAGACAACCACACACAGTCATATCCATATCCCTGAAGTAACAAATGAACCTCTAATGCATGGTGATGGGGAGGAACTGAAGCGCCAGTCAAAAAAGCCCATGCACACGCAGGGAAAACATGCAAACTGTACCAAAAGACATACATGCATGTACTCGTAATTTATGCATGACCAGGCAGATATATAAAAGTCCTTTGCACAGGCTCTATTTGGTAATCAAGCATATCGTAGTATAGATTTTTAGCACCTGATCTCTTAATTTCATATAACCTGACCCTGAAAGTGTTCTCCGGTACTGTTCCTAATTTTGGAAAGATTTTTTTTTTTTTTTACACAGGAGAGCTGATTGGTATTGGAGAGCCAAACCAGTGTGTTGGCCTCTCAAAGGTTTCTCACCAGCTGTCATGTAAATGCCCCTGAGAGGGAGTGAAGGCAATGAGGATTTTGGAGGAAGACCGAGGTAGGGAAGGGCAGCTGCCTTCGCTTCGGTCTAAGTCCTCTGACCCATTTTTCCACCTCTTCCACCTCCCGAGAATCCCCCACTGCCATCTCCTCTCCCACTTTCTCAGTCATGATTAATAGTGTGAACAGAAACCTGCTGGCAAACTGGATGTAAGGAAGATGTCTGAGGTAAGACCTGACAGAAGTTTGGAGTCCGGGCTCGGAGTGCTGTGTGGTTGTATATGACTTTGTGCTCAAATAAACATGACGCGTCCATGGGGACGGTTCTTATGGTGAAGAGTTATCTTACTAATCTTGTTGCAGGAGAGTGCAGCTCATATTTCACTCTCTCTGAGCTGCCGAGTCCTCCGTCTTTCACTCTTTCTGTCTCTCTGCTTTGGTGCCTTCAGGGGAAAAAGGCAAATTCTCAAGGCCTGGAAGTATGTGAGAAGACTTGGTTGGACAGAAGTTCAAGATGTCATAGGGGAGAAGTTGTGTTTCGACATGAAGCCTTGTTTGTGCTCATCAGCAAACCTGTCAGGAGGCCGTTTGATGTCGTATTTGGGTGATGTCCTCAGGCACAGTGTTTGTGTTAGCTTCCATATGGATTAGTTTCATATAGCTGGTCTTTGCCTGTGATTATCCATCAGTGGGAAACGCAGCAATTCTAGTGTCAAGCTCAACATCTTCTTAGACATTCTCATGGACAGGGAAAAGGTCTCCTCACTGGGACTGAAATTAATGACAAGTTTCAAGAAGAATTTATCAACATAATTACTTGAAGCAAAGAAAGTTTTCCAGAGAGCACTTTTTTTTTTTAAATCACCACCATACCTCCACCTGCATAATTGATAGAGTCCGCATGATTAAACTAATGAGGCTCAGAGCTTAAACCCTATCTAGCAGCTCGTAATTACAAATATGTAATATCCCCCCTCCACTTCAATTAGCATTAGAACAGAAGGTTAAGAATCATTGAATATTCATGTGCATGGTGAACTTCAAGGTTAAGGAGACTGGTCATTTAACCTCAGCTTTAAAATAAAAGCCATTTTCTTTAATTGTCTTTGATAAGAGCCGCTAACTATATAGCAATGGGAGGTGCTTCATCAACTTTTGGCCAGGTGAAAGTGGAATATTTTTGCGTTGCCCGAGTCCACGTTGTACCATTTGGGTATGCCTCGTCTTGCTCAAGCAACTCGGAAAAAATGTGAAACATGCATACAAGACCGTGAGATAAATTATTGTATATGAAGTTAGTTTTTATATTTTCAAATGACTTACAGGTGTGTGTCCCTTTTGGTTTTTGCTATCTATCATGTCAAATACTTCTTTGTTTTTTTTTTTAACTAACTGAGCCAAACAGGTGTGTGACGTCAAGTAGCCAAGCTGTCAGACTTGTAGAGAGATGAATTCTGATTGACACCCCTGGAGGCCACAAGCCTAATAGTGCATCATGGGAAAGCTCTTTGTAGACTTGCAATGACCTCTCTGATATGTGATGAAGTCTTAGTGAAGAAAAAAAAAAAAAAAAAAGGATCCTATGACAAGGTGTGTGCATGTGTGTTTGAAGGTTAAAGTATATTAATTGTTCTTATGAAGCAATCATTCTCATTTTGAGTTTCCAGCTTTTCTTTTATCTAAACAGCCGAGCAGAGGTACAGGAGCTGCCTAGAAAAGGAGCTTTAACTTTGGTCTCGCTTCAGTCCACCTTCTCCAGAATTACAATGTGTCAGACCATTGACTAGGGGTTTGACAGGAGACTACATTGGCCTTGTGTCAGCTGTGGAGACCACGGAGCAGGGCCGGGGACTCAGAAACTGGGCATGGATCCCATAGCCTGGAGGCTGGAGGCCCAGCGCTGAGCCCAATGGTCTAGACCAGCCCAGCACAGCCCAGCACAGCCCAGCACAGCGCAGTATAGACCAGCCCATCCAGCTCCACTCAGCCCCCTCCTCCCTGTGCCCTCCCTGCACCTTCACCAGCTGCGCTTTTCTGGCTCCAGCTGCTAGGTGTGTGTGTGTGTGTGTGTGCGTGTGTGTGCGTGTATGCTGCCCGGCCCCCACCACATCCCGACTCTTTTCCCGTGCATCTCTTGCTTTTTCCTTTTTCTGGTTTTTCCCTCACTCTCTTATTTTCTCATTCCTGATTTGTCCTCTCACTGCGAGTCTGCCGCATCCTCGCTTTTTTTTTTATTTTTTTTTATCCTCCCTGCCTCTCGTACTTCCCTCCTTTGCCAGACACAGGGGTTGTAATAGTGCCCAGCAATTACTGAGTTGGCATGTGCTGCATTGTTTACTCACAGTCCTATTCCTACTGGACTTTATTAAAACACCATCTGCTGTCAGCTCTGGAATGGTAGAAGAGGTGGTGGAGGAGGAGAGGAAGTAGGAAAGCAATGGGAGAGAAGCAATAGATTTGGCTGCTGCGTGGAAGGAGAATGGCTGGACTCACATGGAGAGCATGGGCTGCCACAGTGGTCTCCTGTCAGAGGGACATCGACTGTATGTGAGACCGAGCAAGCTAAATGAGATTTTTGCTGAGAACGAACGGTCTGGTAATGGGAATAAACAAGAATGGGTTCCAGGAAAACACGGATCCAAGTTTTTGAAGGAAATTATGCTGGCTTTCAGGCCTCAGAAGTGTGGGAATGCACTGAACATTTCACAAGTAAAAAGTTCTGTGAGAAACTTTTAGGTAAATCAATGAGTAGCTTTCAGTCCAGAGTTGGAAACGTTCGGATCATTCAAGAACATGAGGGCAAATGACAGAGGTGACCTATCTGCGCCATCGGTCGCACAAAAGCGACTCGGGTGCTAATGAGAATGCAGGATAATAACAGCATTACCACGCCTGTTTATGAACACTCCCATAACCTTTCTTGCACATGTAGAGCCATGCTGAGCAGTAATACTGTGGGCCCGTCCATGTAATGACATTCTGATGATTATTTCATTAGCAGTAATTTGTTACAGGACGTGTCATTTCAGACGAGAGTCTGGACTGATTGGATAAGTCGCTGAGAGGAGGCGGGCTGGGCCCACTACAGGCAGGATCAATTACTCTATTATTGCAGAGGCTTGGCATGAACACTTCTGGCGTATAATGTGTGTGTGAATATGTGTCCTGAGGTGTTTCTGCTCTCAGTAATTTACATACAGTAAAGTACAGTTATTCAAACATGTTAATAACTGTAACTGTTTTTTTTTTTTTTTTTAATCTTGAACAACATGATATTTAATAATAATTAAAACAAAAGATCACAGTAATGGATGAGTTTCTTTAACTAAACAGGCAAACAAAAAGTCATTCTGTCTCTATTGCAGCATGATTTGTACAAGTACAGTCTAGTGGCTTCCAGTGGATGCTTGTTTGTGCTCTGAAAATGTCTGCAGAGATCAATGAGGTGGAAGACACAAGCGCACTCATGCAGATACATGTGCCAGCACAACATACAATTATAAGGTCATTCTGGATTCTCTGTGGTCAGCCTACGTCATATAAATCTCTCGCTATAATTGGATCCCTAGTCTGTAGACGAGGGAGAGAAAGAGGGGAGAGGAAAGATAACATCAGGCGGAGGAACTTGGGAACTTGTTTAGGAAGCTTCACCTAAGCCGGGCTCGGCAGTAAGCATGGGACCTCATTTGCAGATTGTGCACTGTGAAGCTGCCATGCGTCTGTGCTGAGGTTCCCGACAGAGGGGAATCTTTGCAGCAGGAGAAACACTGCAGAATAATGAGCGGAGAAAAATCCTTGCAGGACAGATTCTGCAGAGTCGCATGGTTAGATAGTTGCATGACACACTTCACGTGTGACATTAGATGATAATGAAGTCCTCCATCTCAAAGCTTATTATATACCAACATTCAACAAAACCATATTCTCTAAATTGTCAAATTTTCAGTGGTTGTAGAAATGTTACCTTGTGATTTCCCAAGCAGCATGCACATAATTTAGCCTTTATTTATTGCCAAGCGTAATATTACTGTATGGCATTGACCAGAGTGATAGTCTGTGTTTCATTGATATGGATATATTCAGTTGCAAATGAGGTGAAATAGTTACAAAAGATGTAAAATGGAAACCGAAATCTCATTTGAGGCACAGACAGCAGATATCACACTCGCAGTCATGAGTTATTCATGCATTAGAGATATTGTAGATTGACAGCACAATTATGTCAGAGGGTATTACACATCAGCAACCATGCCGTGCCCCCTGGATGGGCACATACACCACACTGCAGACAGAAAACAGAAGGCCGTCTGAGGTGAATTCTCTCCAGCTGGAAAGATGAGTATTCAGAATACTAAAACCAGCTCACAGACACAGGCGTAAGAGCAGAGAGGAGCAACAAACATTTTATTCCTGCACTTGCAAAAAAAAAAAAAAAAAAGAATAAAGTTTGACATTAACATTAATTTATCTTGAAAAATGAAGTGTGTCACCATTTCTTTAAGTTTCTTTTGGTTTTATGAAAACTAGAACTCAAAAGAAGCATCGTGAATCTGTGGTACTTATTATAAGCAGTCTGTGTAAACCTTCAGCTGGTAATATTGTCTGAGCGAAGAGGTCAAAGGTCACATCAAGTTTCATTATGTTCTCCCATCTTTCAGACCTTGACACGCCTCTCTCAGCAGCACCAAATGAAGGATTGCTGTCATTAAGACCTCTATTATCAAACAGAAAGTATGAAAACCTCATCATATTCTTAAGAATGAACTGTAAACTCTTCAAACGAGCCGATGTTTTTGCAGATAAAACGGTAAAATGTACGCTCTGGACTCATTCCCATCCAATACAGATTAAACGTAAACAGTTTGATCAACTGAAAAAAAGTGTTGCGCACGAAATGTTTGTATGGTCATTCTGATCATGCTGTACATTAGAAAAGCATGGATTTGAGGTGAAATGACCACCAATAAGAGTGTGATCGTCCCGTTGTCAGCTGGGATTTGGCTCCCGACACACAACCCAGGATGGATCAAGTGGTCTTGAAGGTGGATGGATGAATGAAGGAACGGATGATTCACAAAATCCTCTTGAATGAAGGGAAAAATATCAAATGTGTCTCTTTTCTATTATCCCAAGTTGACCGTCAGTGAATTGGCTTTCTCGCCATCAAGATACACATTTCCAAATAAATTCCACTCAATTTACATCCATTATAGACGGATCTTTTACCATTTTAATGTATCTAAATCTCTCTGGAGCCTACAAATTCTTTCATTTAAAAAATATTTTATTTCATTCTGTCATATCAGTTGTCATTTTTATGAAATGCTTCATGTTTACATTTAAGTTCTCGAGGCAAATGAACAGCAAAACTGTGTCACTTGTGTAAAAGGTCATTGTTATTTAGTCGTGACTGGTCTTGGTACACCTTTTGTTTTACATGAACAAAGCAAGGCTTGTTACAGGAGTTTTCGTAGGCTCTTGACAGAAATCACTATGAATTTTGAATGAAGAAAGAAAGCGAGCGAATAAAACTTCCATCAATTTACAATATATGACAACTTCAATTACTGGAATTTAAAGACGATAAATTTGCCTTGACCTTAATGATGGTTTTGGGGTTAATAAAACTCAAGTAAGTTGCATTTAAAGGCAAAACAAATCTAATAAAGATCTGAACAAAGATGATCTGAATGTGTTGTAGAGGATATATTTCTTTGCAAAACTCAATCCACCTGCTCTGAGTTGCGAGGCGTTAAAAAATTGAGTGTGCACAGCAACTGTGCTATAAGCACAGAGTTGTCCTAAACTTGTGTACAGTAGTGTGTTGTTGCCATTAATGAGGGTGACATCACAGTCTCTTAAAAACACACACACTGTTTTATAGGTCACATCAGAGCTGCGTTCAAAGCAAGCATGCGCCACAACAACAGGATGGACCGCTCACCACTTCCTCCTCCAGTTTATTTTACTTCCTCTATTAGTGCTTTTATTTACTGTTAGGTTGTCACACACACATCGTGTCGGACGTTGGGAGATACACAAGCAGAGACATCTGTTTTCACACGTTTGAATATGAGGCATCAACATGCAATATTTCCTCGGTTGTTATTTTATTCAAAGGCGTATGGAAATGTGAGATTCATTCAAGTACTATGAATTTATGTGCGGACGGTTAATGTAACGCGTCCAGCTCTCACAAAATACGAAGTTACACAATTGTTTCAAATTAGCCTCAAACAAAATGATAAAGCAGCTCCTCGTGTGAACCTCGTGTGAGATTAAACTGATTGATGTAACTGCTCTTTCACTGTGAATGTGGCTTTTTGTTAGCTGTACTTTTCTGCACTCTCAAAGACTCATAAATCCACCAAAGTAACTGTTTGCAGTAAATGGAAAAGTTTATATGCATTCAAGCTGTGTACTTTCATATTCTCTGCATGGCTTTCTTAGGGCCGCATCAGCATTTCTCTCCCGTGAAAAAGAAAATGGCAAATGGCCAACTGCAGCGCTTTTTGTTCCATTTAAAAAAAAAAAAATGTTTTTGTTATTTAATGTTGTAACGTGTGAGACGCAATTTTGGGTGCAAAGCTGTGCTCTACGCCCAGACATTAAAAACAAATAGCAGAATTCAATTATCACTCGGCACAGTTCATCAAGCAGAGCGACAGCGAGGTAAGAAAGTAGCAGGGCGGTGGCGTTTCGTGTGGCGTCAGCATGTCTCTATCACCTCAGTGATGGAGAGGCCAGCTGAGGATGGACCGGAGTGGCCAGGGACATGTTCTCCCACCCTGTCGCGCCCTCCCTTCATCCCTCACGCCCTGCCTCCTACAAGCACCTTTTGTATGGGCTAAATGGGGCTGGATGCACCCCTTTAACTTTGATTTCCATTTTCTATTGTCTGCCCATTGACGGGGAGGGTGACTCCATCTGTGCCTGCCTTGCGTGGTGCCATCCTTTCAATAGACATATGCTCCACATGTGAGAGCCCTAAACCTGCACAAGAATGAGTGGAGGGAATAATGATATACAAAATGGGCCCCTCACTTCAACCAAGGGAGAAAGAGAGACTGAGGAAGAGAGAGAAAATAGTCCATTCATCAATTTATTGTATGGCCTTTAAAACGCCGCAGCCTTTTTATGTATATTCAAGAGTGCAGAAGATATTACACAAAAGCTCCCGCTGAACTGATGGCGTTTTAAATTGCGGTCAAGCTGCTCCACTCGCCTCCTGAACTGTGCTGAAAATGTGCACGTGTGTTATACGCGAAGGGAAACGCAGCCTTGCCGTGCCACCGGTCACAATGGAGGCCCCGCAGAACAATTGATAACTGTTAACTGAGGTGGCGAGCTGGGTCAGTTTTGACTTGGAAATGTGCAATATGCTGTGAAAACAGCCCCTTGTGTTCGCTCTCCCCCTTCAGATCTTATCTCCACATGTGATAACACCACTTAAGATCTCATACAGTAACACACATTAAGTCATTTCCCTCTCCAAACAAACTGGAGAGGGACATTGATGAAAAAATAAAATGTGAAATTTGGTACAGGATCATTATTGGCTACAGTTTTTTTTTTTTCATCCCCGCCTGATTGTTATCAGCAAGTCTAATTTTGATTTTCAACTTTTTCTCATGTTCGGATTATTTTTGTCTTGAAACCCAATTTAGCTGAAAAAAGAGCTTAAGACAGAGTGGGAGGAGGCGAAGCTCATGGCTTAATTTGCTTTCCATTCCACTTCATTCATTTACTTATTCATTCATTGCCTCTTTCTCCCTGTCCATCAACCTTATCCTAATCTCTCTCTTTATCCCTTCGCCTCCCTCTCTTTCCTCGACACCCATGACGCCCACTGCCCCCGCACTCACCCTAATGCTGTCCAGCCCCACCCCTCACCATTCCTCCTGTTCAGTTTTAAGGCTCTATCGATTACAAGCCTGTCGTACAAAACGACCTAATGGAGGGTCAGCTTTAATGTGTGGGGCGGGGGGCCCCTCTCCTGGTAGGGACTGAGCCTGGCTTTAAGCACCCCTTCTTCTTCCTTCTCCCACTCCTGTGTCCCCGCTCCCTCCCGCTGGGCTCCACCTTGTCCCTCTTAGACCCTTTCCATTGGAGAGCGGGGGCCATGAAAAATCAACAGTGGAGCCATCAAGCCCTCCCCCTGCCGCCCACCATCTTCCAGTCCCTTTACAAGGCCCACCGCCGGCTGCAGCGGAGCGGCTGCCCATGTGCGAGGGTATTTAGTGGGGGCCTGAAAGCTGAAAGGCGAAGCGCCTGGATCAAATGTGTGTGTGCAGGGTTGAGGGGGGGGTTGTTTGGGGGGGGCCGTGAGGGAACAGAAGGAGCCCTCTCAGGAGGGGGGCTGAGGCCCCGGCTCGTTTTATAGACTCCCCTGAAAGAACGTGATTACAGATCATTATCCAATTGAAGCAGATTGATGGGCTGGGGTCAAAGTAATATAGCTCATAGTAGCTCAGTGAGAGGGGAGGGGCGACAGGAACGAACTGAGGGCAGCGCAGAAGTGTAGGGTGAGGTGGGGAAGGGGGGTTGCAGACAGGGTGAAGATGGTATAATGACTGGATTGTCACCACCAAATCGAGTATGAGAGGGAGGGGGGACGACGAGAAGGAGGAGGAAGACCAAACATGTCAAATGAAAGGCTGGGGCTTCTGTTTTTCAGCGGTGGATTGCAGTACAACAAGTGCGATGCTGGATTCATGTCAATCCAGAGGGCGAATAAAGAGACCTTTATATGAAGAGGAGGAGCGAGAATTTGTCCAGAGTGACTCGGCTGTCGGTCATCTTCAAGAAAAATGCTGTTCACTCCCATTTATTAACCAGAAGATTCTGCATTGAATCAGCTAAACCATATAACATTTGTATTTTTAAATTATTTTATATTTTGGAAATATAAATCTTTTAACATAAGAAAAGCAGTTTCTAATTTATTATTCTTTCTAAAATGAACAACTTTCCAAAAGTTCTTCTAAATAGAAGCAAAGAGAGTTTTTTTTATTTTATTTTTATATTTAGCTTTTCTTTTTCTCTACATTCAGTAATTCAATTACTGCCGTCAGCTAATGCCCTGACCTCTTTTCTCACAATCTTTCAATAGTTTACTTGCGTCTCCACCATCTGCCTCAAACTGTTCTCTTACATAATGTCGGGCATTACAATGCATGATGTGTCTGACCTTTCCAAGGCCCTGGAAAGGTAGATCTCAGATGATCTCATCGTTCAACCACCAGGAGCGCTGATCCTGATTTTACTGCAGGATCAACGTATGTGATGAGGTTTTTTTAAAAAAAAAAAAAACCTTTCTTGACCTCACTTTTAATTTTAAATGAATTAAACAATAGCGGTGGCAACGATAGAACATGAATTGCACTTGTTGGAAGCCATGCATTTGGATATGTACAGATTTATTGCCACAGGCAGAGGTATTTTGGTAGTTTTTTTTTTTGTGTTTTTTTTTTTGTGTTTTATTATCTTGTTTTTGGGTCTTATTTTGTGAAAGTACAGTATATTGCGTGGACACGATTCCATCCAGCAGAGGAAACACATCACATTCACACACATGAGGGTCACAACATACCAAGAGATGGTATGTCATGATGTCACATCGATGAATCTGATGCATTCATTAATGGTTTGTTAGCAGCATCATGGTTCTGGAGATGGTGCCAGTGGATTGAAGGCTCGTGACAAGAAACATCTTCATCCACAATAGAGGGCTTATGGGTAATGGCTTTGGTGTTGAATAGTCTTTTGATACCGGCTGAGACAAGAGTCTCAAAAATTTTCTTGCTTTCAAGATTTGCAGATGTAAAAAAAAAAAAAAAGAATCCTGGAAGAAAACATGAACATGTTTTAGATCAAGCTTGACATTTTGCTTTTTCGCTTGGGACATTTTGAACAAAATGGATCCTAAATGATGCAGAATGTTTTGGACCTTAATCGAACTTGACAGATGCACATGCTGTCCGTGTTCGCTCGGCATGCAGGAACTGGCACACGGCAATTATGGTGAATGTGCGAGAGCGTAAAGAAAACATCTTAAAGGTTTACAACTTTGCACTGTGCAGCCTTTGTGTAATTATTGGATTAATGAAGAATGCACTCATCATCAGCGGCTGTGACGCATAAAAAGGGGCACATTTTGTACGTTCAGGAAGTGCTTTCTGCGTCTTCTGCTCATTTTGAGATGATGAATTTGGATGGTAGTGCATGGGTTTAAAAGCAGCTTCACACAAGCTTCAATATGCATATATTCTGTTTGCACATGCAAGCGTGAGTAATACATTCAAAAAGTACATATGCTATTTATATATGTATTTCTCATCTTTCAGGCTTTACCTTGTGGTTTTCTGAGGCAGTGACTTTTTTTTTGTTGTTCTTTTTGCATAAATAAACATCTACTAACAAAGTCAAGCTCCACAAAGATGTGGCTAGTTAATGCACAAGCCAGTTAAAGACAAGTTAAACTCGTTTTGTTTAAACAGTCTGATATCTGACATCGAGCAGACTGTCCAGCCTCAGAGAGGAAGTGGTGCAGGCTTGCCTGTGCAGAAGGACTGACTGAATGTGTGCGGCTCCATATATTCATCTAAACTGGCGTGTGTCATGTGCAGACGGTGTGCGGCTCACCTCAGCTCGGCTCTGGATGAGTTACGTTGCCACCAGATGGATAAAGATCCAAAACAGAAATGTGAAATACGCTGCTCGTGAAGTGACACAGTGTTTTGATGATATTCTAGGAATGTTTGTGATTATATGATTTATCATCACTGCAACATGTTAAAGAAAAAGAAAGTAGACACATAATATTAGAACGACATCCTGGTGATCCCTGATGCAAAGCCATACGACAAAAAGCGAAGCACATTCCCACGGTCCTTTCTCAAACAATATTTGTAAATATTCTGAGAATGTAAAAATCATTTCATTTTGTGTCACTTTCATTTTCACTATGACATTCGTGTTGAACTAACCTCAAGTTAAAATTCTCTGTTTTGATTTTTATTCATTATCCCTGACATACTGTTGTTGTGTCATATACAATGTTCACTGCTGCTGCTAATGTGTGCAAAACAAAGTGAGGAAGATGATGATGATGATGAAAGTCATTATTTCTGAAAACACTCTGAGTAGAATGTGTTTGCTGTAAAACATCATCAAACAGCATCGTTCAGTCTGTAAAGCAGGTCAATTATTAAAATCCACTCTCCAACCTCACCTCATTCTTGCCAGGTTAGATAAAGTTAGAATTTAGAGGATGTCTGAGCACAAAGTTAGTCAGTCTGGTAAGTCAATTAAACCATTGCGTAAACAAGTTGCCTTTGAAGACATCACACACTGTAGCTACAGCTCTGCGACCTGCATGCTAAACCCAGTTACAGGCAAAAGAAGAAGCCCTGACTCCCTCTGCGTTACACTTAGTCAGATAATTGGAAATGCGAGGGCATTAACTCCAACGGGATTAAGAGGGGGAATTAAATATGTTAATCCCCAAAATAGGTAAATAGCCTCAGTGATACAATAACCAATTTCTAGGGTTTTCCTCCCCCGAGGACACGTCTGCCTTTGAACGCAACACGCGCGCACACACAGCCGCTCACGCGTACGCGCTCACGTGCAGACTCACAAGCAAACTGGTACAACACTTGCACATAAACACCGTCGAAGACCCACGTTGCACAGGAGAGCAGAAGCGAGAGTCTCGAGCGTTGCGGAAAGTTCTCCAAGGTCATGCCTGTGGTGTCGTGCGGCCCCGTGGCTGACTCTTGAACCTGTTCTCCCAGGTCTGCCTCTTTGTTCCAGAGATCATTACCTCTGTCGCTCCGCTCCCCTCCGCTCCCCTCCCGAGACTGCTTTGTCGCCATGTGTTCAGCTGCCTTGTAATTATAGCACGGTCCTGGATGTCATGGTTTAGGGACTCTGCCTGGGTGTGAGTGAATATGTGTGTGTGTGTGTGTGGGTGTCAGGGGACTCAAGTGTGTAAGATGAGTGGCATTACATTGTGCTTTCATGTGAGAGTGTGTGGGAAGAGGGTATATGATGTCGCACGGACACTGGCAAGATCAGAGCGTGTGTGTGTGTGTGTGTGTGTGTGTGTGTGTGTGTTTGTGTTCACGTATGTAATTTCAATCAAAAAAAAAAAAAAGGGAGCAGCATAAATTCAATATAGTGCACTTTCTCTTCAAACTATTCCAGCCGAGGCATCGCCTTTGGAGATGGCAACGGAGCAGGATTTTGATGAGCTACTGTACGTCTGTCGGGGACATGAAACAACTGAATAAAAGGAGTGTATATTCAAAATAGTGACACAAATCATGAACCAAGAATTGTTGGGGCATCAGTTGTGGGCAAAAATCATGTTAGACTTCCCCACTGAGTTCAAAGTACATTTTTAAACACAATTAGTGAAGTACAATTTCTTTTGGAACTGAAGCATAGAGAAAGAAAAAAAAAAAAAAAGAATCCCCAAGGTCAATCGCTGATCGCCTCTGAGAAACATTATTTTTATGTACCCGTCCAAAGATGAATGTCTTAAAGGGGAAGAGAAAATAATAAAAGAGAAAAAATAACACAGAAAGAGAGAAGTCAATCATCCAAAAATGCACGGCTGTAATGCACCACAGTCAAATTCAATAAAGTCATTACTCCTTGCTTAGCCATAGCAAAAAAAAGTATTTCTCCTGGATATCCTACACTGCGTATCCCAGTTTCTTTCTCCATGTTGCTCCTTCTCCTTCTATCACCATTCATCCCTTTTTTCCAGTTCTAGCTACAGGGCTGCTTCGATGGCATCAGCACTCTCATTTTGCAACTCAACACCCTCTATTTACCCTAAAGATTCATCCACGATGGATGTCATTCTCCAACGGCTACCTCTTCAAAAGGAAGAAAAGCGGTTTCATCGTGCCAAACCTCTGCATATTACCACTGACATATTCTATTAGACAGATTACGCATAATGATGCCAAATAAGCAGCGAATGAAGAGCTGGGGAGTTATCGCTGCCCCCACTGGATGGAAATGGAGGGGGGGGCTCAGCAAAGTTTCTTATCTCAATCCAGCTGAAGGAGGAACCACACACATGCAGTCCAAGCTGCACTTATCAGTCATTAGGCATTTAAATGCTTGCCCAGAGAGGAATTAGATTTGTGAGGAGTTAAGGAGATAACCGATGGCACTCTCTTAAAGAGGGACGCAGCGCTTTCAACACATTCGGGTGGAAACTGAGACAACAGACTGATTGAGTTAGCCCTTCACATTAAAAAGACAGACACTGTTTTAATGTAATGTAACGCAAGATGAACTGTCTTTGAATGCACCGTATTGAAGTGAATTTCATACTCCTAAATGCAAACAATCATCGAATCAGTCCGATAATGCACAGGTTATTCACCTGATTATTACAGCTAATGTGATTTGGGGAGTTAGTTTCTGTGTCTGTGGTGGAACTGGAGAGTCCATGATCTTATGATACTTTAATGCCGGAAATTATAAAAGTGAGGCTGCAGTTTTTGAATCTTGGTTAATTTCTTACTCATGTGAATTTTCTGAAAATACACAAATGAGAACTTCTGCATTTCTTTTGGTTTATTTTTGTACTTTCATGAGAATCATACATGATTAGATGCTGCTGGTATGTTTTGCGCATGTGCTCTTGACAAGTGGTTCACCTCATTGATGCATTTGACAAACAAATGTCACAGAACAACAAGAAGCAGACATGTTTGAGTAAAGAATGGTGTATATCAAATTTGCCTAAATAGTTAAATAATTCATATCTAACCTACTTTGCTGCTAATAATACATTGTGTTGTCAGACAGTGGTGATTAAAAGTATGTAGCCAATCATTTGCAAAAATCCAGTGAGAATTTAAGCGACATTTACACTTGAAATGTTTGGTCAGTATAATATGTTGCAACATATTTTATCAATGGCACATTGGAGTGTTTTGTACCTGCGTCACAGTGCTCAAATATTCTTAGATAACATACAATTCTGCCGTTTATATACAACAAAATCCAGTAGAAAATGTGAAAATTAGAATTAGTAGCCAAAGAAATACCTGGAAATGATTCAAGAACCCTTTTAACAAGTCTCCTACTGCACACTGTCCACCAATAAAAGGTTTTATTTGGAAAAGTTCATTCATATTTTCGTATTTAATTCATGTATTCTCTGACTGTCATTAACAGAATAAAAACAAGAAGGAATGCTGGAGTCCCCAAATCAGTTAAACAAACATCCCAAACATCTTCAATAAGTGTTAAGACAAAGTCTGCAAAGTTAAAAATCTCTTTTCCTTTTTATGCAAACATTATCGTCCCTGTGGGGAGCGGAAATTGTTGGTAACCAAAACTAGCAATCAAGAAATCAAGAGACACCTTTTTAAAAAAAAATAAAAAATCGAATGTCTCTTCTATGTGTCCTTGACAGAAAAGTATGCATGTGATAAACATCCGCCCTGCCGATAAATAACAAGGCCCCCGCTAACACCACCTTGCTCGAAGCTGCCGGCTCAGTCGTTTCCAGTAGAACAAATTGCCCAACTTTTATTAGCTTCACAAAACAAGATCCCAAACCATAGATGTGGGCGAGGGGTATTAATTTAGGGAAATGAGTTCAGGCTAAATAAAGGCTGTCTGGTTGCCGTCCTAACAGGAAATACTATGCAGGGGACCAGTGAGAAAAGGTGGGGGTGAAGAGTGGGGGAGGGGTGGGTGTTGGGAAGGCTGAAGGAAAGGAGAGAGGAAACAATTATGACCTCATTTAATAGTCTCCTTTTTCTCTCTCTCTCTCTCTCTCTCTCTCTCTCTCTCTCTCTCTCTCTCTCTCTCTCTCTCTCTCTCTCTCTCTCTCTCTCTCCCCCCCTCTTGGCTCCCAGGCAGAGATCGGAAAGGAATGCCCAGTTTCAAAACCGCAAGTCACCTCTGAACATGCAAGCATTTGGCCTAAGTGTTTCCTGTTGCAATAAAAATGTATGTCAAGTATGTGAACCGAGGTTCCTCTGTGCTTAAAAGCCTGTTGAGCAGAAACACACACACAAACACACACACACACACACACACATACGTCCAATCACTCGTTAGCATTTTTGATGAAGACTCCTCTGTGCATCATGAACTGCGCGGCTGCAGTCCAAACTCAAACGGTGTGATTAAAGCAGGCGTGAATACTGTGGCTGGATGTGTATGTGTAATGAAGTGGCATTGTAAAATGGGTGAGGGTTACCGTGTGATGCAGAGCCTGTGTCGTTCTGGAGGCGGGCTCGTGATAAGAGTTTGGGAAGTCGTTGTACGGTGATAGCCACAGGCACAAATGTGCAAGGGGGCTCCGAGTGCT
Organism: Lipophrys pholis; assembly: GCF_963383615.2. Classification (NCBI taxonomy): domain Eukaryota; kingdom Metazoa; phylum Chordata; class Actinopteri; order Blenniiformes; family Blenniidae; genus Lipophrys; species Lipophrys pholis. The sequence continues at coordinate 9,401,130 of NC_137648.1, forward strand.
AATTTTATTCATTTACCTCCCTCTCTGGATAATTGTTTCTGTCAACCAGCGACGGCTTGATAAAGGATTTCACGCTGCTGAAAACAGTTACACGGTTACTTTGGAAGGTGATCGCCAGAGACGATTATATTTATCACCTGCTTCAATAACCATAGTGTGGTGTAAAATGTGTGATTCTCTGTGGACCGCTGTCACAGAGGGCGAGCTGCGAGGAGTTCTGCAACCAAATAATGAGGCCCCTGACTGCTGACGTGTAACACAGAAACATACAGTGGTGGTAACATTTGAAAGGAGTGATGATAATAATAATAATAATAATAATAATAATAATAATAATAATAATAATAATAATAATAATAATAATAATAATAATAATAATAATAATAATCCCTAACAATAAAAAACATATATGTACATTGTCACTTAAAAAAAACAACCACTTTTTCCAGTATCTATCAATAGCTACAGGTAACACTTTAACAGATTAATCAGCACTGTCCAATAAAAAAAGAAAGGGGGAAAAATAAAGCAAGAGAGTTGTAAAAAGTTGCCCCAAAACTGTCACTCAGAAAGCTTTAAATTCCACAGAACACCTTTACCTCAGTCGCTGACAGATTCCCACCCATTCAAAAGAGTGGCCTGGAAGCCTTCTTCCCCCCGGAGTTCAAAAACACGTCGCTCTGCCTCCTTTCGGGGAAGCCGGCTTTTATTGGACCCTTTGTGGAACATCCTTTCTTCCCCCTCATCAAAAGAATGAAAATAAGTCAAGGCGTAGTCGCATTACCCCCCTCTTTTATTACTATTCTAATAATACTCCATATTTGTTCATGCCTTCATCTCCTCAATGCAACCATTGACTGTGTGTGCGCACGTGTGTCTGTGTTTGTGTGTGTGTGTGTGTGTGTGTGTGTGTGTGTGTGTGTGTGTGTGTGTGTGTGTGTGTGTGTGTGTGTGTGTGTGTGTGTGTGTGTGTGTGTGTGTGTGTGTGTGTGTGTGTGTGTGTGTGTGTGTGTGTGTGTGTGTGCAGTACTTTAGTGTAGCAGTACCCCTTTACTGACAGCATCTGTACTCTAAGCTTCAGTGGGCAAATGCACTGGATGGATCGGAGGAGACTCAGCATTCTCACTCTATCCGATACCTTTAAAGCAACAATATGTATGTCTGAGTGACTTAAACTGTGCTTCTATGGCAGGTCGTAGAAATGAAGAGAAGGAAGTGGCATGTAGGAGAAAGTGAAAGATGAAAATATGTCTTGCTGAGAGACCTGAAATAGAGGCTTTTAAACCAGATACACAGGAGGGATCGGTGTGTGTGTGTGTGTGTGTGTGTGTGTGTGTGTGTGTGTGTGTGTGTGTGTGTGTGTGTGTGTGTGTGTGTGTGTGTGTGTGTGTGTGTGTGTGTGTGTGTGTGTGTGTGTGTGTAAACTCCACACTACAGCAGCTCTCTGGCCCCTTTGCTCCACAGAGGCCAGCAGAGGAGGTGGTGGTGGTGGCTGCAGAGGAAAAGGAGGAGGTGAGCTGGAGCGGCGTTGGAGGGTAGTTCCCTTCTCCAACTGGAATGAATGGTATGGAGCAGTGGTGACCATTCATGCATGCTCTTTTACCTCTCTGTCTTTCTATGCCTCTCCCTCTGTGTCCTCTCACTGCTCCTGTTTAAAATCTGAAGGTGTGTAACAGCGCAGAGCAAAGAGGTAAAAAAAAAGCAAAAAGAGTATAAAATAAGGTATTTTGAAAAAAATAAAAAAATAAAAAAAGAGGAAAAGGGGGAAAAAGGAAATGACACAAGTAAAGGAGAGATGGAAGACTTGAGTAAGGCAGTGGAAAGGAGGAAGAGGGAGAGGCAGGACTCAAGTCACTGGGCCACTGGAGTTTAAGAGCAGCGCAGCGTGAAATAAGGGAGAGGAGCAGCTGAACCAGAAAGAACCCAGGCTGCTCATTACAAAGGCCTAGGCCTGACTTCTACCCTCCACAAACTGTAACACACACAGTCACACACACACACACAGTCTCACACACACACAGTCACACACACGTGAAGAGGCACAGACATGCACGGGACACAAGGAAACAAAAATAAAAAAAGGAAAAGGGAAACTCACGCACAACCTAACGTATGACATTTGGCGGATGCTTTGACGTTGATGTACACACACTGACATGCAATGTCATGCACACGATCTCCCAGGAAGACCTACATGTATTCACAAAGGCGCCAAAGCCAGAGTGAACTGTGATAATAAGCGATTTGTATGTTTGAGTACGTTATCATTCAAATGTTGATTTCTTTAACAAAACACCAGATTTTTTTCCCTGCCGGATAAAGAGATAAAAAAGAATGTAAAAAAAAATAAATAAATAAAAGAAGAAGAAGCATCGATACAATTAAGGCAAAGCCGGCCAGGAGCTAATCTGAATCTCGTTTTGTTTCCTTCAGATACTGACTCTGTAAAAGTGTTACACTAGCACAAAACTTTTGGCAGGCTGCGTGAAAGCACGCAGCGAGACCGAGAGGAGGAAGTCTCTCTTCTCATTGTGTGACCCTCTCTCGCACGGTGACAGCTGATGAAACATTTGGTGCAACTTGTTTATTTAGATTTGATTTCCTCCCCTAACATTTGAGCAGCTGCCTCTCAATACATGCTCCACAAACATCTCATTCAAGGGCACAAACAAGTGTGTTGCCAGCCTGGAAGATATTGACTTATAAGCAGAGAGCGTGAATCTGATAATAAATGGGATGGATGCAAAACACAGCGCACGCTCCGTGTCATATTTCAAGACAATAAAATCATACACACAAATTATAAGTGAAGCGTTGATTTCTTTGTCTTATAAGTTTTGTCTTTATGTCTGTTGAAACTAAATAAAAGACTGAATCTAAATGTTTGATCACAGTCATGTCTGACTGACAGCTATCGCTGCGCCAATCACTGACAATAAACCGAGAACGCGGGAAATGACTCCATCTGTTTCAACAAACACGTTCACTCAGATACATTATATTACTTCATCAACATTTACAACTCACTCTTTCGTCTGTTAAACACACACTGAAACTGAGGGCCAGTAGCGGTATTAAATCCAACTGGGAGATGTAAATATTAAAAAGCGACGTATAAAGATGTAACAAGGAATGGAATGACAATATGCTCCTTAGATATTCCTTTACAAGTTCTCATAAGACCCTGTTTTGTTTTGTTCTTTTTGTTTTTTCTCAAGTCAAACAGAAGAAGCTGTAAACCGGTGCTGCAGAGAACGCCTGATAATCCCCCCACATCCCTTTGCTGGCTGACACATATTCTGTGAAATACTGCCATCTCTTGGCACTTGAAATGAGGACTTCTGCAGACAGGAACCTTCAGTGGTTCAGAACCAGTCTGACTCCTGTGGCGTGTCAGAGGCCACAGGAGACCTGACCTCTGTTGGACATGCACTGGCGAAGGTTTTCAATTGTATGTGGTTCTTTTTCAAAAGTTTGTAATATATATATATATATATATATATAGGGGTTTTTTTTTGTCACAATTCTCTGCTGAGTCCTTGATGTGTAATAGATTGCATTTGTAATAATAATAATAATAATAATAATAATAATAATAATAATAGTCTTTGATTTACATTAGGATAACATTTTGCGTGCACTTCACATTACATTAGTCTCATCAACTCATTCCCAAAAAATTGCTAAAGCAAAAAAGAACCCAAAAAACTCTTTCTTCATAACTACAAAAAGCTAAATGTAAATGAAAAAATATTGACTATTTGTTTGAATCCAATTTCGCCATCATACTCAGCAGCACTTCCCCTTAAAGTGAAAACAGCTCTAAAAAAGTGTGAATAAATACATTATGCATTTTACTACAGGAATAACCCAAATGGAGTGTTCCCAGCCGACTGTGCCAAAGCTGCTCACACAGCAAACTGTGGTAACCATTCATGTTGCGGAGGAGCACTTTAACACGTCGTAGAACTTATTCAGCATCTTTTTTTTTTTTCTTTTAGGAGACATAAATATATATATATATATTTGTATCCGCGTGTCAAGGTTGAGACATGCAGATGAAAGTGACATCTTCTGCGAGGGGAGTAACAGTGTGTTTCTCTTGCTGCTTCACAGCGTACTGGAGTTGTAATTCAATACTCCCCAGTCAGTGCTTTGCAGGGTTTCTACAGAGGACTGTTGTGTTTCACAGAATGTATTTCCAGCATGGAACAGGTTGTTCATCACAAGGTCTGTTGATCTTAAACACACACACTGAGCTGGGAACTTTGAAGTGTGAAAATAAACATTTTCACCTCTCCACTAATCTTTTTCTCCCTCTTCTTTTCCCCCCTCTCTTTCTTTCTCCCTCCGCATCCCTCCATCTCTGCGATCCCAGTCTTTTTTTTAACGTGAGCCTCATTTACAACTTTCATTTCAATTTGTCCTGTTAGTCCATTTGTTATTGCAGCAGAACCAGCGCCAGGGCCTCTGGTTAGTGAAAATGTCAGATTCTTTGATTTGATTTTATAGGATTTCAGCAGGGACCGAGGGGCTGTGTGGTTCTGGCCATTCGCTGCGAGTGGACGGACTACTGTTTGCGTTTAAATATCCATTTGAGTCGGATTCCCTGGAGGATTCACTTGTTTCACAGAGTGAATTACCCCTCACCACCACATCCTTAAAAAAAACAAAAAACAAAAAAACACTTTTTTTTTTTTGTTGTTTTTTTAAGTCCAGCCATTAAACTGATTTTTCCTGTTTAGGTTAGGTGTAAGCTGAGGGTGCCTGGCTGAGGTCACTGTTTTAATTAGACACTATTTAAGACCGATAACAAACTGATTATTTGCCAAATGGCTCTTGCTTATTGAGAGGCTTAATCTTTGCTGTGTTGCTCAAGGAGTTTCTCACTGTCGACCATTTTCCGAAACTTACAAACCTGTGAGGTCACAGATGTGCTTTGATTGAGGTTTCTCTGGAAACACTGACATCCCCACTGTCTTTTCTCCCTCTCTCCTCTCCTCTGTAACGCTCTTCCTCCCTCTCCACCTCCTGTGCAGTGTCATTGCCGAGCGCTAAGTAAATACGTGCTCTTTATGCTCCTCGTTGCCTTTCAATATTTGGCAGCGTGGCAGCGGGGGATCAAAATGTGTGTGCCTGCTAAATGTCAGCGGGTAAAAGGGGTTGAGTTTAGAGAGGCACACACCATGAAGCACCTGCTGAAAAATGAGCAGTGGGGGGAAGTTTCATCGCAGTTTGATCCAAAATGGAAAAGGCTATGAGCGCCACGTTGACATCGGCAGCAGCCCCCACCCACCCTGGTTTCTCAAGTCGACTTTCAATTTAACACTATTCAACAGATGGTGGTAGACCACATCCCCTTTTAATTCTAATATTCAGTCCAGGACACAATTTAGAATTATTGTGGATATTACGTGCCGTAATCTGAAGCTGTAATTGATTGTCTGTTTCCTAAATATAGCTATTTATATTGACATTAAAGTGACTATTTGAAGCAAATGCAGTGAGTCCCAATTATAATCGTTCCTAACTCACCTTAACTTATCTCTAATCAGATTAGATTTTATGGAAGGCAACCCACAGAGACATCTGTGGCTTCTTAAGAGACTATCGGGGCTTGTCGTATTAAAAAAGCAGTAATTGATAATAATGCTGAAATCTAAAATTATAAACTTTCATAATGGGCATTCGCCTCGGCAAATAACAGCACTTTCTGGGAAAGCATCGCTCGAGTTGCTTAATAAGAGCAGTTGCCAGGCAGGGGAAGTGGTGGGTCTGGCTGGTTTGCGGTTATGTATCACATCAAATAAGGTTTGGATTCTATGTGAAATGGTCTGCATGAGCGTGACCAGCCATGGGAAGAATCTTTGGCCTCGAGGGACTGAGCGAAAAGGCAGGAAGCCTCCAAGAGCCACTGCAGGCCATCTCCCCCTTCTCCTTTACCTCCTCCTCCTCCTCTTCGCTACTTGGCCTTTGTCTTTACTTGGCATGTGTGTCTGCGTGTGTGTGTGTGTGTGTGTGTGTGTGTGTGTGTGTGTGTGTGTGTGTGTGTGTGTGTGTGTGTGTGTGTGTGTGTGTGTGTGTGTGTGTAGGAGCTCGCATCTGCATCCTGTCCTTGTTGCCTGTCCCTGGCTGCGCCATTGGAGGCAGCTGATGCTATCTCATGGCAGTATTGTGGCAGCCCCTGCTGCGAATAATCAAAGGCAGCTGTTTGGAAAATACCAGAGATGCCTAATAAGAAGCACTGATGGCCTGGATTCACTCTTTACCCAACAAGCCCCCCCATGTCTGAAATGAAACACACCAGATCAATTATTATTATCAGCATGTCGACTCCATACCTCTTTTTGTCCATCATTTTGTTGTAATATCACTAAACATAATAAAATCTAGGGGGAAAAAATCTGATGTTTATATTGCTTGGGGGGGGGATGAAGGATTTTAGGAGGGTGAAGCAGCAGCGGTCAGTCAGGCGGATGCTTTTCTATTTTCATGTTTGATACAGTGTCATGATGAAGATAAGTAAGTGGATGGTTAACCTATACATTTAGTGAATTTTCTATAAGTGCAATGGAGATAAACAAAAATTCTAATTAAAGTTTAAAAAGTTCCAGACTATATATTAAGACTGACGACTATGGATCGCAACAACCATTAAGAATTATGTGAAAAGGATACCAGGCTTTCAACCATAGATTATCATGACCATTTGAAAAAAAAAAAAAAAAAAAAAAAACTGCTTTAAAATGAAAGTCATTCCTTCTCTCTTTTCTCTTTGTCTGACTATATTTTTGGGGATAATTACAGCTAACAACTCCTGCAATATGAGTTATATCCTTCAGTGTTAGTGGAGTAGAAATGAAGAGGAAAAGCCCTATTATTTCTATTATTTGGACTGTGGCACTGAGGCAGCTTTCAGGGGTTTGATTGTGTTTTGTTTGAACAAGCCAGTTAATGAACGCGAGTCGGTGGATGCTGGTAGTTCCTCGATGCATATCTGCTGATGTGAGGGTCCCAGCAGATCTTGACCAAACACTGGGGAAGGCAAAAACAAATCTGTCTGTCAGTACGGGGTTAGGAGTCCTAATTAAGGGTCCTGACTCTCTGTCCGCGACTCCAACTCAAGCGTCAGCTCTCCCTGATTGGTACAAATCTCGTTTTTGTAAGCCTCAAAGGTTCGCGGAGAGGGTCAGCGGCTCGCCCTGACGGTGATTTGCTTATACCTTTAAAAGGACATTGATTACATAATTAGATAGGGAAAATGTTGCACCTCAGTGGGCTGGAAGGAGGGAGAGGGCGAGCGGCCGGTTCTTTGATAAATGGTGGGAAAATTTGTGCATTGGATGTGAAACCATGGAGGACGATAGAGAGCGATGCTCCTCATAACAACCTCTCTTGGACTGAGTGGACTAACAATAAGATTCACCTGTAGTTTTCTAATTACGCTGTCTCTGTCTGGTTTTAATTAGCAAAAAAATTTAAATAAATAATAATAATAATTCAGCTTAGTAGCATTTCCATCAAGCTCTACAAAAATATCAAACAAGAGTGACATACTGGACGATTATTCACACAAGCCTTTTATCTCACTGACCATTCTCCCACTGACTCAGACTGGAAAGAAAGATGATGTTGGCAGGGTCATTTTCAGGAAATGGCATCATCATCTTTACAGTAACAGAAACCCAGTGGTAAACACATCGAGGGGACTGAAATCATGGCCAGCTGTCAGATCAAAAATGGAACTATAAGCCTTGCTAAGTGAAAGTTTACTCGAGAGCATGATGAGGTTACATAAGAGCATCTTGAAGACGGTGAACTGTGACTTGCACCTTCTGTACTCATGTTTTTAAGGGGAAAGGTTGAAATAAATAGCCGGGATTGTCTTTTAATTAGGCACATCACTTTTGTTTTCCCTTTGAAAATGCTACGATGCTTTCAGAAAAGCCAGCTGCTTGGTGTGTAACCCCCCCACCCCCTGTCTGTCTGCCTGTCTGTGCAGGTTATGGATGGTCTGGTCCACGAACACTCGCTGGGAGCAGAGGCCACATGCACAAAAGCAAAATAAACTCCAGGGGAAGGAAGTGGTTAACATTAACAAGGATCCAATAAGAAGATTAAATGTAAAACGCAGGCTCTGGTAATTGATGTGTTTCTAACAGTGTGCGTATGTGTGTGAAACTATGCGTTAGTCCATAAATATATATAAGTGTGTGTGTGTGTGTGCACCCTGTAAATATGGACTCTGTGTGTGGACATAATTGCTGCCAGACCTGCAGCATAACTCTTCGGGTTGATTAGCAAATGTCTCTACTGTAAATAGTTGCCACTAATCATGCAACACCCCTTGCTATTAGCATAAATGGGGAGAGCGGGAATGAGCACAACAAAGACACAGGAGTATTTGTTATAATGACGGTGATGTAACCGGGATGATGGAAACATGTCATACGTCGTCGCACACTTTTCACATGGTAACCTGCAAAAGGCAAGATTAACTCTAAATGGACTCCTGCCGCCATGTTCTTATTGCTATTATGGACTTAACATGATGAAAAGGAAAGATTAGAGTGAATCTTGATGGTTCATTTCCTTATCCACCCACTCAGTCTTGTTCCTTGCTGCTGCTCAGCTCAGAACAAGACTTGGTTTTCCTGCTGCTGTTCGGTTACAAATGGCGAAGCAGAAAGTCTGCAGCTTGTTTCCAGTAGAAAACTTAACAAATGAAATATATAAATAAATAAAAGACTAAAACACTGGAGTAATCTACACTAATTGGGGTGATTAGACGGCAGTGATGTGACCAATTTCCAAAAGTGGCCAGAAATACTTGTAATAATTGTAATTACAGTTGTATTTGTACTTTCCTTTGAAGGAACAATCTCCTGTTATGATGGATAAACGGCTTTACAAAAAAAAGGTGTACCAGCTGAACTTCTGATACACCCTTTCTTTCCCCTGAATAAAACAAATAGCTCGGTGAAAATCAGATGGAAACTGTAGAACTAGAAATAGAGCAAATAGAGCCCAGATAGAAGAGCTGACTGAAGAGTTAAATGTTGCCACATATCTAATAACTTTATTTGTTATCGTCCACTGTCACAACTGTTACATGTATGGCCTTGCTGTGAAGCTTATTTTAGAACACAGTAAATACATGTTATAAAGAGTTCTTCTTGACAATGTTGTTACCATGGCTACCATTGTTTGATGAAATGCAATAGTCATCAACTTGGTGCTGACGTCAGAGTGAGAACGATATCATCGTTTTCATTTTTCTCGTTCGTTTTTTTGAAAACATTATATGCTAACCTCTATTAAAAACAGTTATCAGTTCGGTTAAATAAGTAAAAAGAAGAATTTATTTGGTTAATTAGTAGGATTTTAGTATTCTGGTGCAGGTTTGAAGGGCATCAAGCCAAGGCTGTTTGTCAAGTTGTGAGGACTTGTGAAAATCCTTATAGCAGCTGAATAGACACTTCTTCTCGTATTATGTCAGTTTACAATCTCTACAATTGCTTGTATACAACTGCAAGGACAAAGGTGAATCTATTTTATTTCACTTGCCGGCACAAGTGCAAACGATTATTTCGGACAATTCTGTCATGATGTAACAGGAATATGGTTCATTAAAACCACTGAGTGATAAGTCCCTTTGTACCTGACTTTACCTTTAGAAAAAGCAGCAAGTGCTCAAATAACTGCGGGTACAAATTAATTTCTCAAAAGTTATGTCGAATGTAAGCTAATGAACTTCTCATTAATCTCGATCTCAACCGCTTTCTATGAAATAGTACTCACAGCACAGTGTCCATCTTTTTTGGTCAGTTTTAACGGGCATATGTGTACTACGATTTAGAATAGATGAATTTGTTCTTGAGCCCATCCATTGGTTATCTGTCATTATTACTACTATAGATGAGACGATTTTTCAGGTTTTCCTGGATCTTTATAAGGGCATGTGCACATCTTTATTCCTGAGTTGCTCCCTCTCTAAAATACTTTCTATGCCCACTCCTCACACTGACCTGTTGCAAATTAACCTGGTGGAAAGATTATATGTTTTAATTAAAAACAGTTATTCCAAGCACTCGTTCAAATTAGCTAATAATTTTTTTTTTTACTTTTACTTTCCACTTCTGATATGTCTCCGTTCTTCTGGGAATAATAGTTTGCAAACAGACAAATCGCTGTATCTTGTTATTCATTAAAACTCATTTTGTAATTTTGGTTGTACTATAGATATTTAAATAATGTTGAATTGAATTGAAAATCTGATACTATTAAAGATGCATGCATTTTGCCTTTTACAACTTAAAGCAGGATGTAACATAAAATATACTTAACAATGATCACATTGTCTGTGTTATAACTGGGATCTTAATGCCTCGACCTCGGCTGGTTGTTGGGACATGACTGGCAGTTCATCAAGTAACAACAGTGTGATATTTCAGTAAACCCGTCCTGCAGACAGCCCTGACCTTATCATCTGTACAACAATGGCACTTATGCAGCTGTACAGTGAACTATGGGATTCGTCTTAGATTACAAAGCATGTGTTTGTGTGTAGCAACAGACTGAACAAGATACTATAGGAGGGACTTCTCCCACGTAACCCTTGATATTCATATATACGAAATCCTCAAGTGCTGAACAAACTGTGCGCAAACTGTAGCGTTTCATTATTTTCCAAGAAACTGCTTCTTTTGTTAATGTTTATTGTAGTACCTTGCGTTGGAATTATTGCCGTGAGCCGCATCTATTAGGGTTTATCAGTTTGCCTTGAAATACGCCCACATTCAGAAGACTGAACGCTTTAATGCCGCTATTGCTGCCGAATTACAAATAAATTGTCTCTTCTCCAATGTAAACAAAATGCTTTTCAGTTCTCATAAACAGCCAGAGAGCGTGCTATTCCATTGCTTTTAACATGCTGCCACTTTCAATGCTGTGTTAGGGTGACAGAAGCCCAAGGCGAAGTTAGAAAGCACTAAATATATGCCATTATGGTTAATAGATTGAACAAAATCCAAGACACTCAGAGATTATCTATTGAGACGCTGTCAAACAGGGACAATGCTTGCCATCGCCGTTCCCATACACTCTGCATTACTGTAAAGCCATACACCTTGGTGCAGAGAAAAGCGAGAGAATCAGAGAAAATGAGGATAAAATAAATATAGGATAAAGATAACCTAAGGGCAAGGCGACTGGATTTAGGCAAGTGGTGGTGGTGGTGGTGGGAGGGGGGATGGGGAGTGGGGGGGGTTCTGCTCGGCATATGTTTCCTCTATTCTGCATCCCACATCCCAAGTACGATACAGTGTGTGCAAGGGTATGGATAGTGTCGGAATGTTAATGGTTTTCCGATAATTACCGCTATCTGTGAACTGTAATCCATCATTCGGAGAAGTCATAAACAAAAAATGTACATCTGTTTATTTTCCCGTTGACAGGCATTGGAGCGCTCTGTGCAAAGGTTGATGCTGTAGAGGAGTTTATTCGCGCCGTCTAAATAAAACCAAGGTAATCTCCGCTTTGAACCGTGACTGGCGTCGCACGATATCGTATCAGTGGGTGGAGCGCCGCGGAGATTGCGAAGCGATTCCACGAAGGACGGACGAAAGAAACACTATCGGAAATAGTCGCGGAATTGCAGAATCATGAATAAACATGGTCACCTCCCAGCCAAAAGAGGGTTTATTCCCTATTCGAGAGGGGGTGCAGAGTGCGCTTAGTGCTTTGTGCGAGCTCTCTTCCTGTTTGACATATATGGTCATTTGGATTCGTTTGCCGTTGTACGTCCAAAGACTTTCATTCTTCCGAAAGATCTGTAAATATATTTCCCCACTTGTACGTCACAATTAGGGACGGCAGAAAATGTGAAAACTGAAAGTGACATATTCATTTATGAGCTTGACTAAAACAACGGCCCGTCTGGCTTCTCGTTGCCTAACATGTTTAACCTTTTGGACCGAATTGGCCATCTTTGCTTTTGACTGGGCAACACAATGTCAGCCGTGTCGTAATGAAGACAGGGAAATCAATCGATTGATGAATGAAAGATTAGTCTATAGACAGGGAGCTAATTAGAGCCGGTAGGCCGGAGTGAAGCGTGAGCCACGATGGATGGATCCCACTTCCATAATCGGGATATACTTCATTTGACACCTGGAGGAGTATAGCTGAAGTAAAGATTCCGGTGACGTTTTGAACACTTGTAGTTCTGCACAAAGACATGCGCCTACATTAGTGTGTGAACTTAGGGTTCTTTTTGTTTAATTAATGGAACTTTCCAAAAGTCTTGTGATTGCTCTGTCGTCAGAAGTGTCCTTTGATGCCGGTGCCAAGAGAGACGTTCACATTCAAAGCCTCTTATGCTAATGGCAGCATTCATGATCACAGCGCACAGTTGGGGGCTTCGTACTGTAAACAGCATGTGTTGGGGAAGACGTTGTACGCCACATGCGTTTGTCTCATCCATTTATTGTGTGATATCCAAGAAAGGCAATGTGTAACGCACATAATGCAATTATATGGAAACGCTGAAGAAAAAAAATGTGTATGTTCGGCAGAACATATTCCAATGAATGCATGTATTGTACCTCTCCTCATGTGCACGCAGGAAAAACACCTAATATATTAGTGTTGATTATCACACCAACGCAATGAATTGAGTGACTTCATGCATCCAATTGAAAGTGTATGATTAACTATATTATAGCTGATCTGCAACACAGCCCTCCTTAGCATGAGTAATTGATTTGTGAGTATTATGACTGTACACTGTCTTTTGCCTATTCATTAATCATACAAGCGCCGTTTGAGTAAAACAATGGAGTGAGTAATGATATTGATGAAGTCTCCTCTGCACACAGTTGTCTGGGGGAATGGAAATACAACGCTTAACCGAGCAGATTTCTCATAATGCCGGAATTAAGTGATTAAAATAATCGCCTTTGTGCAAATAATCTCAAAACAGCAACATCCGCTCTGCCACAGCTGATTGTGCGCTCTTCTGAGGCTGAGAAAAGGCAGGAGCGCGCATGTTTTGTCGCTGCTTCAGTTAATTTCCCATAATCCACTCTGATAAGGCCCCATGGTCCTCATCTACCTATGCTGCATAGCCATGTGATGCACATTAGTCAATTAATAGTGTGTTAAATGACAGAGGTTCCAGTCAATTGAGCTTCTCTTCGGAAAGGCGTTCACATTGTCCTCCAACGTGGAGAAACAAAGACAAAGACAGTGCTGCTGGGAAATAAAATAAGAAATAAAAAATAAAAAACCTTTGCGACATTTAAATATCGCAACACACACGTGATGTATGTGAGGCTACAAAGAATTTATGTTTCCATGTTTTGAATAAATATGCAGTATCATGGTGTAATCATCTCCCAAATCACCCTCGAGTGCAACTTTGACCAACATTATTAATACTCATCCTTTCAACTGCATGTAAGTAATCTTCAGTAAGTTAGAAGTTATGAATAGCAATATATTACACTGCTTATATTCAAATAGCACATCCCCCAACCTTCTACATACCCCCACTCCTCAGTCAACGGGGTGCAGACCACATATCAAATGGAGATCTTTAGAGCTCACTGGAGAAAGAGGGAAATGCGTCCCCTATTATGAGACCCTCAGACGAGGCCTTACCCCCTGACAAGGGTATTAAAATGAAATAAATCAGCCATTAAGAAGCGAGCGCCGGCAATTGAAACCCTATTAATGCGGCAGGCGGAGAGAGGTAGCTGTGGTGTGATGTGACAATGGAGCACCACAGTGCCCCTTTAATTGCATTTCGGCCAAGGTTTTTATTCCCCCAGACTGGGTGAAGATGACGGGTGTATGCAGGAAACCTGTGTGGACGCGGCCACGTGCTTGCACATATAAAAGCACACCAGTCATCGCGGTAAGTTCTGAGAGCTAAAACCACCCATCTCGTTCCCTTTTTTAATACATACCTATAAACAGCGCCTTTAATAAGACGTTCGTCAGCCATCAATACCACTGTCCATGTGTTGTCGGCGGCGAGGCCCCATCAATGTTGCATACGTTCCTTTCTCATTACCTTCGCTGTTAGACTAGACACTGGGTGATGGATCATGGCCTCGACTGGACCTCATTTGGGTGATGTATCGCCGGCGTTCCCCTGTGAAGTGTGTAGGTGATTATACACAGACACAAAGACAAACACAAACACTCGCACAGGACGAGAGACGACAAATCGGTCCCCAGCAATTTGTGTTTCCCACTTACGGTGTCCTTGATATGAGCAAAAAAATAGGGTGAAATATTTTTTGGGAAACACACACAAGTTTGGTTGAATCATATGTTCTGTTATAAAGCATCCACACATGAGGAGGTCTAACACTATGAACTACTGGAAGAACATCTTCAGACGAATGAAAAGGATTTCTTAGACTTCACATTTTACTTTAGTATTGAAGCATTTTGTTAAATCTATTCACCGTAGCTGCATGATTCCTGCTGGTTATCGTGTTATTTAAGAGTCAACCCTCGTATGGTGTGCAACAGCAAAACAAATGACGGTATCCAGAAGAGGTGTTAGCGCTTATTTGAAGTCTCGTCGGGAGCACTCCTTCACCTGTCACTGGTTATTGATATATTCATTAGAGGGCCCTATTCTCTTTCTCTGGTATCAGTTTCTCTTGACAGTAGCACTGTTGACAACATCACTCAATGAATCACTTTACAATTATGATTGTTGATGGCCCATGACACAAACTTGGAGGGGATGTCATTATATGAACATTAAAGTGATACACAGGGATGCTGGGATGGAAGACCTGGTTGTTGCGGCCCCCTCCCCCCTCCCCCCAGCGCTCCTTTGATGCTTTCATCTAAAACAAGACTCTTTCTTGTATGGCTTTATCCCTCAGAATAATGTTATTACACCTTTTCAATGGACACTGCTGGCACTTGATCATAGCTGTGACTGATGCGGCAATGTTATTGCATTGATTTGCGTCATAATAAATGCCCCCTCGCTGTGTGATTCTCCCACTAAATTAGCGGTGGCTTAGACTTTCTTGTAAGCGTTTTTGGTTTTATGTGGATGTGAAAGAACTTGTCTTAAATGTCAATGAAAATTTGAAGAGAATGCTTTACATTTGTGGCTTGATCCAATTTGGGTATTTCTTTTTCCCCCTTAAGTGTGTTATTTATTCATTGATTCTGGCAGTTATATTCACTCATTCATTCATTCTCACACACACACACATGCAATCGTTCATGATTGCACCGACTTTATTTGAACTATTTTGCTTCTTTTATAACTTAGTCACAAAGGCTTGCATAAAAAAGTGAGCGTTTTTTATTAAAGAACTTCTGGGAAAGAAAAGCTTGTGCAAGGAAATATAATAAAATATGAAACATTAAGTCATTTTTTTTATCATCTAAAAATACAACATACGAGTCGACTAAAGCGTTTAAGTTCCATTGACAGAGTTGCTAATACATTACAAAGCAATGCATCACAGTATGGCCACCACTTCTGACATCAGCTGAATTAGGTTGATTTAGTCATTTCTAACTTTAGAAAATTGTTTCCTTTAAAGTGACAAATTAGCAGGGAAGGAGACATGTCAGGGAAAAACCATCTTCAGTTATTTATTGCTTATAAAGAAACAATGTCCATTTTTGACATTACTGTATTACCCTACGTTTGGAAAATCTGACTGCATGTTGCTGGTTGATTGTAGCTTTTTTGTTGCTTGGACCCCATTTACACATTTACAGGACAACGTTTTCATTTGTTGCATTTTGAGGTTCCGTTTACACAACAGCGATGCTCGAAGCCACTGCAAATGCAACGTCTCCTAGAAACAGGAGAAAAACGCTGCGTTTTCAGCGTTTCTGCCATGTCCGTGTAAATGTGACTTCTTTTTCAAAAAAGTTTCCGTGTAAACGCAAATGTTTTCAGAAACAAGAGCACAACAAACGACGCGTTTTTTTTTTTTAAAATCATGTGTTTGCTACATCATTCAAGTAATCTTAAAAATGGTCAAATTGGAAAAGCTTAAAGTATGACCTTTTTGTTTTTTGGTTTGTTTGATTTTCAACCAACACAGGCCACAACAATGTTGGCACATGCTAACAAAAATAAAACTTAGAGCACCCTCTTGGCCTGCGATCAGCATTATTTCATTATATGCACGACGCCATATCAGAAAGTGACTGTAGTCTATTCTGTGTTTGTACATATCATCAACCTGCACCGTAAGTATTTTTAGGCAGGAGAACTATATCCGACTGTGTTATCTACTTTTACTTCAGCAGTTTCCCACAGCTCCCAAAATTATACATCATGCCAGGACTTGTTGTAATCAGTAAAACGGAGTGGATGCGTTTAGTTTTTTTTTTTGTTTAGTTTTTTTTTTTCCACTGGAGCTGTGCCTCTCATTCAGAGTACAGCGTGGTACTGCCTTCTGCTGTATGTTAAAGCTACTATCAGTGAGGAAATTGGTTTTGCTTCCTCTTCTGTGATCTACATAACCACAAAACAGTGAGTCAGTCTCAAAAGGAGCTCTTTGATTCTAAAGAAGCAACATTTGTGCCAACGCTCGGCCAGTCATCACCACCAATGGTTTATGGTTTCCAGTTGCGGATAATAATAGCACGGGCTAACCAGGGTTATTCTAACCAAGTGTTGATATGTTCAGTGTGTTGACCCAAAACCAAGTTCAAAGAAATCTTATTCAGAGGGGAAATCTCCACGTATGTAAACATAATCAGCGTTGTTGAAATATTCACAGGATGAAAAGTTGAGTTCTTGTGGTCAGCATGTGATCTCTCTATGGGGTCTGTATATTTTGCCCCGCTATTACTGAGAGTGAACGTGTACCCCGTTGAGAGATAGACTCATCTCCTTTTCACATTGCTATCTTTTTCTGCGGCACACACACAGAAACACACACTCACAAACACATGTGGCTGGCCTTGTTGCCATTGCAGGCTAACGGGTTGCGCTAGTGGCAGATTTGATTGCCTGCCTGGCGCTGAAGTGAAGAAGAGGAGACAGGACTAAATGAAACTCCATCCATCTTAATGAAACACAATTATTTTCCACTTATTAATCATTGAAAAATCAATATGTCTCTTCTCGGCCAAGTGTCGGCTGGATTTGTCATTTGAGGCTGAGCTGTTATGTATCATCCTCTGACGCCAGGACAGTCATGGGTTCAGTCACCTGTGTCCTTTAGGAGGGAGAGGAGGGGGGGAGAGGAAGAAGAGAGAGAGAGAGAGAGAGAGAGCGAGAGAGAGAGAGAGAGAGAGAGAGAGAGAGAGAGAGAGAGAGAGAGAGAGAGAGAGAGAGAGAGAGAGAGAGAGAAACATCCAGAGATATGGACAGACACAGAGATGAGGCGTTGGAGAAGAAAAATAATTTGAGAACAGCAAACCCAAGGAAAGGTGTGAAAAAAAAGGAGGGGAAATAAATGCATTAAAACAAAGAGGAAAGAGAGGGATGAAGGCTGCTCACTCTGTCTCTTCCCTGCTCTCTGAGACAAATGGGAACTCATTAGTGGCTGTTGGTGATTGTGTGTTTCTTCACCGATCAATTTACTAAACACATTGTTTAATGGGTCATTATTAAAGTCTAAGGCCTCGTATTGACTGGGAGAAAGAGTGCACGGGTGAAAAATTATGCTTTTGTGATTAAATATGATGTTTTGCATTAAAATGCAATTGATTTGTTCAGCGTTTGTTTGCCAGGATATTGCCAGGATATTGCACAACTTCTATCTGAGCATGGTCCTGTAACAGCATAAAAAAAATTTATACTTCTTCAATCACTTCCTAAATTATAATACTGGTTGGCTCGCTCCATACAAATCACATGTATTAACTTTCCTCACAGCGGTGTAGTGGTTAGCAGAAACGCCGCATACTGAGGATAATGTAGATTTGAGTCCATTTTTCTGTGTGGAGTTTGCGTGTTCTCCCTGTTCTAGGTCCCGTTTCCTCTCATAGCCTAGAACGTGCATGTGAGTGTAGTACATGACTCAGACAATACGTAGTCTGTCATCTTTTGCAGACAGGACTGAGTTTGTTCGGTTTTAATTAGGCTCATCTATGGAGAGAGACAGCAGCTAAGTAACTCTCCAACTGTTCTTACAAATGACAGAAGTAACGAGTAATCATCTCATTTAGACTTGAGTAGTTCTGTGTTACTAACTACATGATAGTACTCACTTACTACCCTGTTACTGCCCAAAATTGTGGAATTGCCATAGCACATTAGATTTTTTCTTTTTTCTAATATATATTTTGAGGATTTTATAATTACTTTCAGCATTAAATTACACTTATGACTTATTGAGGTTAAAATAAGATTATAGATGGTTACAAATAAGGTAAATGCAAAACATTCAAAATGCATATAAACATTCAAACAAATCTACTAATACTTTTGACTTTAGTGCAAAGCTGATTGTTCAGTGTGTTTAACTTCCACGTGAATTCGGAAATTAACTTTGAAAAAAATGATCTTTGCAGTGACGACTGCTTGTAAACATGAATGTGAGAATAATCCAAATGGAGCTTTTTCAGGCCTGTGAAACAGATTTAATCTTTACTATGAGATCAGTTGCCATATGTTGGGCAGGTTGTTTTACGGCAAAGAAAGTGAATTTATTTTTTCAGCGTAATGCCGGTGTTTTGTTAGAGCACTGTGTGATAAGTGTTAATAATAAGGAGCACAGTGTTGAGGAAAGACTGTGCAGGACTCACATGGCTCAACCTAACACCTCGGTCACTTGTGCATGGAAATGTGCAAGTAAGCATCTTCATCAGTCACAAGTAACTTTCTGAAAGTCTCAAAACATAAAAAAAAAAAACCTTTCGTGCATCTCTCTTGTTTTTCTCCTCAGCAGAGGAATGAAATCCATCAATCTGCCACTCATCAATTTTATCGCCGGTCTCTCCTCCTTGGCCACCCCAAAACCCCAAAAGGAAAGCTTTTGGTGCTGTTTTGAAAAATCGTCCTGAGAAAAAATGATTCTAACCAGCTCAACCCTTTGTTTTCCCTCTCAATAAAGCAAGCGACAAGGCTGGTGCTTGATGTACGAGCGTCGTGGGTGCCCGGGTGTGCAGCAGAGTGCATAAGCAAAGCCATGTTTCACAGCAAACAGAGAGTTCTTTACAGTTGCCGCGCCACCCGGATGAGAATATAATGTTGTACAGCACATAACTGCTTCGGGTCAATACTTGATTTGCTCCAGCATGTTGTCCAGCTTCTGCTCTTGCAGGGGTCTGGGGATGCATTAGGGGCCCCAGAAACAGGACACAGAGGTAGTGGGGTTGAAGAGGGACATGGGGTCTGCTGGTGGGGCGGCTTTTCAGTGCCGGAAAGTGGGGTGTCGGCTGGACCACGTTCCCCAGAGTCCCTGAGTCATTTCCAGGTATGTGGGGCCACATGTGAGCCGTGTGCACATGCTGCGTATGTGCTCCAATTCAAACTGTTCAGGAGTACATTAAAAAAACAACAACACTAAAACAACAACTCAAGAGGGACAAAATATTTGCGATCAAGGGACACTTATGTCAACATACTAAATGACGTGTTTTTTGTCATTGCACCTATCGTGTGTAGAAATCGGACTATTTGCTTACATTTTTCCGGTGCACCGGGTTAAACACAGACAAAACGCGGAATCAAAAATATCTCCAGAGGTAATAGACTCTCACCAATGAACATCACTGCAATTTCACAGTATGTGGCCAGATTTGGATGCTGGCCGTGTGTCACCCTGGGACAACAATCCGTGAGTGTCAGAAAGGCCCCAAATAATGGATGAGGGTGAGGCCAGTTGCTGAGGTTCCTTAAATATTAATGTTGTTGAACTGCAGTCCATCTCAACCCTGACACAGCGGTGAAAGAAAATCACTTGCCCTTTCAATGAGATAAAACACACTGTGGACATACCCGTGTCCATAAGGCTCTATATATAGATAGATGAATGACATCATCTCTTGCGATGACACCGGTGCTGACTGAAACCGTGCTCTTCAAGATTTACCGTGAAGTTAAAAAGAAAAGGCCAGCGGCAGGTAGTGGCTCTGCGGGATAGGACACATGCCATGGGCTTGCAATGTTTTGAGTCTGAGACTTTTGTTGCTTGTCATTCCTTCTGCCTTCTCATCTTTATGACCCTTACTCAATCTACTGCAGTGGAGACGCCATAAAAGCAACACGTACACATAGTAAAAAAAAAAAAAAAAAAAAAAGTCCAAAATCAAGTTATTTCAGTGGCCTCTTTTGAACGAGTTCTTACTCCTCTTCAACAGGTAAAAACCGTTTTAAATTCAGGCACCAGCATTGATTAAGTTTCAGAAAGAAAATAAATAGCTTGATTGTTTCATTATGAAATACATGCGACACAGAGTATTGCAATATGAACCATCACTTTATCCAGGAATTCCTGAAATTAGCACGATGATGATGTTTGATTTCAGACTAGTAGATTATAACAAATTGACATATTTTCATTAAAAAAACCTATATTCACAAATATATACTCATGTGTACATGTGGCCATATCTTAACATACAATTTAATTAATTCCAAATACACATTTTTGCAGAGTTTTGGGAGTTTTAGCGACCATGTTATTGCTTAATTTAGTCAAATTGAAATAGTGGAGCTGCAGAGCTGCTGTCTCCCGCTATCAACCTCACTAAGCAAAATATCATCTGTAGCAAAGCTGTTGTCAGAGTACATTAATAATGTACATGTATTATGTATGTGTATGTATTAACTATGCCAGAATACATCAATCAGAACACATTAATAATTAACTTTAAAGGTTACTATCTCACTAAACTACTATTTACTGGAGGAAGAGGCGGAGGGGGAGGCTTCATTAATCTTGAACAAAGTCATTCTAATCCACAGCAACATGAAAGATATCCGCCCCACTGTGAGGAACAATTAAATGTGTCCAAGCAAAAACCAAAACAGTATTACATGAGATGTCTATATTTCATCCCTCCACCCTTCTTCTATACCACTTTATGTTTTAACCACTGGGATCCGCTGACAAATATCCCAACTGAATGAGACCAAAGAAATAGTCAGTCATGGAAGTACTACTTCAAGTATTAAAAAAACCTCAGAATATTTACAAACACAAACTAACTGACAAACACAATGTCAGTTATTCTATGTACTATATCTCAGGAGTAGCTTTGTAATTGACATTTATTCATCCATCCATCTCGACTTCCCGTTGACTCAGTCGGCTTTTACAACACGGCACTCCACTTCCTTCCTCACAAGAACAACTTCAGGTTGCAACAAGCATGAATAGAGATCATTATAAAAACTCTGAAGGAGGCATAAGAAAGGGGCTGCTTCCTAAAAACAGCAGATGGGCATTACAAAAATGTTAACCCTTTACTGCAGTTCACGTTCATGCATCCGCGCATGCCTTTCTTACCATTGTTACAAAGCACTTAAGACAAAATGACATAAAAAGACAAAACTAAAAAGAACATCAAGCCACCAAAATATGAAACATTTAAAGCCTTCATGGAAATGAAGATATTCAGACGTTGTTTTATAAGACAGCCAATTTATTTTAAATTGATTTAACAATAATAGAGAATAATTTGTTGTGTATTTTCAATATTAAACACGAAAATCGGACAAAAACATAGAGGAGCCCGAGCAATATTAAAATAGCATAACGTCTAAACGCTCTTGCCATTTTAATGTTAAATTAATGAGCCGGCTCTGGAACAAGTTTGCCTTCTGGAGGAAACTATTAATTTGTGGTGTTGGCCAGTAAATTTTTTTTTCCTTTGGCTTCTCTCAGCGCGGCTTGTCAGAGTGGCGGGCTTGAAGCTCGCTAAACCAAGTGCGGGAGCCTGTTTTTATCGTGGCGCTAATCCAGAGCCCCTGGGTCCCCTTGCCACATTGACCAGATGAAAGGCCTTGCCCAGATGTTTACTGCCTGTGAAAGTGGCAGGGAGCTGGTGTCGGATGCTGGCACAGCGCGCCAACAGACAGAAAACAAGGCAGTAAAGCCCCATGCTGTTTATGTAGAGTTAAGGGAAAAGAAGGAAAGAAACCGTGTCAAGGGGAAATGATGGCGTCGTAAAATTTGAAGAGCGCGCAGGTATGTGTGATCTGTGCCGCGGCTCGTACAGTAGCATAATTTTGCGAGTTTAAACTAAGAAATAATAGCGAGGGTAATGTTTTATCAGTAAAAAGAAGAAAAATGCCACCAATCTGAATGACCTCAATGCAACAAAACAATTGAATCTCCACAAAACAGTGTTCTTGTTTTCAGGGAATGAGCTCAGTTGCTTCAGGTCACTTTCCCAAAGCGGTAACCTTGACCTGAGTTTGCCAGATGGCACTCACAGTGGCGCTGCCATGCTTAGCACACTGACCTGTGTCACACTGCTGACACGGTGTGTGTTTGTGCGCATGAACCTGCCTGAACGGGCACGGCTTTGTGAAAGTGACACTGAGAGGTCCGTCCATCCATGCCAGTCTGTCCGGAGCCCGGGCCATCTGCTGCCCTCTGCCAGAGCGCTTTTATTTAGATTACCCAGATAAATGCAGTGTGTAGGAGGCCAGGCTTTCGCTGCCAAGGTCAAGTCAGAGTCCTGCTGCTTCCAGCATGAGGTTAATATTTATTTGAACTTGCTGAGCAACGTTTTAAAACCAATTGATCTCTAACTAAAAGTGTCAGCCTCTTTATGAAGGTTTAGGTTCCCATACAGCAAAAGAACTGCGGTCACCACGGGTAACACGCGTCTACATATAGAAACTGAAAAGGCGACGTTGTTTAGATTTATTGTTTTAATAATGATGAATTCAATCTGAAACTGTGAGACAAACAACCAAATGGGAAAATAAATAAAAAATCAAGGCGATGAAAAACTATTGAAGAGTTCCTGCAAAAGAAATCCCTGTATCAAACTTAACTTTATTGAGATATTTTGAGCTATAATGATTGCAACAACAATAGCAGCTGTGGAGTGAAGACAAAACCTTCTCAACGGCAGACCAGGGCTTTCCGTGCTGTTCCCGAGCACAAATCCAAGACGCACAAGACATTTACAACCTTATTAACCTCAAAGCTATTGACCTGAGCTTGCGTTTGAATATTTGAGCAAAGTCTGGCCCCGGGGGAAGCTTTCGCTAAGCGTGGAATTATGTAGATGCCACCTCATTATTGCACGACTGTCTTGTGTACACCGGGATGCTAATAAACAAATGAATAAATGGTCTTAGGGAGAGTTTATATGAGTTGAAGCAAAGCAACATCTAGACCTCTAGCCTCCGCTCCAACAACCCCAATTAGAAGGCCTCGCTAAATGAATGTGCTTTGTGTTTCTGCAGCCGTGCTACCTTGTGACTTAATCTGGATTGAGCAGAGCGCTCTCTTATTAGGTTACGCGCGGCCGCAATGTGTCTTGTCACTTTGCAGAGACAGCAACTGATAAAATCAGTTGAACGGAATTAGATTGTCATTGATGTGTCAGTAAGATCGCGAGAACAACAGATCGATGGCCAAATCACAGAGCGATATTTGAAGATGCAGACGATGGATAAATGAACAAAAGGAATTCAGCGGGGAAAGTTTCAGCGCATATCAGCTTGTGTCTACGTCGCTCTCATCCACACACATGTGAAAACACAAACTCACACACACACACACACACACACACACACACAAGTCCCACACTTTAGCTTGGAGCAATCTCACAACGTTGAACAACAGAGAGTCAGTGAGAAAGGGAGTGAGAAAGAAGCCAAACCAATTCCAATACAGCACTAATGGGCCACATCGTGCCAATACAATAAATAATGGCCCTTTCAGCTCAGTCAATAGTGAGTAAATGAAAATTTAACCTTTCATTAAATGTGGTCGTATTATTTCCCCCACTTGCTTCCTGGCTCTTTTTGCCTCTGACACTTTATTTCCATTGTGTAGAAGAACCAAGAGCAAATGTTATGATGTAAGGCTCCACACCGGTGCTAAGTAGTGTATTGTAATACAGTTTACTGCTGTCATAAGCTATAGTACATAGAGGCAGATCTATGGCTCAAAGAGGAGGGTTTTGCGACCCCACTGTATCACAGACAGTGTGTTGGCTGCCCATTAAATCAATCGACGACACAGGCAGACAGTTACTGAGTCCCCAAGAAATTTAAAAGCACTGTCTTAATGCAAAAGCCACATCGAATCCCCCTTGTACTATAGTTTTCATATGTAGCCAACCTGTCCCTAAATCTCTTCTGATTTCTGCAGGCTGTGCTGTGGCATTATTGGAGAGGAGGTGATAAGTCTCTAGGCATCCTGTCTGGTAGTTTCTGGTAGATGAAAAGGCTCTGGGCCTGCTCTCCACTGTGGCCAACCTGCCCTCTTAATTAATTAGCGCTAGCAGGAAGTGCTGGCCCACGGGGGAGAGGAGGGCCCTCCAGAGGACTGGACAAGGTGATAATGTCCTAAAGGGGAGACCTAGTCCTGCATGCTCAGGTAGCTAATGGATGCTATCCAGCTCCAAACGTGGAGAAGCAATCATAGCTAATAATGGGTTGGCCTTCAAGGACTTGATAATTTTCTCCTGACTGGAATGCTCCTGTGTGTGAAACACAAACTAAAAATCCTGTGGACAGTGAGAAAACAACACACAGATGTCTTTTTTTAATAGTGTTTTTTTTTTTTTTTTTTACACAAATCTTCATGAAAAGTCTGATACCACACGTTTATATCTTGAAATGTCTCTAATTGATATCTCGAAATGAAGCTACAGACAAAACTCTTATCAGTAAGGCAATAATTTCATTTTGAATATTTACAGAGCTGAGCTTGGAATGTAAGCAAGGTGTTTCTACACTTGTAAAGACATGATGTAAAGGCATTGGTGGGTATTGTTTGTGCTTCATAATATGATCAAGCAGATTCCCCTGCTTTAATTTGAGATGTTAACTCAATGCAAAGGTTAATTTAATCACTTGCTTCAGTTATTAAGAGTTGATTGTAACATTAAATGGTATTTGATACTAAATCTTTTGTATTGCCTCACAAACGTTTAATGTAAAAATCACATGAATCGAGAAAATGTAAATCTAAAAAAATATATATATAGACATAAAATGAAAGTAATACATCAAACATAATGCCAAATAGTGATGTTATCTTACTATGAGTATTTCACCCTTAATAAAGTGTGCCGTGTAAAAAAAAAAAAAACACATTTAAATTATAACATATCTGATGGAATGTTTCATATTCCCACAGCAGGGTGAGACAGTTGTTCGTATTTTGCACAAATAAGCTTATTTTTTACATTAACAAGCAATCAGTGACTTCAATTATCATCGCTCCAATAAGGCAGCAAAACATGTCAAACTTTTTTGCTGATTTGCATTTCCAAAAGTCCCATATTTACACCAATGAAGTTATAAGAAGTTGAACTGTTTATGCAGACCTTCATGACCTATTGGCTCTTAGCATATGTGTGCTGTTGCAATTTATCCTTGTTTTGTTTGTGTGTGTGTGTGTACGCGTGCGTGTGCCTGAGTGCGTGTGTACAAACTTCACTCTCTTTCTCTCTGTGTCTCCAATAATGAGCATGTGCACCTTTTTCCGCCCGGGGCCTTCATACACAATTTAGCCAGAAAGCCATAGCTGATCATGATTTAGCTTTTGACACAGCTCGCCCCGAGGCAGGGGGGGACTAATACAGATATCTGACTCCCAGACCCCGATGGAGGGAAGGAGAGAGAGAAAGTGAGAGGCCTTTTATTGACTAAATGATAAAGAGGTTGGTAATGATAAATAACAGTCATTTTATTGTGGAATTCCCAGAAAAGACACATTCTACACAATATATAAAAAGAGAAATAATAGACGGTGAAGTTGCTCGCTGGGGTCTCAGTGCGCTCACTCCCTACCGAGCCACCCATTGTTAAACTCCAATATTCTTCTGCGAGGGTTGAGGTCACAAATTGTGTTAGAAGGACCTGCTGCTATGAATACTCCATAAGGCTGATGCAGAGTGGCAGCGTCATCCCTGTTTCTGGCACTGGGAGGAAAGAGGGCCCGGGCAGGACAGAGCCAGTGTTGCCCATGGGCATCACTCACTCAGTATCTGCAGTCTATGAGTCTCTCTCTTCTTTGGTGCACTTAATCTCTCTCCCTCTCACTTTCATTCTTTTCTCCCACTCCTTTTTTATTCGCTCCCTTTCTGTCTCTCAGCGTGGTCCTCGCACTGTTTCTCCAGCACATCAGGGTGGCAGGGATGCCTGCCTCTGCTGCCTCGCTCTCCACTCGGTTATCAGCGAGACAAGATGGCTGACCCTTTAAGGACACATGTCTTCTTCAATCCAATTCCTGCAGGCCAACTCCTTCTGTTTGGTTATGGAATAAAGAAAAGTAGACTTTGTGCAAATGTTATCTTTGAACCTAATATAGATAAAAGTGTACTAAAATTACTTAAAATTCAAACCCTAAATTTTAATTCCCCGAACATTAATATCAAAAAGAAAATAATAATAACAATCTGAAATTAACTGCAGTTCATTGTCTGATCCAGCAATAATATCTAACAGGAAGTCCTCTACTGTGCTGGTGTGAGAAACTGGTGGAAGCCTGTATGTGTGTTTGCCTCGGGATACCTCGGTAGCTCCGCAGTTCTTGGATACTGAGTGAAGAGTGGCCCAGAAATGAGCAGTCAAATCCAATTAAATTACTCAAATTAAATTGTACAATGGTTATGGAATACCTGATCGAATTACTCACATTCAGGGGATTTCGACAGCAACCAATTAGTTCAAAGTATAAAGTTCACACGCTCAAATTAACACCAAGAGAGGACAGGGCCTTTATTTGAGGGAAATGATACATCATAATTACATCACATTGGAAAAATCACAAATTATACAGCATGCATTTAATAAGAAAATGGAAATGGTTAATAGGTCCTGATAAGACAAATCTAGCTCTGTCAACTGTGCAGCATGGCTGGGTTGACTAAATTAAAGAGGAGAAGTTATTATTGTTTCAAAGGAGCTTAGGGGCCGATTGGTGCTCATTCAAAACACGGCACTCAGAACGTGGTCCCCTTGTCAAATACAGCCGTTAATATGGACGCGGAAAGGAGAAACGAGTGTGAGAGGAAACTGTAGTTAACTTCTCTCGTAACTGAGATATGTTCAAGTGGCTGGTCCGACAGTTTGTTTTTGTCGTAGGTCTTTCTCGCAGGATTTCTCTCTGTCTCTCTGTCTGTCTTGCAGTGATGAAACTCTTTTAGAAACTCCTGGCTTAATTGTACAAGGGACTTCCTGACCTTTTTTTTACATTTTAAATTTAGCTTCTCAAGGTGCCTTTCCAAGGTGAAACACGTGAGTAATGAGATACAAAATCAGCCTGTTAATTGACTTTCAGCAAATTTAGATCTGCAAGACCAACGTATACAATTCCCTCTTTTAAAAGTGAACCATTTTTGCTAATAAAGTTATTAATCTTACCCATACAGTAATTATCTCTGCAATTATGCTGTAATTGCACATACATCAAGGCCACCTCATATAGCGGGCAGCCTTGAGCTTACTGCTGATAATTTTCTTCATATCATGTAAAGACATTACTCTTTCTCACAGAAACTGAAAGGACCGAATTGACATTTTCATTCAAATGATCATTGTGTAATGGCTTGGATCAAAACGGATAGAGAGTTTTTATGTTTCCGTGCAATGTTTGTGGAATTTCAATATTGGTTTTTCTACTGGAATAGGCTGGATTGTGAAGACCTGACCTTTTCTTTAATTTAAACTGCTTCATACCAGGATGCTCAGTGAAACGATGTCTGATGCTTCAGGCCTGACCCGAACGCCCCACTCACCCCTTAATCTAATTTTCTTCCTCTACTGTCTTTCTTGTTGAGAGTCTTCTCTTGGATCCCTGCGTGCACGGACAGCATAGAGCCACAGAAGTACCATAAACGCCGTAACATGATAATGCTGCTTTAATTACCCCTTGGTCAGCCCACTTACAAACCTATTGCCGCAGCAGTCAATATCCCCAAAGATCCATTCATGCCTCGGCTGATGGTTAACTTGGGAGCCTTTGCTGAGTGCTTTAGCCTAATTGATATCCTTATTTAGCAATGAGCCAGTGGGAGTCGGAGGGGAGTTAAATGGAGCAGTTTACCAGGCAGCGAGCACACTAAACCAGATCCCTGACACCACCACCACATGACTCTCCGCAGCCTGTGCAATGATTTATACTGGCTAATTTACTGTTACAAACTGATTAACACCACTTTTGTTTTGTTTTCACAAATGAGTGCTTTCACCATTTGTCCTTTTCCTTCTATTTCTATAATCACAACCCAGAGCGAGTTCGGCTATGGAAAATGTTTTCCAGCAAATTACACCTATTTATGACAGTTGAGTGCTCCCAGGCCGCTAACTAACACTGGGGCCAGGTCACAGGAGAGTCGGAGAGGCAGCTTCCTGGAGGCGCTTAGGCCGACCCAGCACATACATGCAGCAGAGCGTCAACATGATCGACAGGATATACCTCCTTCAATTTCAACACATTGTCGCTCATGTATCTAAGCATGATGCAATATTTGGCACATGGTTTCAAGCACCGTCTACAAGCCTGCTGCGTTTGGTTCCAATCACTTCGAGGGAGAGAAAACACCGGGTGCAGCCAAAGCTGGACTCATCCGAGAGAGAACAATGCATACCCAACAGGTCAGACAAAGCCACCAGGAGAGCAATGTGAAGAATCTGATTCTTCTTTTAAACTGGGTTTGTAGGTCTCTCCCTTCTGCCTATCTCCCCAGATATGTCTCCCTTAACAGCTCAAAGTAATTAGCAACGACCACATGCCAAAGGTAGGGTAGCTACTGTACACAGCGTAGGCAGGCCTTATCGTTAATTTGAGACATTGAGACGCTCTGTGGGGGCTTGCGTAGAGCTGCGAGCTATACCGTACGCAGGCAAGTAGGCTTCCCCTCCCAAGGTCGCTTTGAGTGAGACAAAAAAGTCTGGGGACAAAGGATACCCGGTGTATGCACGTGAATGCTTGGATTTAATTACGTCCATTTTCAGTCCGTTTTTTGTGTAGTTTTTCCTAAAAAAAAATTAGAAAAATCAGATTTTTGTCTGCAATTAAAAAAAATTATAATTATTTGTAAATTTGCTGTTACACTGCATCCGTAAACATGAACATGGGCTTTCCTTTTACTATTTCGAAACTTTGATTTTGAGTGATACCACCAGAAGTCCTCCAGGGCTTCCCATTAGTCACATTGTTGGGCACAGTGCTCAGCTGCACGATGGACGGATCCTGGAAGAACATCGTCAGCCCATTCGTTATACTGTCAGGATGAAGAAGAGCATACAAACTCCCAGTCAATAAAGTCATATGAAATGCTTCATATCAAAACGTGGCACACCACGGTGACTGATTATGCAGGCAAGTCAAGTTCTGCCGTTTGTGTGATTTTTTTGCTGAGAAAACAAGAAAAATGAGAAGCTCTCTCATTAATTACAATTTTGAAAATATTCCTTGTTGTTTTTACCTCACATATTTAAAAATTGGCTTATTAGCAGTATAAATATTGGTCTTTTAAATTTATATCTCCTGGATTTCTCAAGATTTAATTGGCGAATTACACAACTTTTTATTATTTCAGTATTGATGGAAGTACAATTACTGGCATGATACATTCTAGAGATAATATAGGGGTTTACTTCAGCTTTTTTTCCACTGTCCCCC
The DNA here is from genome assembly GCF_963383615.2 of Lipophrys pholis. Classification (NCBI taxonomy): domain Eukaryota; kingdom Metazoa; phylum Chordata; class Actinopteri; order Blenniiformes; family Blenniidae; genus Lipophrys; species Lipophrys pholis. Next base: position 9,430,913 of record NC_137648.1, read on the forward strand.
AAAAAAATCTGAGTATGTAAGGTTTTTTTTTTTTTTTTCTTTGCTTGCAGTAAAGTCAATACAGACAGAGACAAAGACAGTCAGATGAGAAAAGGGAATGACAGAGATTAAAAATGAAAGAGAGTGCCACTTTTTGTCCAGATAGTGGTTTTTGCCTGAAGCACCTGACTGGCTGAAATACTCACTTGAACTCCTCTTGCAGTGCTTGATATAAACTGAAACTTAAACATGCTTCAGAGATATCACAAAAAATAAAAAAAAATCTTTCAAATGAATGCCCAAACTTATGTGAAAGTTGGCAATGGTTTTACAGTATATTTGCCTTGAACGTACTGGCTTCATGAGTAAAGAAAAACATTGGTATTCCTAAAATAAACTGCCATCTCTGCTGGGTCCAAACATGAAAGGTGATTTACTGTTTTAATGAACCGGAGTCAAATTTAATTTCTACCTCACAAGGCAATAATCTATTCCAACACTCCGATGTGATGTGATGAACTGATAACCGAGAAACTGGTCTCACCTCTGCTGCGCCCTGTGCAGTATTTGGACGACATTAAACTTCTCGGCGTATTGTACACAAACGCTTTCTGTCAGGCTGCGGCTCCATTTTGACATTAACACACAGAAACATTCCTGACTTGAGTGAACCACCAACTTGACATGAATGTTTTCTGCACACACAGGAGGAAGGGGAAGAGGGAGGCAGAGAGCGGCGCGGTTTTGGACAGACCATGTTAAGATCAGCGCTCGGGGCTAGGCAGGTTGCTATGCGCTGAAATGCTAATAAGCTTCCTGGCTCTCGGTGCAGGTCGACTAGCCTGTGCCGACTCGTCTTGACACTTCACACACATGCTGTCTTCCACCCTTTTTAATCATTTTTGATAGGCCTCCTTGGGATGCCATCCATTTAATTTGAAAGGGTTGAGCCACCCAAACATTTTCACCATCTTTAAATAGAAGTCTGCCTCGACTTGCCTGCCACATTGTGACCTGACAAGGAGAGAAGCAGCAAAGGAAAATGCTGTTTGGGTTCACGGGGGAGTGACTCGACTGGTGAGATAGGCGAGTGATGTTGAAGTGTGTAAATATAAGGGGAAACTGCAACAATACAAAGGCAGTAAAGACAGGTGTGAATGCACAGACTCCTGCTGGATCGAAGCACACCTTGTTTGGATTCATATTTCTTTTATCATTTTATCATTTATTTTATCTTTCAGACAAGTTAGAGAGAACTGCATGTGATAAAAGTTATGCAAAAATAAAAAAAACCCTCTAACTAAAAATGGATGGAATAGATGAAGTGCACATACAAAAAAAGTCAGCTTGATGTATAAGTTAAGCTTCCAAAATCGTTTATGTTTTAGATGAGCTGTTTGATAACATGCATCTCCAAACAGAGTTTAACAAGTGCTGTCCCCCTCTATATAACTTATAATGCTCTCTGAAAAATCTCCCAGCCTGCAGCCAGTGCAGTACGGTCAGAAATGAACCGCGGCCGTGTTGTATGATTCATAGGGAAGAAATAACATATTTTATTGGAGTCTGAGATTTATTTACCAGGGTTGTGTTGGGTATGTAAGGGACACGATCACTGGGGATTTCTCCATCCAATTTACCAGTGTACTCCTCTATAAACATCAGTCAGTAGGAACGGGACAAATTCTACAGAAAATAATCATAAACAAACCATTACATCGCATTTTGGAAATTGTCAGGAGACGCTCTGGAAGACGACTTTCCACTCAGAGTCAAAGGAAGAAAAGCCCAAAAGGCAAGTGGGGATGTCTGTGTACTCTATGATATTACCATGACTCTCAAGATAAAGATATCATACATTATTGGTTTAGACTGGCAAGGAAAGAGCGAGCGAGGCAAGCATAAACAGATAGTGGGGGCGAGAGAGGCAGACATATAGACAGAGAGGGAGTATGTTCAAATATATTGCCTCTTAGCAAAGGCACAGATAGCTTTGAGCCCTCTCGAGGTCCTTCTATGCGAAACAGCTGGAGCGCTCGATGAAAACCACACTCGACTTCACAACAAGCCCGCTTGTTAGCTTCTAACAGCGACCGATCCAGTTTTATACCCTCTGTGCTCTACTTGCTCCTTGTACAACATGTACACTAAACCGTGATTTGCCCAAGTCTAATTTAGTTGCATTTGCATGCAGAGAGGCATGTTTTAAAGATGCAGTAAACAGAAATTGTTGTGCTTGCTTTCATCAAACAAAAAAAAAACAAAAAAAGGAAAGAAAAAAAAAAAAGAAACTGGGTTGTTCCCATGACCACAAACCAGCATGAAACCAAAAGCTGGAGCAGAGGAAACTGACATAATTATTAATTAGTCAATATTACTGAATGGAAAAAGTCTGCCTTTGGTTTCCTCCCTTGAGCCTAATCGAACACAGCCAAGACGAAGCTAAGCTAAACAACACCATGCAGTTAATCTCCAGTGCCATACTCTTCAGATGCTGATAATGTCCACGGGTTTTAAGCGAGCGAGAGGGCCCATGTTTTTTAGATTTACTTGTTTGCTGTTGTTTGCCATCTTTAAGTGGTCTTTTATTAAAGCCAGCCATCTTCCATGGTGCCCTAATGCATTTCACTATTCCAATGCTAATGACGCCCTAAGAACACATTATTCAGCATTAGTTTAATTTCCCTTTGAGCCCCAAATGGCGACAAACTGTCTTGTAACCATTAGAGTTTTAACGTGCGTACGGCACGCCACCCGCAAACCATCAGACAACGTGGCGCAAAAGACAGTGGAGGTACTCTGAATTACTCATCAGGAGTAGGATAGCTCAAAGGAACAGCTTGTATTTTTGTCTAAACAAAAAACAGTTGCCATCCTGGTAAATATTCGCAGACACTACCTTGTGGAAAACTGCCATACTCATGAAATGAGAGGAAGTTGGAAGAAAGATGTGCAGCAGGTCTACCTGGCTGCTTGGAAACTTAACATGTCAAATGTAAAGTCAATCTGTGTTGTTACATCATGTGACGTTCTTCTTCGGTTAACATGAATGCTGGAGAAGTTAATGAAAAAATGCTATGCATGCAGAATATTCCTGGACGAACTGCACCTCTGTGTTACTGCCGTTTTGAGCACGTCTGGTTATTGTGTAAGTGTGTGCGTGTATCTGTGTGCCGTCTCTGGACTCCCTACTGACCTGCTGCTTGGCTACAGACAGATAGAGTGGAACTTGCCATATTACTGTTCTTACCCTGCCATCTGCTGGCTCACATCATTCTAGGCCCCGGCTGCCTCCATCCCTCCATCATAACTACACCCCCTCCCTCCCTCTCGCTCACGCACACGGGCATCTATTCAGGTTCTCTCTTTTTTCTCTCTCTCTCTCTCTCTTTCTCCCCATGTTTCTCTCCTTTGCTAAGTTTATCTTTGTCTCTTCCTTTATTCCTCATTTCATCGGTGCACAGAAGCCCCGTCTGCCCTCCGCGTCCCCTCACATCAAGTCTGCTCGGAGACAGGAAGCTGGGGAGCGAGCGGCGATGGAAGGAACTAAAGGCGAGCGGCGGGCAATTGTTATCGAAAAATAAGCATGGTGTTTGAAAGGGATTTTAATTGAGGCATTTGTTATATTTGAAAAGGTGAACTCCCGAGGGGATGGAGGGAGAGAAGCTGCGACCCTATTCATATCCTCAGACATTCATAAAGAATGGCATCTTTTGACTTTCCCCGTTAAAACCGTGCAACCTTAAATGGCCTAAATATAGTGGAGGGGGGGTAGACACGGTAATTCTCCGCACCTTGGGGGGCGCCGGCAAAGTATGGGGTGGTGGGATATGTCCGAGGACTCCAATTAATTGAGAAGGAGGGTCCAACCACCCAAAATAGAGAAATACGTCCTTCCTACCGTCCCCCAAAGGAGATGTCAATCTATCTGTGTTCTTCCTCCTCGGTCTGCCTGATTTTTAATTTTTTCCTCTTTTCTTTGTCTCCATCATCTGCCCATTTCTATCTTTAATTTTGTCCTCCCCCCACCCCTGTCATTCCATCTCTATGAAGTAATTATCACATTAATAATGCTTGGGCCCGGTGATTGTCCAGCTAAGACCAGCTGTCCGGTTTGTATTTCCACAGCTTAACTTGGAGGAAGTCAACACAGCGTTCATTTGTTGTTGTTTGGTAAGGTCAGCTCTTTACCAGCCCCGCTTTCAGTGATGCAGACGGCCCCTGGTGTTTTCTTTACTATGTTTTGACTGTGTCCGCCGAGTTAAACTTAGACTCTAAGTTTATTGCAAAGTTATTGTACATGGACAACATCTCGAGGCAACGTGCTGTGGGTTTGTAGCTTTTTGTCTTTGCACTTTCTTTCCAATTTCACCCTGCTGTTAAGATCTCTGTCCCGTCGGAGGGCGAAGCTGCTCACGTGCGCCGTTACGTATTGACAGCAGTCGTCAACCTGTCAATTGATGCCTTACCCAGTTTTGCTGTGAATAAATGACAAAGTCTTTCTGCATTATTAGGGAAAAGGTTTTATACGCTTTGGGAAATACCCCGAGGCACTGTTCTGTGTAAGCATCCTTAATGATTTATGCAATGTAACTGAAACCAAGGCAGCATCCTTGATGATCAAGTTATAAAACTTTGTTGGAACTCGTTGAAAGATATTTATCATCAATCTTCATTTTTCAGAGTCACAATATCAAGGCTTTTTTTTGGTAAAAACTCATGGCATGAACATGATGTAAAATTTGGGGACAGACACTTGTTAGTAACACACAGCATTTATTTTTATATGTTTTTGATGTACAGATTAAAAATAGAGTCATTCAGAAAAACAAAAGGGAGGCCCCAGCTCAAGAAGCAGCTATAACAACTACGCTTAACTCAACGACCACTTGGGTGGAAGAACTGGTTCAGTTCAAGAGTGTGAGCTGTTGTCACTAATCTCCTGAAAGATTGTTCAGTCTCAGAGCTGCTTTCATGTCGGATGAGATAAGGCATGTTCAGCTTCATGACTGAAGTCTGACTGGTTAAGTGGCGCCATGTCAAACTGCAATGTGAAATGAAATAATTACAGTTGGCCTTATGAGGCCTGTGGAGGATAGGTGTTGTGTAGAGTAATGTTTGCAAATCACTCGATCCAGATACAAATACGTGCAGACATACACGCGCAGATATTCCTCCGGATTTACAAAATCCCCCGTAACATCGCTGATAATAACCACTGCTCAGTCATGATCACTTTGAAAAGCGTCGTGTGCATTTATTGAAATCTTTGCCAAATGAAATTTGACGCATTTCATTTTGACTTTTACAATCAGCTATCAAACTCTGACTCAAAGAATCAAAAGCACGTTGTCCAACTCCGACATCCACCAGAGGAATGTTTGCCTAATGTTGAGCTGCATGAACGTGAAAAACTGTCGGCTGAGTTTTAAATGAATGTTATCATCATTTTAGTTGCCCATCATTTGTTTTGGCTAATACGATCTTCTATTATCAAAGAAGCACGTTCTTAATAATGCAACAAGGTGCAAGCATAATGACGAGCATGACACACACAAAACCGCCTCTAATTCCTTCCACTTTGTGCATGTTGAGACACAGACGCACACACCCTGAAACACACAACAGCGTTTCAACAATTCATTTGTGTTACGATTACACACCTCAAAGAGAGATTAGTATTATGTTAATTATTTTAATTATTGTTGGGGGGGGGGGGGGGGGGGGGGGTTCCCCAATAAGTGGTGTGATGTGTACAGCAAGACCAGGTGCAACCGCGATGTAATGGCTTTAATACAAGACTATTCCGAAAACAAGCTGCTAAACTGGATTGCACAGCAGCACTCATTTGCAATAAAGGCACATTTCTAATATCGGAGCGCACGTTCTGAGCAAGTGACCAAGTTGAGGTGTGATCTGTTATTTAGACAGGTTGGATGCACTTCCTCACAGCCTGAAATTTCCCCCGGGGGCTCTCCTCCATTTCTCACTGTCATGGATTTGAATCTTTTTACCACTGAACTCTCACAATTACTGAACATTCATCACCTGCCTACCTTCATAGCCACCTAGATACTGTATGGAAACCAGAGATATGGGACAGGCTGATGCAGTCAGGAATACCAAGTAACACTGCTGCTAACACATTAATGAACTCTCATATCGTAGGATGGCAGAGGAGGGTTTTTTTTTTTCATGTTTTGGTGAGCATGTTTTTCCAGCTGTGTAAAATTTTGAAGAAGTTTGATCTCCAATATTTATCTTCAGTTATTGAGTGTTGACATTGCACAGGAGAGATTGCTGAGTCGAATATTTAAGCGAGTGAGATGCTTTGACCTACTTTTAATGTTAGTTTTATATACTGCTGAATTGTTCAATTCCTATGTACATCATGAACTAACGATACGATGTTATATGCTTTTGTCTTTTGAGCGCTCCATGTGGCAACATGTTGCAAAAGCACACGACACATTAACATGAGGCACTTAGCAATGTTTGCTTGGCCAAGCTGCAGATATATTCTGTGGTATAGAGCAACCTCTAGTGATCGTGACAAATTTAAGAGTACTGGATATTTACTAGAAGAAGACAGAAAATCTGAATTTGTGGGAGGATAATGGTGATTGAATGGATCAATTTAGGAATCAGTGATGTAAACCCTCCAGAGTTGGTGTGTTATACCAAAGTCAGATGTTTTCATGCACGTTGTGTTCATGAAAAACATATAGGTTTGTTTCCTGAGCTAACGTTACATTGAATCATCCTGCACTAAATAATTACCATATTTATTCATGTATGGATACAGACAGACATCTTCTAATGATGAGTTAGTCCAACAGATTGGAAGTGAAAATCTTTGTCTATTTGTATCAATTTTTTGTGCTGGTTTTGCCATAATGGTGGAATAAGGCAATATTGTAATATTACAAATGAAATGCATATCAGTAAATGGCTCACTAGTTGGCAACGGTTTTACCTTATTCTGCAGGAAGATTACTTCTTTTCTTACAAAAACATTTAAGATGAGATCATCCAATATCTTTAATATAATGTATTCCTGTCTTCACTTTCTTAAAAAAAATGATATTGTTTCCATGGCTTTAACTAAAATATGAGTATAATTGACTCAATTTTAGGCGCATGCCGGTAAAGCAGTTCAAAAGGAGCTAAACTGGCTTAGAATATAATCACATTTCTTGTGTAGAAAAAGAAGAACGCTGTCAAAACAAGCATGCAATATTGTCTTGAGCTGAAGTGCACTGGGGTCCATAGTGACCCAAATGAGATAAATTTTGACGCAGTGATTTTTATTGTGTACAGGTTTTTCATATACTGTCCGTCATTTTTATTATGTGATTCATTTTTCTTGGGGAAAAAAAAAATAGAGGAATCCTCTGCGCTGTAAATCCTCAGAACTCAAATGATCTTTGGTAACATGCATATCTGGAAATAACCGCGATGACTTATCACCAGGTACCACTGTATATCCATGCAGCTTCCCCTTCATGAATAAGGGGGTCTGCGGGGTGAGACTATTTGCCCCTGTGGCGCTCCCTGTCACCCCCTCCAGTCCCTTGTGTTACTCACGCTCACTTGTAGAAGTCCCTTAACACTAACCCAGAAAGCATAAATATATTATAATCTCATCACCTGTCCATTTATACAGGTGTCACCCTGCCTCGCAACTTGATTTCCAGGAGGGCAGCAGTTTTTCCTGTGGCGACGATTGAAGTCACAGCATTATTATCAGGCAAAATGTATTCATGATAGCAGTGGTCCGAGTGCCCTGTGGGCTTTGTAATATAATACCAGACCTCTTTATCAAATTTAACAGTTTATTGGAAACAGCTTGTACACATGATTTAGGCACCAGGCTCTGCGGCAAGGCTCCGGGTAGCCTCCTCTCACACACACACACACACACACACACACACACACACACACACACACACACACACACGCAACACACACCCTTAAACGCACTCACACAGCCACATGATCAAAACTCACAAACACCAGTTCCCACTGACTGTCAAACACGCACACATTTAATCACACATCTCCGTCCTCCTTCACCTCCTCCACAGAGCTGCAGTTCCCGTCTTCTCTCCATCATATCTAATGCAAATCTCTCGCTGGATGAGGCAGCGTTTTTCTGTCGAGGGTCTTTTGTGTGTTTGTTTTCTCTGAAGAGCAGCGCTATAGCTAAAGCGTGACGTGACAAATGGACTTTGTGCCCCGCAGCCAGATTTAAGTGATAGGTTACTGAATGGTAACTACCCTCGTATCTCATTTATACATGCACATACACACAGACTGTTTGCGTATGTGTCTTGTAAATAAGGATGCAAGTTGAGACTCTTAAAATTAAATTGACCTTCATATTTCAAAAAAAGAAAAGTAAATCTTCCTTCGTTTTCTTTAGATTAGCAGCTTGTTTTAGGAAAGGAAGACAAACATTCAAACTGGATTTTTTAATGATTATACAATACTTATATTAAAAAATTCTAACAAAAATGTTCTTTGAGTGTAATTAGATTGAAGATTTAGGCCTTTTCTTTTACCGTTTAGGATAGGATCATTTAAGGTAATAATAGATGTTCCTATCTTTATGAAAACTCCAGAAACCAATTAAATCCAACACATAAACTCCACAGACACAATATCCTCACTCTAAATAGTCTCCCTCTCATCCTTAAGGTCTCCTATGAGGACGGTAAATAGAAACCATCAGTTGACCAGCTAATGATTTAAAGGGATGGTCAGAGGTCAGACTCAGCTATTAATGATCCCTTTTAATAAAAAGCATGCGCGAGGATTCATCCAATCGGAGCGCGCCGAAGTCACCTGGGGCCTCCATACGATCTGTCTGTTTGAGATTACGCTGAGAAAGAACAGAGGCTGAGAAATCAGACGTTTCTGTACGAGCGTGTATGGAACAGATTGGTGATGATCTTTTGAACGCATGTATGTTGTTCAAATGTGCACTCATTACTTGTTAATTTGATTTTCACCTTTACGTAGGTTCTTACCACGCAAATCCATTCATTTGGTGCACTTGTAGAAATTTCGTATGAAATCAATGTTCAGCTGAGCTCGAGACGTTTTCCTTTATCCATTCGACTGCATTACTGAAGTAACTACGTTAATCCTTCTTTATCAATACCTTTGGGTAAATTGCACTGAAGTTTTTCTAATATAAATACTTTTATAATGCACCAATGCAAATAGGAAGATCAAATATGAACAAAGAGATTTTTAAAACCTCCCAGAAAATCTCAATCAAAAGTAAATATCATCCATGTATAGGTAGAATGTATTTCTGAACAGCTGCATTGGATTGTGTACATACGTTTCCTAGACGTGTCCAATAAAATGGCCAGTGGGTGTATATAATACATTTAGTTCAAATAATACATGTTCTTCATTTTTACATTGTGTTTATAGTATAGTCTATTCTCATAGTCTAAACTGTTGCTTGAGGTTATCTGTGTAAAAAATTAATACAATGTATTTCTGAAATAAACGGTGGTGGATGTGGCCAAAAACTAGCAGTGACAAGAGGATATGTTTACTTCATGTGACACTTGCACCTTTAGAGTGAAAAAAAAATAAAAATCCTTACTTCAGAATAAATAAATAATAAATAGAAAGAACAATGAAATTTCTAAATCTCCAGATGTACCAGACTCCAGCCTCTGGATATAAAAGTTAACACTCAAGCCTGCTCAGATTTGTTGGCAAAATTGCCATATTCAGAATAATGGCTTAAAAATATTCCTGGCGTGCCTCAGCTAAACGGTTTTTGATGTGTTTATTGCAACTGCTGAGCTTTATGTGTAAACATTTATTAATCCTTTCATCTCTCCCCCCTCCACAGTAGCTGACTGTATGACGGAGGTTATCTGTACAACGAGGGATGAGCTTCAAGCGTGACTGACCCAAGACCGCTGTCTGTCAAATGTAATCTTTGTAAATTGTGAGTACATGCTCTCTTTGCTTTTGTCTTGTTTTCAATACCATTTTCTCCCCTGTCTCTCGTATTTTGTTTTATACTAGTCCTGCTGCCTCTGACTAAGGCTCCCATCAGTCCTGTGGAAGTTAATTATGGGAGCCAAGCTGTTGAGAGGTTGAGAAAAAGCTTCTTTTTTTTTTTTTTGTGCCTGAATACTGGATATACACCAAGTCTGGCAACGCCACCGAGCATTGTCTGTCGTGATAAAATATGGACGGAAGTGCTGCTAGGCAAATCGTTTATCAGCCAGGTTTAGCATGCACATGTTAAAATGAAAGACTGCGCTATCTGCATAGGTTGTGTGAGCTTAGTTTAGTGTAGCCAACACCGTTTGTTGTGTATAAATGGCGTGCTGGCTGTCGCCCCTGTGGGACGTGATCAATCACACATTGCCTGCTTTGCTCTCTAACAGCTATGGGCGAATCTATTCAAAATATTCAAACTAACATTTCAGTCTCACCTTAACTGCATGCTTTGATGCTTTGTACTTTCTGCACCTTTGTTTGGGCGTCGAGGCAACATTGTTAAAAGCCTGCGATCCCCGTGTAAATAATCAGCACATTTCTGAACAGTTTAAATTATCTCTGAACTTCCGTGGCACAATCCAGAGGACCTGACCCATTTAGTACTTTAGCACTAATGGTCTATTATGATAATTAAATCTACCATATTTCTTCAAACCCGGACAAGCCATTACATGGAGCGTGAGCTGGCATGTTTGCTCTGTTACAAAGCGGCCTTTAAAATGACTGCATGCTCAGTTTAGTCTCCCATTCCCAATTTGCCTTAATGAGCCAGTTTAAGCTGTCAGACACTGAGAGAAAGGAGCGCTGATAACTGTCAGTCTGTGGTGAGCGTGGAGGGGGGGAGACAGGGATGAAGGGATAAATGGAGGGAGGGAGGGAAAGAGAGAGAGAGAGAGAGAGAGAGAGAGAGAGAGAGAGAGAGAGAGAGAGAGAGAGAGCGAGAGAAGTTTAGGGAGGCGCAGAAAGGTCAGACACAGATTACACTGGTAGTCACCAGAGCTTCAGGCTGAAAGAGAAAGAACAGGATGAGAAGCAGGGCAGAGAAGTCCGTCTGTTAACGGCTCGCGTTCAAAACATTTAATCCGTTCAAAAACATCGAACATCAAACATCACGTCAATCTTTCACGGAGAGCGGGGAGAGACAAAGCCAACAAGGTGTAATAAATCTACATACCACTTTAAATTCACTTTACCATAGCTTAATGACTTAATCATTGACCGAAACAATGTCATTCTCATTAAAAAACTATATTCCCAGTGTTTTTTTGTCAATTTAAACAGGAGACCTTTAGTACATGGCTATTAACAAGTAATCACAAGAGGTGCAATAATGAAGAATGCCCTTCATTTTGCAGAGGGCAAGGTAGACACCGGTGTCCAGCCCTTGTCTTCAGAGGAAAATATGGAGGGAACTTAGGTGTTTGATGATGCGTTTAATTCACACAGGAATACATTAATATGATAGTCAGCGGAGCGGCAAAGCCCTCAAGTAAGGTTCTCTCATTAGTATGTTTCTCTATTTCTTTTTTTAATTATTCAACAAAAAAATGAGGAGCTGCATGACAGATGTATTGGCTGTGTCAAGAAGGAATGATTTGAATTTGAATTGTGCATAAAATCGCGCAATTACGGGGGGGGGGGGCTCATTTGTGTGTGTGAACAAAATATTTGCCTCTAATGAGTATTGCCTCTGAAGCAGGAGTCAAACGGTGGCGTGTATTTTAATGCAATATTTATTCTCCTTTCAAGGATCTCGTCACATTTTGGGTATTTGAATGTCATGAATGTTAAGTGTTCCAACAATATATGAAAGTACATCAGCGTGAGTATGAACAGTGACCTAATAATGCAGCGCGATGAGGGGGACCAGACAGAGTCTGCCATTCCTCTGCCTTCCTCTGACTTCAAAAGCATACCATTCAGTGTGTGCAATGCCCCGTACGAGCATGACGCGCACACCAGTCATTCTGAGTTCTTCTCAGTAGCCTATTATCTCACTTCACTATTGTCACAAGTGGCTGGTGAGGCTTTCAACTGATTTTTAAGGTAACACCTGATCTGCACACACACACACACACACACACACACACACACACACACACACACACACACACACACACACACACACACACACACACACACACACACACACACACACACACACATACACACACACACACACACACACACACACACACTCACACACACACACACACACACACACACACTCAAACACACTGGGTTATTGTCTAATGGGCTCTGCTTTGAGAGAACACAGGAGCCAAGTGTGTGGAACCATGTTAGCTATTGTTGGTTATAATTCAAAGGAGAAAATCAAGTTTTTATGAAAAAAAAAAAAATCAACACCTGCAGTAACAACAAATAAATTCGGCTTCTTACTAAAACAACTTCAAAAATCAAAAAGTTGTGAAAAGTTCAACAAACAAAGTGTGCATTCCTCTTTTTACCTGTCGTGGCGAGGCAGGATTTTTACACTTGGTTTGAGATCGTTGCTTACAATAACGTGGCCTCTTTTCAAACCTGTGGGCTTTTCACTCACTGTCAATATTATCTCTCACTAATTTCCTTTCACACAGTTAACCACTCTGGGCTCCACTGCTTTGACTTGAGGTTAACACCAACCTCCTGCTAAAGGTTAGGCAGGTAATTCATTGCTTGATTAGGCCCACTCTGCAATTAATCATGCTTAAAAGCGTCCCCCTCACACAGTGATAATTCAGGAATGATGATTAATGAAGGCGTCAGATATTCTTCACATCCTTCTCCTTGTTGGGCGGCTGCATTAATGTGGGTCACGTCTGTCAGCGAACACAATGAGAGTTTGTGTGTAACAATTATACACAAACTCTCTCTGTCTCACTCTCTCACTATCTCTATTTTATTGGTTTTGTTTATGTTCCTGTGTCTTCATCCCTCTTTGAAAAGCCATCTGTACTGCGGTGGAAGCAATTTCTGGGAACCGGCACGCATCAAAATACAGGTGCAAGGTCGAGAGGACGAGCGGCGCACCTTGTGGGCATGAGGGGACGACGCGCAAGACAGTTGCGTGTCAGTGATTGTTGAGTCAATTAATTATTGAACTTGGCAAGAGATCAATCGTTCCAGTAAGGTGATCCCATTTCCAACTGGCAGCATATTGAGACAGTAACCTATGACAATATTAATCACTAGCACAACAGCAGGCTAATTCCCACATGTAATTAGTCTACATTTTAATTCATTGAAAACTAGCACTTTTCTAAACTCGCTTAATTATGTACTTACACTTAATTATAGCCCCCCCCCCCCCCCCCACCACCACACCCCACCTTGTCCCGTCCCCCTCCCCAGTTTGTTTTCGGTGCCACAGATGGAAAAACATATTTATTTTGGGGAGGAAGAGATAAAATAAAAACTCCACCTGGGAAAGGAGCGGCAGGTCTCTGCTGAGTTGTGCTGCGTCTGGTAGGAATTTACTGGATTAGCTCAGTCACAAAATGTGAGATGAACCACATTGTCAATCACCCTCAGGGCAGAGCAAGAGAGGAAGAGCTGTCAATCAAAGCGGGTCTTCAATCGTCCCATTCACATCGCCTCCTGGAATCAGTCTCTCCCGCTGACTGCTCTTTGACATTTCACGCACTGGGGCCACGAGGACGGAGAGGAAAAAACATCCTCAGATCCTCCCTTCTTTCTTTTCTTTTTTCTTTCTCTCTGTCAGTCTGTCCTCAATCTTTGTGCCGCGGCGGCGGCCGTGCGTTTAAAGTAATGACACTGTTCATTTAGTGTGAGACAGAGCAATAGCTGTGAGAAACAACTGTAAAGCAGTGAAAAAGTTGCAGTGACTCTTTGAGTGCGATGACAACAGGCCGTGCTGTGGAACATAAGACTAAACAGATCGGACTTGGACAGCGAGCTGACGTATTGTTTTCATTCAGATGAAGAAGTTAGAATATTCCACGGCAAGGTTGAAAACCTACCACGTCCCTCCGCGGCGCCACTTTTGTGCGACTTTTCATGAGGTGCATTATGAAATTCACCCCACACTCATCAATAAAATACATTTGCCGAAACTCGAGCAATAAACGTGCTCCACTTACAGAGTCCATGAAAAAAAAAAAATAATAAAAATGAAAACAGAAACAGCATCTAAAAACTGCTAATCTGCTGAACAGATAATACCTTCCTCTCCTGAAACAGACTGCAGGATGAAAAATCTCACTGCAGTTTGTTGTCGTTTTGATGATTTTTTTTTTTCTTCTTCTTCTCTTTCCTCTAGTTTGTATTCCAGAGCAGTCGCCTTGCTCCGAGTGAGGTATACAGAGTCATTGCTCTTTTGGCTCCAGCCCTGACACCTCCTGCCCTCAAGTGTGGACTCCTTAGCCGCGATCTGATCAGCATCTTTATAGTTTATCAGCCTTGGGGTTCAATTTTGGCTTGGATGCTTTTACAAATGAACGCAATCACTGGTGAGCCTTCGCATCCTGATTGCATTGAGAGAAGCGGGTGTAGGAAAGTTTAGTGGATTACCGTGCCACTTGAGGATGGAGCACAAACACACTGAGGCAGCCACAGAGGGGGCTGCCTGTGCCTCCCACCCCTGCCTGGGCTATTGGCACTCGCTGCTTGTACTCCGTCTTATTTCACTAAAATAATATAATTGTCTCCCATCTTATTGCTTGTAAAGCCATCTTCTGTCCGCAGGCGATGTGTGTGATCAATGTACTATCTAACAGAATCAATTCTTCTAGGAATACCTTGTGTTTGTGAAATGATCCCAGGCAGCTGCAGCAGAAGACGGGGCTGAAAGTGGGATCCTATGGTACTGGGATTAGTTTAGCGACTTGGACCCTCCAGTTTACGCTGAATAGCATGGCTCTTTGCCCATTTCTCATGTTGTTCACAATGTGTGTGTGTGTGTGTGTGTGTGTGTGTGTGTGTGTGTGTGTGTGTGTGTGTGTGTGTGTGTGTGTGTGTGTGTGTGTGTGTGTGTGTGTGTGTGTGTGTGTGTGTAAAATAGGCTTCTCGGGGAATTCACATTCACATTACCAGTTATGTGCATCATCCCTTAAACATCTTCTAAGCAGTTTATTCCACTTGTAACTGGTACAGCACCGGGCCCCTTGAGATGTTTCTGCCTCGCTGGAAAATGGTGGTAAATATCATGTCATGTGTTGCATGGTCTAAAAGAAAATCCTTTTTATTTTAATGGAAAAAAAGTGTATTAGTTTGTTTGAATGACTTGAGGTATTTATTTCAGTATTATGTAAGTGATGAGGTTGTTGAAGATTGCATGTGTCGGTACAGTTAATACCCGAGTTGAAAGAAAATTAATGGTTAAACACAATTCATCTTTTTGCTTCATGTTCATGTTTTCTGTGCACTTAATATCAGATAAAACAAACCCCTCCAAATTTGACACAAACGAAAGGAACATTTCTGACTGCTGCACAGGGCCCACCAGATCACACCCTAATATATCAATTATTAACTCATTCCCAATCTTGATTACCAGTTCCCAGTGTGCACCCTCCTCGAATCGTATGACTTAACAAATGAATTAAGGGACAATATCATGCAAAAAAAAAAAAATCATTATCTGTGAGAAACTGTGGGAATAGACCCCCGAAGGAGTAACGAACGAGAGCAAGAGAGGAAAATTGAGGAGTGGGATCAAGCCAAAGGGAACAATTTTGGCAGTTGAGCGATCGTTGAGGAAAGTGCTGTAGCTTTCTGTCATAGTTGCATGTTTTTGAAGATCTACCGACCGGAATGACGGCGGATATTAACACACGCAAAATTATGAAACATGAAGTCTAATATTTGAGAAGCCCTAAGAAGGCCCATGATTGACATATTGAGCATGTTTTTATAATATGGTGTAAACTACTGGCTTGGCAAGCCTTTAGCAAGAGCAGTATCTGGGTTAATAAGCATGGAGAATTTCCCAGGAAGTACCGTAGCATATTGAGTTACTTCTGCGCACTCCAACAAAAGGCACACTATGCAAATTCAGAAGTGCTTTAGCAATTGTCATTCAGTTGTTTAGTCCTGCGGTTTGATTCAATTTAGGGGAAAACAGCAATGCCAAATTGTGTCTTTCGATAACATCGCTGCAATGATTGAGTTATGTGTTATTGCATTTGTGACTGGAGTTCCGTCTGTTCCTGCAGTCTGAGCTTTTACCTGAGAACAGCCAGAGAAGTCGGGTCCAAAATCCTTTCATTTCCTTTGTAAACCACATGTCATGTCCTATATTAGGTGGATAAAGGACGTATGTGCCTTGTTGTCTGCGCACCTTAGATCTGACTTGAGATTTGGCCCCCTGTTTTTTTTTGTCATTTTCATCCCTTTCCTCTTCTCTGTTTACTTTCTTGCAGTCTCATCCTCCCGCATCTTGTTTTGTCTTTTTTTTTTTTTCTCTATCTCCTCTCTCTCCTTCCCTCCATCCTACGGGGCTCTGCATCGTCCCGAGTCCGTTCTCTGAGTAGCACAGGAAGTGAAACTGTAACACAGAGTTCACTGGTAATTGGCCACGGTCACGCTAACCAAACAGGAAGGAATCTGCAACTGATTAGAATTCTTCCTCCTGCAATAATACTCCCCCCCCGCCATACCCACCGCCACCCCCGCGCCCCCGCCACCGACCACCCCCTTCCCCACCCCCGCAAAATTAATTACATTCGTGGGTCTATTCCCACTATTGGTTTTCCTGTTTTGAAGCTGCATTATAAAGGGACAAATCCCAAGACAACACGGCCTTGCTCGTTTTTCAATTACAGAGAGACGGGCTAAGTCATAAAGGGCCGAGGAAGCACAGGAAGGCATCCATCCATCCGTCTCTCCATCCAGACAGGGACTTACCAGCTGGTCCGAGCAGTCAGCAAGCAGACTGCTGAATAATCTCTTTGTGACTCATCGTCAGACACCGGCCTACAAACTTCTCCAGCTGAAAATGTGTTTCTTTCAGTACGTGAGCCGATTGAACTTTTAGTGTTAATGGTCCAAATTTAATGTTCTATATTCCTTGATGTCACACAATTGAACACCGGCGAATCTGTGAGAGAGATGAAGAAAAAAAAAAAAGCAGCTGCAGACCTTAAGATATGTTTTTTTTCTTTATTTCTCACTACCGTTGTAATATTTGCACGGTGACGCCTGCTTGCAGTTTCCATAATAAAACACCCACAAAGTTCTGCATGTTTTAATTCATCTACAGTGTAGACAAAACTTCAAAAACATTTACACTTGAGAATATCCGCACATAAACCCATTAAATATATTATATTCACGATGACTGTGGAGAGCAAAATGGCATCAGCACCACGGGAGCTAAACACTTTACCGTCCGTTTCTGCTGAAAATGTTCAAACGCCTGTGTGAACGCTGCCCACCTCAAATCCGTCTGGTGGTGCGTTTTTGCGCGAGCACATTGCTTGATGTAACGCGCTCATTGCACGAAAAGAGGTTGTATGAATACAAGAACAGCAGGACGCAGCGGCGCACTTTCAAAATAAAATGAAAATAAAATTGCGGAGATACATTTTCATCTCATCTTCTCTGAGAGGAGCAGAAAGCCAAGCGCTGCTTCAAAAATAAATGAATGCCTAACAATGTTTTTGATGTCCTATATTTAAATTTGTACGGTTACTTACATTACTCCTACTTCCCTGGTCTTGGAACTAATCCGATTGATATGGAAATGGGGTGCTCTGTTTCATGACAGAGTTGGAGAGAGAGAGAGCGAGAGAGCGAGAGAGAGAGAGAGAGAGAGAGAGAGAGGAGTGAATTCCCAGGTTCGCTCCTACTCAAAATGTGCTGAAAACAGATTTTCAGAATCCATAGCTTCATGGTATAGGTTATAAGGGATTACACAAAACACTTAAAGCCTGACAATGGCCCGCTTTTTTTCCACCAACAAAAAAGCCCCTCATGCTGGACACATTCTCCACACTTGAGGGGTTAATCAGCAACTAATTAAGTCAATATTGTGACTGTTTCGGGTGCCGACAACATAAGATCGTAGGCAGTCGTGCCGACATTTGTTTAGTTTGAGTCTTCAAAATTTTCCGCCCGGCCACTTATATAGGCGCATTTAATTTTAGTACTGTTTAAAGCTAAAGAAAAAAAAAAAAAAACACCACAAAAACAAACAATATAACTTTACAAGTGAACAATAAAACTATTTATCTTAAGTCAAATACTATGAAAAAACATAAATGTTTCTGTATAAAAAAATGTTATTACTTTGATTCAATTCTACAAATCTATTAAAATACCATTAAATTTAGTTTAGTTAGTTTGCATAATTCATAGTTCAGCACAACAATTGTCAAACACATTTTACACTGTTGTGGAAACATATTACATCATTGAAATGGTGGCATTAAAAATCAGCCGTTTGTTCTTAAAGCTCAATAACATAACTCACACATGTGGTATGGAGCTACTGTAGCCGCACAGTCAAACTAGTATCTCCAAGCTTCCTGCTCTCTACCCAGGCAAGTCCTTATCTGCTGCAAACTCCCCTTTTTATCTTAAACAGCATTTAAAATCATCACTTACCAATTCCCTTCTTTAGCTAAACAGCCATTCCAGCGTGTGTTGTCTGTCATTGGGGTTGAAAATTGGGGAATGGGCTGGAAATTGGAACCATCGAGGATGCCGTCCTGGAAAAAGAGGAAATCAAAGTTAAATGAGATCATGCATGCCAAGAGAATGTTTAACCAAAGGGCAAAAAGGAAGCTGGAGATAACAGAGAAGAGAAAACCGCTTAATGTTGTGTTACTGCAGTCTGTTTGCAGCCGTGCTTGCTTGTATGTGTGTGCTTTTGCCGGAAAGAGGAGTGTCACTTGTCAACACACATTAAACTATATTTTTATCCGTCTATAAATGTAGATGCAAACTGCTTCTAAAAGCGCACATTTTAACTAAAATGCATGCATTACATTTTTACAGCCTGGAAGGCGTGCGCTGGTACGCACTGGAGGACGTGCACATGTTTTTATAGCCGCGCAGGAATGTGTACGTGCAGCCTGTTTCTGAGTGCGTGCGTGTGCGGATGTGTGCATAGGTGATGATGGGCAACTGCAGAAGTTCATCCCGTGATGCAGCATCAGAGAAATGTTTGAAGTGGTGTGCCGCAAACAATTAATCTTGCGCCTGCGATTGTACTGAGCCTGAGTGATGCAGATTTCCCATGACAAGTTCACTTCAAAAGACTGGATTCCTGCCCCACCCAGAGTGTCTATGGTTAGGTGATGGACAGGTAGATGCTTTGTTTTAACATGAGAGGACATCGGA
The DNA here is from genome assembly GCF_963383615.2 of Lipophrys pholis. Taxonomy (NCBI): domain Eukaryota; kingdom Metazoa; phylum Chordata; class Actinopteri; order Blenniiformes; family Blenniidae; genus Lipophrys; species Lipophrys pholis. The sequence goes on from NC_137648.1 coordinate 9,450,236, forward strand.
GCATCTGGAGCGTAAACGGGTACGAGGGAGGGGAGGGATGGGGAGGGGGGGGGGGGGGGTTCATAAGTTTGTGTTTATGTAATCTACAGACATTGATGAAATACTTACCAACGATCACAATGACAAAGGAAGATGTAGAGCAGACGTCAAGGGGTGTTTTTATTTATACTGTGCAGATAACTGATGAAAGTTAAAAATGTACTTTCCTCTGAGGCACAAGCAGATAAAAGCAATGAGTGAAAAGGTAAAGACAGCACTTGTGTGAATAGATTTGTCAAATTAAATCCAAGAAAGATCTGAAACTGGCTCAGTCAAATCACTGATTATCTGATGGCTGATCAAAATCAGGTTTATCATGAGAACTGTGAAGTCTGTATGATCTGATAGGAGCTTTTCAAATATCATTTCTACAACCTTCTCCCGTGATGGAATCGGGGATCGCAGTGTCGGTTTGTCCGTAACAGACAGGCAGGAATGGAGCATGTCTGGATTATGTTTATTCAGTTTAACTGAGCATTTATCCTGCCAGGTATTTCTGCCAGTCTTTCTCCATGCGTGTGTGTGTGTGTGTGTGTGTGTGTGTGTGTGCTAAAGGAAGCGGAGTGATCACGAGAGAGAGAGAAAGAGAGAGAGAGAGAGAGACAGATGACAGGAGCAAAGTTTCCAGTTCATGAGCAACGAGTGCACTGAGAGGGAAACATGCAGCCAGCCTGCACATGTCAAGGTCAGGACGTTGTTCCAAGGAATGAAGGGAGAGGTAGAGAGAGATACAGATCTCCATGTCACAGACCTTCATGTGGCTCTGAAGTGCTAAAGAACAAAAGACTTAAAACGTCTAACCTTACTGGGTAAACAAAAGGCCTCACAAGTAGATCTCACAAATAAGCAGATAAAAAGATAGTTTTTTGTCCACAACTGTTGTTGTGTGTTGCTGCTTCCATTTAACTTAGAAAGCATACGAAGCTGGAAGAAAAGGAGATTTACAAGACACGAAGTTGTCAATTTTGCACAGGATGATATCATGTGAACAGAATACCTGTGGGTGTGTGCCATCTTTTGAATCATTTGGCGCTATGCTTTATTTCTTAATTCTTATTGCCATGAAACACTTCAGAAAGAATATCAACCCAGAAGCGATATTTTCTGCAAGCAAAAACTAGTTCAAAGAAAGACTTTTTTTTTCCCTCACTCCCCCCCCACAATCCTTAACTTACTGTCCTGGCATCATGTCAATTTCCAATTTGCGATGACTTTTACAAGATTTTTTTTCTTTTTTTTTTTACTGACTTTGTTGCAGCGCTGAAGCCCCCCGGGCCAGCGGTCATATAATTATTATGTGCAGAAAATGATAAGCATGTTTTAAAAGTGAAAATTAGGTTTAATTGTGGTGTACTGTTGCAGTGTGAGCATGAAATCACAAAAGCCAAACTTATGAAACTTTTGCATTATTTAAACAACTTAAGCTCACTAATTTATGTTTAGCATGATTTCCAGTGACTCAGGTTGCTTCGGTATTATTGACTGGTTCGTGTTCTAGTGCAGAACAGGAGTGGGCTGCCATTTCCTCTAGTTTTTCTTATTTATGAACACTATTAATATATACATGAAGGTAATTAACATCATTATTACTTTTGATTTAACTGTTTGGTTTGATGCATTATTTCCACTGATGCACTGACCCTTTTTTTCTCAATAAAGAAAAAAGCCATCACACATTGAGCTATTCGCACAAGATCTGGTGAAATAAATTTTAAAGCGTAAAAAAAGAGTCACACCCTAACCAACCCTCTTAGTCCTTTATGGGAATTGTTGTGACAGAATGATACCCTCCATTAGCACAGACAGAACTTCAGATTTCACTTCACACCCTAAAGTCCACAACTTGTCCGTCAGCTCCAATCAGGGGCACCAGGCCAACGGCAGGAAATAGAAACGAATGTGAGCGGCGTCCTTGGAGTAACCATAACAAGCGCGAGTCCAATTTCCTCCATTGTCACTTTTTGTGGGCTCGCACTCAATGTGCGGAGCAGAGCCGAGAAAAGGACGCCTTGTCGGGGCCGACTACACCACTGGCAGCTCTCCTGCTTGTGTGCAGAGCTGACATCCCGTTTCCTGAGTGAAGTCATTTCCTCGGTAGACGTTCTGCACAAACACACGGCTAATATCCACGAGGAGACGGGGGGGGGGGGGGGGGGGGGGCCGCCGCGCTCGCATTCGGGAGAGCGGCTGACGGCAAACACTCACCTTTAAATTTGATTTCATCCACTCGTCGTGGCGCACAGACAAAAAAAATTCAGTAGCCAGAGTTAACTGGGAAAATATTGAGATAAATAGGTTTTATTACTATTTTCCTCATTATTCATGACAATAACAATACAGCGTTCCCTCACGATGATGGTGCGCGTGTTTGCATGCATCACCGACAAACGCAAGGGTACTTATTATGGAAAGAGTGCGATGATGAATGCATTAAAGCACCTCAAACTTAATCTAAACTGCATTACATGTTGTTTTGAATATACCTCCCTGATATGCCCATCTTTAATGTACTATCAAGTGCAGGGAGCAGAATTGCTTTAGTCTCCAAATTCAGAGCGGCAGAGGGAGAGGGAGAGAGAGAGAGAGAGAGAGAGAGAGAGAGAGAGAGAGAGAGAGAGAGAGAGAGAGAGAGAGGCTTTAAAATACTGTCTCTGAGAAATGCAAAATTTATGAATACCCCCCTCACGTCTCGGCTTGATTTATGTGAAATAATAATACACTATTTAATGCTTAAACATAGCTAGGAGCGATCCCTGGCTATCAAGATGTACAATGGAGTAATGGGGCTGGAAGACAAATCACCTTGTGGACTTGTGATGCTTATTTAAAGGTGCTCAGGCAGATATATTAAACTATATGTAATTGTACACTAACTCTATGCTGTAGGCAGAGGCGGCAAACACAGGAGGAGGCCAGTCATGATGCAGATGGAGTGGTGTAATCAATTTGACTCAAGCATCAGCATCCAGAACACAGAGGAGACAGAGAGGAGCAGGAGAGGAGGGAAGACTCTTTATCTGCTGCATTACCATCCTATTTGGGAATTCACCTTCGCACATATATTCTACTTGTGCAGATAAACTTTAGAATAAAGTGTTCCGAAACTTATTGAAAATGTTCCATGAGCTATTTAGGCTTAAAAAAGGCCCCATTTTCACCACTGAAGAAGAGGAACATGTTCAAACAGAGCTTGTCGTCACTCGTGTTGATTTATGATTCACTGATTGCCCCGTTTAATTAAAGTAAATGGCAACGGCAAAGCCAGGCCAAATTGTCCTGATCTGATGAATTGGCCCCCGTTTTACCACCAAAAGCATGTAGGGTAAATAAACAGGGTAATTACAATGGTAAATGAAGCCTCTGTGTGCGAGCCGTGTGAGCTGGGTGGCTCGCCCAGGATGTGCTGAGGATGTGAACACCGGCGTTCCCGTAACTTTCTTTTATCATCTCACCCCTGTCTCTAAAACCCCGGTCGCGCCAACAAAAACATACTTCCAGGGGCTCAAACACCTACGAGGCGCGCACGCTCTCTATCACATATTCAGTGACACACAAACCACAACTCTCCTCCCACCTCCATCCCGGTGCGTTCATGTACAATTATAGCTGCGGTGATCCACAGGTGTTGAATTCTTCTGGCAAGCCATAAAACATGATATGCATGATTTGTGCAGTCAGCCAGGTCTGTAATTTCATTCTCCTTTTCTTTCATTTTCCCTTCCTGGGCCACACGATCCATTTTCCTGCTTTATGAGAGTGCAGACACCCAGAGAGACTTTCAGGATGATTACATGCCCCGTGCCATGGGGGGTCTGAGGAGCCAACACGCCAGCCTAAGAGCCGTGTCAAACCTGGGTGAAAACATCTATTTGAATAAGGTGGCGAATATTTGAACTGCTCGAGGTGTGTTTCATTTATCCTCCAAGACATTAGCACAAGTGAAACTATCAACTTCCAAACAAGCTATATCAAGTGCCTCTGATAGATATATATTCTGATCTACTTAGGAATTTAAAATATGCTCCTATTATCCCCCTTGCCCAGGTGCGCAGGAGCAGCGCTGATTTAAGACCAGGACACGAGCCCTCATGGTCCTGTGAGTGTCTGGCAAAATAAATCAGGCATACCTCACGTGGCTCATGTATTTAAGGCGACGCTCACACACACACACACACACAGGCAGGCCTAGTGTCACAGTACGTGGGTTGGTCTGTTGGCAGAGAACTGCGATGTCCTCCAGGGGAAACTAAACAAACTCTGTCTGCTACTTTCACAGCACTGCCTAAACGTGATCAGGATGAGAGGTAGTTCCTCCACTGCGGACTTATCCAAACACACACCGCGGATTATAGTCTTACACATGCACACCTACAGTAGAAACGCCAAAGGAAGAAAACTATAAATTGAATTTGTACATATTAAAACTGAGTCATTATTATAATCCAATCTTAGACTCGCATAGGCGTATTTCTAATATTACTCTGAGATTCACCATGGCTTTGCCGTTCTTATAAACATAATTATAATATCTATGTAAATAAAGCTCTCTTGTGGATTTGGAATTAGGCTACATGTGTAAACGGGAGTATAAGGATAAATGAATGTGATATGGAAACAGGCCAAAGAGCTGAACTCTGCATTTTGCACAAGTGTGTTGTTTTCGCAAACCTGTCAGCTACAAGAACTCCTATAGCTTCAATCTACAAGGAAATAACATTCAGACATAAAGTGCAGCATTAATCCTGGCGTGTGATTGACATTTCATATCTGTGACAATACTCCAAATAATTAAAAACAAAAATCTTGAAAGGTAATAGCTTCTCAAATCCATTAAGTAGTTAAAGGTTATGAGAAAAAACTAGATTATTGCTCACAGCAAAACTCCTAATTAAATGACACTACGTAATTTGTTTCTCAATCCCATTCTCTTCATAAGCACAGTGCAGGTTAAATGAATGGGCAATGAAACATGCGTGTCATTTACCATCACTCTGAAGGAGACAAGGAAAAAAAAATATCTTTTTCAACACCCCCCCCCCTTTATTTTCTGTGTGTATGTATTAAAGTAAAAGCGAGTATGGTAGATTGGATAAGCAGACACACAATTCCTGGTAAATTGTTTGCTTAATTACTTCTTTCCTTTTCTTCTAAGCACACTTGCAAAGAGAGATGCTTCCCCCTCCTGGCTGCTCATAAGAAGTCAAAGGCTCCTTGGTCTCCTGTGTTTCCCTTCAATGACACCTATTCACTCTGTTACACCTGCTTGTCTTTGTGAATAATTCAACAATTCAACTTTCAGTTCATTTCCATCACCACCTTTGTTTTGTCTGTATAAAGCTGCAATTCTTGATTTCCCTATTCACAGAAAGTGAAAAAGGTTCCCTTTCATGCAGCGTGAACATTGCAAACATATTGCATGAACCAGCCCAGTAAACACATAGAGCCACTCACGTGTCCGTCACATCCAAACAAACACAAAATCACTGAAAATCTTAAACACCAATATCTTTATGTGAGAAACTAGAAATGTGTTCCTTTTTAAAAACGTATGCAAATGTGTTGAATTTCTATATCTTACAACTGGCCAAACAGCTTATTGACCTTAGTTAATCCTTTTCCAGAAAATCTCTCATTCTACTTCGATATTGTAAAGTTTTTAAAGTTGCGACTTATTTGACGAACTAGGTAACTGTGTTGTCACTCCCCCCTCTAACAGTTTGGTCACGTTAAGTGAATCTAAGAGGTGCGACCTATCGGGCACCTCTTGCCCTCTGATGACAAACAACAGAATGAACCACGATGGCTGGTCTGTCTCTGCTCTCTGGCAGGAAGGATGGAGGATGGAGGGAGAAAGTGAGGAGGTGGAGGGAGGGGTAGGGGGAGAGGAGGTGGGGGGGGGGGTGTGTGGGGTGGGGGGATTGGGGTGGGGAAAGGGGGGGGGGGGGTGTAAGAGCAGCAAGCCAAGCAGATCAAAGAAAATAACATGGGAGAGGATATGAGTGCTTTGAGAAGTAATATAGCCGAGATAGCATCTGTTTTCCGTAGCATGCAGGAGGCTTGAGACAAGCTCAGGAAAAAGACAACGGAGAGTGAGTGCACTTTAGCTGAGGATAAGACCAAACACAAATGGGTTATTAAGAAGCTCTCAATGTAATATCTGGCTGACATTAAAGTGTCTCTTTTGAAATGATCCACGGCTAAGGATGGAGGGCTTCGCGATACGGATGGTGAATAATAAATAATAGGAGGGATCATTATGAGGGTAGGATGTTTGTTTGAGTGGATCTGTGTTTCCTGGAGAGAGATTAAAGAAAGAAAAAGGAAATGTCATCACTCCTTTATGGTGAGACAGTTTACTGCACCCAAGACTCAACAAGTCCTTTAATGAGTAAACTACACGTGACCAGCCTCCTAATGCCAGCTTTATCTTGTGTTTGGTACATTAATCTAATTTTGGTTTAAAAAATAATTAGAAATAAACAGTAGTGGAAAGGACGGACAATAAAAGTCCTATTAACAAAAAAATCTGAAACACAAACTTTGTCTAAAGTTAGTTTTGTCTACGCTCCATCAAAAATATTAAAACATTTACTCCCATACCAGACCTACTAATATCCCTCCTGATCCGCAATGCGAGAGGCCAAAGTGGGCCCAGATTTCACTGGTTCAAAAGTCATTTCATTCCCCTTCATTTCTTCCACCATCACTCTGCTTTATTCCTCTCCATCTCTCTCCTCTCACTACCGGCTTTATTTATTGCAGGTCCAGTGGTGTGGTGCAAAGCCATTACCCACGCATATGTACCTTTTTGAATAATCAATAAATAATTATTTTATTATTTAATAGGATCATATGGGGAAAGGAAATGGGTTTTATTACATAAATCCATCATGCGTGATGAATGGGCACACTTGTAAAGTTGGACGGGGGAGAAGGGAAAAGTGGCCGGACGGGCCTGCGCTTGTGCTCGGCTGCCGTGCATTGCTGAGCACTTTCTCCATTCCAGGTTGTAAATATGACATTTTTGTCTCTTTGGGACTGTCAATTGGAGCGCACGGGGAATGGGGGAAGGGGACCGTAAATTCAGTGAGATTAATTAACCTTTTACATTTGCGATTCAGCCCTGCATCTTTCCCTGTATACTGTGACCCCTTATGAGCAGAGAGGTGAGAGACCTGGCCGCAGACGGCCCAGGGAGTCTCGACGGCTCATTCCAAATGAGTTATTAACAGAATTTTTTGAATAGATGGAGAAATTGTAGCCTGGCCATTTAGTGTCATAAAGGCTGGGTTGGCGAGGCGGCAGGGGCCTCCCAGGGACAGGAGGCAATACCATTACAATCAAATCTGAGATGGAAGAGGGATTGAGCTGTCCATTCTGAATTTTTATATTGTTGGAGGGCCGGGGAGGAAATAATGCCATCCTGGAGTGTATTAACCTCTGGCTGGGGAAAGAGGACAGAGGGAGCGAGAGAGAGAGAGAGAGAACGAAGGCAGGCAGAGAGAGGGATTTGAGATTGGACAGCAAGGAGAAGGGAAGGCTGGAGAAAGAGGAGGAGGAGGGTGGGTGGAGGGGGGGGGGGGGGGGGGGTCTCATGCCTTATGCTGGGAAACCAAACACGGAGAGGCAGGGATATGAGATGGCCAAGAGACAAAGCCAAAACAAGGAAGGTTGAGAAAAGAATAATGCAATAAGGGGAGGGAAAGAGTGAAAGAATTGTAACAGTGAGGGAAAGCTCATATGAGCGTGTAAGCATGGCGATGGAAGCAGAGAGTTGATGGGAAAAGATATGAGGGTAAAAGTTGAGGAAGAGGGAAGTCTGGAAGGACTGTGGGAATGACGGGAAAAGAAACGTTAAACTCAAAGTTCAGGGAGCGTGAAGAAGTTGCCGCGGACAATGGAAGTAAATGAAAAGGCAAGATGACATGTATAGCTGCAAATTACTTTCCTTTATGGAAAAGCAAAACAAATAACAAAAAAAAAAAAAAAAACAGGATATAAGTTTCACTTTTACCTATTCCTTCTCAAACTTTTTTTAAAGCAAAAATATTACAATAATTAGCTTTTATGTTAACGTCTGTCAAAAAATACGTACGTGGATAGTAAGAAGAGTTATGATGTGTATAGATGTAACAATGTACAACTAACCTAATTACAGCTTAAAACACGCTTAAAAAAAAAACTTAAAGCAACAGATTGACACGAAGGCTACGTTCACGCCGCAGGTCTTGACGCTCAATTCCGATTTTTTGCTGGGACACCATTTTTTAAAAAAAAAAATTTTGCGTGATCATTTCAAATGCGACCTGCCGTGTGCATGTGATCGGACCAGATGTTTTTTGGGCCTCAGAGCGCATGCACAGAAGATGACGTAAAGCCACGCTGAGCACGCTATTTATGGTCAGCACCGGTTGCCAGATGTGACTCACTGTTTCCAGCCCAAACAATGTAAAACTCACACGCCTCAATAAAAACCAGCCTAAAACCAGCCGAAATCGCAGCCTGTGTAGGAATGATGTTCAAAACCGTAAAAATATTATATGTGTAATAATGAAGACGCCATATATGCACAGAATGAATAAAGTTAAAAGGTTAACTTTACTGAACTTGTGCTGCCCTACTTATTATATCGCTCCGAAATTTGGGGAAATGTTTGTAAAACATACCCAATCGTTATACTACAAAAAAGAGATATTATAATAATAAATAAATAACGCTGGATTCCGGGAATCGACAAATCGACTCTTTATAAGATCCAAACAATTAAAATTTATGGATTTAGTTAAGTTAAAAATGCTGGAAATTACGTTTCGTGCCGTGAACGGGACCCTCGCCATGAGCATCCAATCATTCTTCAAATTAAGAAGCGGACATTATAATTTAAGAGGTTTGCTTCAGTTTGAAATAATGAAATTAAGAACCAATGTCAAACAAATGGGTGTTGTTGGAGTAAAATTATGGAACGATCTTAGTGGTCAACTTAAGTTAATCAGTTCTCTGTCAAAATTCAAAAACTTTTTAAAATCTGATATGATTAATACATATCACTTATGTGAATAGTTAGTGCTTCAAGAAATCGGAATGGTGCTTTCACACGGCCACTAAACAGGTCGGATCTGGGTCAGTTGTGAGTCAAAAATCTGAATTGGGTCGCATTTCCCTGCAGTGTGAACGAGGCCTAACTGACCATCTCATCCCAGCGGTTGCAGCGACCTGGTAAAGTTCAACCGAGCGATCAGTAGGAATAATATCCCAGTGACTTTGAGCATGTGTGTTTGTTGGTGCCAAACGGGCTCGTCTGACGACTTTAGAAACTGCTGATCTTTTGAGATTTCCCTACACAACTATCTATAGGACTGAAGGACAACGGTCTCGAAGAGAAAATGTCCAGATGTTTGAACGACGCCAGACAAAAAAAGTCTAGACAGATTTGCAATGACAGTGCAACAATAGCTCAAGTAATCAGTCGTTATAACCAAAGTGTGCAAAAAAAAAAAAGAGAAGAAGAAAAATTCCATCTCTGAACACACAATTCATGAAACCTTTAAGCAGATGGCACTCAGCAGCAGAAAACTAGAACAGCTGCCACTCCAGTCGGCTACATCCTGCAAACTGAGGCAACGATTCATGTTTACCAACATGTTTGTCCAACGGTGAATAAAAGGAGATTGATAAGATGTTGAAACATTGAAGTCAGAATTTGGAGTGAACAATTTAAAATCATGGAATCGATCTTGCTTTGTCTAACGACTGACTCTGCGATCAGTGAAATAGTCTAAATGTAATCATGTTTACATCCCAGTCAACAGTATTATATCTGGATTCATTTCCAGCCACTGGGTTTACAAATTCCACCACTATACAAACTCCAATCATTTCAAAAGGTTATTTAAAATGATCAGTGGGTTCACTGTTTTCAGTTTACCTTCGCCGTTACAGATCTCAAGCCAACAGAGCGCCTTTGGAATGCAGGAGATACAGAGTCACTTCATCAATGAACGTTAAAAATCTATGGAGAAAATATGTGCACAAAAGTAAAAAGTGGATGCATAATAACACTATCTGCGTTTTCCATAACATTTTTACCAGCTTTTCAAATAAGTAAGATTTTACACCAGAATGGGTGCTTTTTATGACCCGAGTATGTCAAAATCCATCTCTGTCTGAACACATAATTCATATTTAAAGCAGATGGCCCACAGCAGAGACCACTTCAGTCGGCGCCACTCCTGTTAAACACCGTGTACAAAAGATTAAACATTTACCATTATTGGTAATGCTGCCATGAAAGACAGCACACTAGCAATAGTCTCAAAGCCATAGTGTCATGGTGAGTATGTAAAAACATGCACGAAACAACAGCTGTATGAAAAGCTTTTTTGACACTTCACTGTATTTTTGCACCAAGTCATCTGATTAAAATTGATTTCATGTTGATCTTGTAGGAATTTTCTGTAGTAGTTGTTTGGTTTTTGTGAAAATATAGACAAACAAAGAACTTTAAAGTTTATTATGGCATTATTTCACCACTCCGTCCCACGCAAGATTATATTTGTGCTGGATGTGCAACTAAAGTGTGTTTCACACCCTCATCTAACAGGTCTGCCTACACCTTTAAACCTGCATGTTACTTCTCCGCCTTTAAACGTCAGTACATTGATGACACGTTGCTCAAAGAAGCCAAACATAACAGGATGCTTTGCCACGGAACCGGATTTACCTGAAGAGCAGATCTGATAAGGACATTATAAGAAACCTCATGAGCGACGTCAACAGCTTCACACCGGTAAAACATTGACTGAGCACATTTTAAACATTATATGATAGCCAAATACACTTGTTTATTTTTGTCTTAAACTGATTCAAGCTGGAATTATTGCATATTTATTTAATTACTTAGACACTTTACCTGCTGCTAGCGCGCGTCTGTGGACCAATCACGTCACGGGTCAGAGTTCGCAGCAGAGCGGAAGTTGTTGGATCCGTGTTGCTCTGCAGCGGAGTGCAGTTAGCATTTAGCGGCTAACGTGCTTCTACAGGTGTTTAGACCGCACGCCAGTGCGGAATAAAAACATGGAATGGGTCGGATTGTGCGGGAGTTGAAGCAGTTGGCTGTAGAGGAATGATTTTCGCAAGCGTTGCCTCTGGAAAAGAGGACAGGCACACGTAAAGAAACCCGGAAGTGCTGCTGAAGATAACAGGCTTGCTATCGAGGTACATGTTGCAGAAAATAAAGATGAGGATCTATGATCATTAATGTAGATTATGAAAAGATCAGTGCTGGGGATGCAATTGCTCTTTACAAGATAGTCTGCACCATTTTACGAATTGACATTTTAGATTCAAGCACTTACAAATTAGTTGCTTTTAAGCTATGCTAATAACGATGCCGGCACACCTTTAACACCATATAAACTGCAAAACTACACTTTAAACCACATTTAAGTATCTGTAGTTCAGCTCCTTGAATCTTGGAGCGCGGGATTTAATCTGATTTAATCTGTTGTCAGCTTAGATTACCTTTAGCCCTTCTAAATCTACTCTCAACTAATTCAACTTTATTTATAAAACTCCAAAGACAACACAGTCATTTTCAGGCTCTTTCACAAAGACAAACCCAACAATTCCACATCCACATTATTCTCCCCTCATTGCAATATTGGATCAAAAAAAATTGAATAGATAACATGACGTTTTATATTTATGCTTGATTAAGTATGCTTCATTGTTAAACGTCACGAGAAATGATGAGTTGGATTTAAAATTAAAAGCTGTGACTACTTTTCTGTTCTTTTAAATTATTAAAAATAAAAAATCTCTTTTAATGTGACGTTTGCATAACCAAGCAGTTGTCATCTGCCTCAAACCATTTCGCGAGGAAAGCGTATAATGCTGAACTCTGAACTGGGTGACGCCTGCAGTGATTAGAAAGCAAAGTTTAAGACAGTCGATGGCGGACATTATATGCACAGAGAGCAAAGGTACAGCAATGCATAGTGTGAACCTATAGCAGCATACCTAAGAAAGTCTTATGCGAGTATAAGCCTTAAATTAAAGCAACATACCAAATCCTGCCAGTACAAAGGATGTTGACCTCCTGATGAAGCTGAGAACTCGTTTTACAAGAGAGGAGCTAGAAGCCCTCCAGCAAGCCAGTACTTTGTGATCACATTTTTTTCGTTGATCATATTTATTTTTGTAAGTATTAAGACCGTATGTAATACTTCTGCAGAGCGATGGAGGAGTGATAAGTATATTAAGTATTCCTTCAGCACTGATCAATCTTTTACTTTCTAAATATGTGTCACTTTTGTCCTCTTACGTCCTTTAAAATGTATGCGGCCTTCTTGACACAGTCTTACTCTTGTGCCTGCCTCGGTGGCAAGTCGCAAAGATTACTATCCTCGGCGGCTGTTTGATTTTACTATTTTTCTTCTTGCGCACCGTTGGGGGCGCATACTTAAAAAGCACGTTAAAACGTGCAGAAAACTTGGGAATAGTGCGCTCTGACTTTCGTTACTGATTCAGCTTCCCGAATGCATCGATTAAAAACTGTGAAAAATCTCCCATACGAAGCGGACGGGAGAAGCACCTCGCAAGTAGCTGAAAGGTTGACATCCTTTCATGTCCATCTGTTGCCATGGAGACCGAGATCAAATATAATGCGATTGACCAACAGTGCTGTAATGCATCGTTGTCCTCTCTTAATAATGCCAAATTCTTTATTTATACCCCACAGCCTCCAGCAGGCACGGACACAATGAGTGTCAAATATGGCCTGGTGGGCTACAACAGTTCACGGAAACACATTTCAATCTCCATTCCCTCGTCTACGGAGGTGATGTCCCCCCACATAAAGTCTGTGGAGGAGCTGAAAGTGCTGGGAATCAACCTGAGCAGCTGGAGTCCGCCAACACAGTTCCTCATCTGTGTGGCTGGCGTCTTCCTCTTTTACCTTATCTATGGATACTTGCAGGTAAGACGGGAGCAGCGTTCGTGCTCCCACACTTTGAGACCCCCTGTGTTAGCGACTGGAAATGTTTGTAGAAGATGTTCAATATATTCAAGACTTTTTTTGTGTATGTCTCTTTCATACAGGAGTTGATATTTTCCGTGGAAGGATTCAAGCCTTTTGGTTGGTACCTCACTCTGGTACAGTTTGGCTTCTACTCCATGTTTGGACTAGTAGAGCTTCAGCTCACACAGGACAAACGCAGAAGGTACGTCTCCCTTCTGCCTAGTGTCACAGAGGGATGCACAATTTCTGGTGAATTTCCATGGGAAGTTAAACTGGGGAATTTCAGAAATATTTATTTTACTCAATTATGTTTCGTCGCTCCATTGATGCAGAATTGTCAGCGTCCGCATCGTAGAAACAATTATATTCAACACCCCTCACATTTCTATGTGACATTTGTAAGTGAAATATAAGTAATACATCAAATTAAATATATTACCACATCATATCATCAAAACTTACTTCACTTTGTGTAGTTTCATCTGTGCATGTGATGGAGGGATGCATGGCGCATGTAGGGGGCGTGGCCTCAACAGCCCTGCAGTCAGCTGTGTGCATGTGATTGAGGAAAGGCATAGATATTCACTGTACTTGCATGAAATCCGGTTGTTTTAGTCAGGATTATGTTCAAATAGATTGACTGTTTTCTGTCTCCTCCAGGATACCAGGGAAGACCTATATGATGATAGCATTTCTAACAGTGGGCACAATGGGCCTGTCCAACACCTCTTTGGGCTACTTGAACTATCCTACACAAGTCATCTTCAAGTGCTGTAAACTCATTCCGGTCATGATTGGGGGAGTGTTTATACAAGGTCAGTTGTTTATGTCCTAATCTATTTGCAGATGTACACAACATGCACAAGATATTTACTCTTGCTTTGACTTTTTTTTTTACTTTTGTTACCGTGAGAAAAATCCACAACCACACACACACACACACTTTCACATCCAGGGCATTCATGTTTTTGGACTGTGGGATGAAACCGGACTACCCGGAGGAAACCAACGCACACATGGGGAGAACTTGCAAATTCCACACACAAAGGTTTTGGCCAGTATTTGAACCCAGTGAAGACACATAAAGGCATTGGCATTCTTTGATACTACGCATAACAAAGAAAGGTTTTAACCATGCATACTTAAGACTTGAACAACCTAAAAAAAAAAGAAAGTGCCATGCTGTTCCACATGGAAGACGACTCCCTTTTTACAAGGCTCATCATAATCCTCCTGCCTGGCGAGATTCTCTCGCGTTATCGTTGCTGCCATGCTTCATTTTAAAGCCTTGTTCACGACAACGTTCACCGATCATTGTGTCTGCCTGACGTTTGACTGGAATACCCCATAGATCACATCCTGCAAGAACCTTGGAAGAACTCTGGGAGCTGAATATTAGTCCCCATTTTTATTATTAGACTTTTAGAGGGGTTACATTTTGCTCCTCATTTCAGTCATGACACGTTCCCTTTCAAGCGACGCCCACCTTTCAGTTCTCAGAACACCCATTTTATCCACGTCTCTTGTTGTCGGTCGGCGGCGTCGACTCTTTCTCCCAGCTTTTGGTTTTTGGCTCGTCCTTTCATCTTCACTCTGGCCCCCTCTACGTTCTGTGTCCTGAACGTCAGATTGAGGGGTTTTTTTCCTCACCCCTTCTCTGCGTCTCTCTCTGGATGTGTAGATGTGAGGGACCACGGTCCCTCAAGGGGTCGAGTGGAAAACAGAAATTGTTCACTTAGACTGCAGAGATGGGATCGAGGGGTGGATGGATGGATGGATTGGGGGAGGGAGGGATTCAGGGTTGCATCTGATGTGAGACCTTCAAAGGCGAGTCAGGGAATCAAAGCGGGCCATGGCCGACCTGATGCTACGTCCCCTTGTCAACCTGAAGGCATCCATCCATCAGACTGTTTTTGGAAGACTCCTTCATCCTGTTGTTGTTGGGTTGTTTTTTGTTCTCTCCACACAGGTTTTCTGTTTTATGCACATTGTTACATGCATGATATCAGAAACTTTGACTTAAGAAGAATGCCCATTGCAAAAACTTTGATTACTTGCGTTATTACCTGAGTCCATGTTCCTCTGCGCCTCAGAAGTGAGTCGAGTAACGAGGATTTCTTTTCGTTGCGCTTGAGGAAAATAACACCCTCCGCCTCAGTTTGATTTCTACTGATTGTGATGTTCTGAGGGGTTTTTCAAAGTTTCACGTTTGTATACGTTTTGGATTTTCTCGATGCAGTTTTTCCTGATGTTTCTCATGCAGTGTTTTTTATGTAATGTCTATTTTAAAAGACTGCCTTTGTTACAGGTAAACGCTACAACTTGGCTGATGTGTCTGCTGCCCTCTGCATGAGTCTGGGACTCATCTGGTTCACCCTGGCCGATAGCAAAGTCGCCCCCACCTTCAATGTGACAGGTATCCATCCATACTCCATAGCCAGCTCAGGGATGCTGGAGTTGACCTCAGCTGAGTATACGGGAAGGCAGCGAACATCTTAGCCAGGTTTCCAGCCGGTCAAAGGACAACCAGAGAGAAACTATCGCATGTTAATGGTTATTGAGAGTCGGCAGCATAAAATGTATGTTTTTGGGGCTGTGGGAGTAACCTGTAGTGTGTACGTGGGTCGAAAGGCCCCCGTCTGCTTCCACGTACCTGCTGCAGCATGAGGCCTCCTTTTGGGTCTCCGCATCTTGGAAAAACGAAACATTTGGCACTTTTTTCATTAGCAGATTATTGAGCGTTCATGAGCAGAAGCGCCCATTATCGAGCGTATTTCTCACATTTCTTTTCCATTGTTCTCGCCAGTGTTGATTTACCGTTGCGTGAAAGCTGGAAGAACATGCTGCAAGCAAGCGTCGGCTATTTTTGTCTCAGTTTGACAGAAATGGCGGTCGTTTCACTAAATTCCTGTTGGTATGAACACAAAGAATGCTTCTCATTTAGAGGGAATGTCTTTCACCGACGTGTATTGCGGTCTGTCAGTCACATTTTCACGGTGCAGTTCAGACCCGAGCAGAACACTGTCAAGTTAAGTCGCGTCATGACAGTGCGGTGCCTCGCCGGTCTTAAAATACAGGCACAGGCAACATCACTGACCGCAGTGCACATGTGGCTGGATGATGATCCCGATCATGTGCCTTCTTGTTCTTCCTTCTCCTCGTTACATAACTTTGGCTGTAAACATGTTTTCGCAAGTGCTCATACATCTGCTTCACATAAGAAGTCCGTCGTGTTGCTTTGTAATTCCTACATGTCTTTTGCGTCGTTCAGGTGTGCTCCTCATCTCGCTGGCTTTGTGCGCCGATGCTGCCATTGGAAACGTGCAAGAGAAAGCCATGAAACTCCACAATGGCTCCAACTCTGAGATGGTACGTGTCAAAAGGTCTAATAGTTGTAGTAATGATGGTAGGAATATTGACTGATCTTGCGGGATTATGTTGGCAGGTGCTGTATTCGTACTCCATTGGGTTTGTGTACATACTAACCGGCCTCCTCTGTGTGGGCGGGCTTGGACCGGCAGTCGCGTTCTGCTCACAGGTAAATAAATATACGGGAGACAATTTTAAGTGCCGTTTGTATCATAATGCAGGAAACATTGAATCCTCTATTTAATACTTGCTGATGATATTGTGTACATGCAGCATGCCGATCAAATTGTTTCCAGTGAGCTTGTAATACCTTTTTAAAATGTCACCGGCTGCTGGTTTTTAATTTAGGCTGCGAATACTCGATTTAACGACTCCGCGATACACACTCCATTTAGTTCCTGCACGTGTTTTGTGATAGACTCTCGTATCCGATTTGTTAATCCGTCTGTTCCTGTCTCCTCCTTCCCAGCATCCAGTGAAGACGTACGGTTATGCATTCTTCTTTTCTCTTACGGGTTATTTTGGGATCTCCTTCGTGTTGGCCTTAATCAAGCTGTTTGGTGCCCTGGTCGCAGTCACAGGTCAGAACCACGGTTTTATCTCCAATTAAGAACCAACATTGTAGAAAATGGTGTTTCCCTCTGATTGTGAAGTCACAACAACAATTTTGTGATTTGTAATGGCGTTGCGGTGGACTAACTTTTACTGACCGCATCACACGTGTTGATTTCTTTGCAGTGACCACCGGAAGGAAGGCCATGACAATTATACTTTCCTTCATGTTCTTTACAAAACCTTTCACTTTTCAGTAAGTACCGTCACCTTTTGACTTTACGCAGCTTCTTCCTCGTTTAAAGAGAGTCTGCAATGTGACCAGCGACCTCTCCTTTGACTAATACAACTTGGTCTGGCCTCCCTGCCCCCGGTTTTCATGTCCTCAGTCCATTTTCAGACCTTTCCTGTCCCACTGCTCTTTCTCCCCGTCCTTCACTCTTTGGCTCGCCCTCCAACTCACAAAGGTCTCATACCTCTCCGGCTCTGTTTCTGCTCGCCGACCTTCCACATACTTGTGTATGTGTCGTAATACGGGGAAAAAAAAAAAAAAGCATTTGTGTATCATCATGGCCAACTTCATTCTCCCTCCAGCTGGTGTGTGCCCTCCACCGTGACTGGACTTGCAGGCCCTTTCAAAACTTTTTTTTTTTTAAAGTTTTTAGACAAAAAGACTCCCTAATTAGGGTTTTCTCCTTTAAATCAGACAAAGTTAGCAAGCGTGCCAAATTTACTAAAAAAAAATAACCTTGCCATCTAATGGCACGATCAAAACGAAAACACACACTTTGACTCAGTGTGAGTCACTAATAGGCCATCTTCACAAGCCTAAGACACATTTATTTATGTATTTTTATTGATTTCCAAACATGTGCAAAAAAATAAAAAAACAAAGTGAAGGGACCAAAACAAAAAAGAGACACTCATTCAAATGAGTAATCCCAAGATTTACTCACACCTTTGTGTTAATAATTGCTCTGTTTTTTTCAACATAATGAAACATTTTTGTTTTGAATATACATAATTAGTCTACTAAATGTTTTAGTTTTTTAGAACAAAGAGATTATATGAGACGTGTCTGTCATTGTTCTAATTTGTGGTTTGCCGTAACAAATAGTATTCCTTTATTTTACTATATTGTAAATTTTCTGCAATCTTAGTCTTGTGATTATTTAAGTTTCTTATTTTTGTACCCATGATCATGCTATATTTTCTTTCAAATAAGAAGAATGAAAAGATGTAGTATGAAAAATCTTTATAATTGATAGTTTAACAAGTTAATGTTAGCTCATAGTTTGTTATAGTCTTGGATCAAAACCAAGGATGTCCCATTAAAATTGACAGAATTATATAACATGATATAGTCCTGATGAACTTTCTTTACAAAGGAACTCTAATAGAAAAGGTCTAAAACAGCTAAACATTGGCAATCCTGTTCAACCCTGCTATTCCTAATAAATGTTTTTCAGTTTTAGCAGTAATTAATTCACCCTCTTAAAATATCTGGCCTTCCTGTCTTGTTCTTTTATCAGGTACATCTGGGGCGGCCTTCTGGTGCTCTTTGGCATCTTCCTGAATGTTTACAGTAAAAACAAAGACAAGATGAAGCTTCCCTCCATCAAGGACCTCAGGAGTTGGCTGCTAACTGGGAAGAAAGTCCGATTTCTCCCCCAAAACGTGTAGGAGGGCTCCGCGAGTGTGGCAGGAGTCCTGCACAGCTCCAGGTGCAGTGTCGGCCCACATGTCTCAGACGATCCGCTGGAGCATGTGCCTGAGTCCCGGGCCCGAACGCCACCGTCGAGTCCAACCACGGGTTGTACGGGGTTTCACCGCAGCCTTCCGAACTGCTGATGCGGTGAAACCTCCGTCTACCAGCAAACGCTGGTACCTCTGCAGCAAACTGAAGGAAGCGTGACTGGGTTTTCTGAGAGGATGGAGGCCCCGTGGGATCTCGTGAAGGAGGACTTCAGAGCCCCGCAGAAACATTCCCAACACGGAGTTCACAGCTCTGAATGACGGCGAAGACTGTAAAGGGAAATCGGCTCCTTAGCTAACCAAATTGCACAGTTTTGCACTGGAGTTGAGTCAAACACTTAAACCCTTGAGTGCTTGGAACAGTACGCGAGTACAGAGACCTGCTATTGAGTGTCACGTCTGAAATGATTGTCCCCCCACCACCAACAGGGAAAAAAAAAAAACTAAATATACTTGCCCCCGCATGTGCCAGAAGGATGAAACCAAACTTTGTTTTACATTGTCATTGTCTTTCTAAAAGTGGCTTTCATAGTTTATTAGTAATTCATATTTAACTGTACCCTAATCTTGACAACAATTGCGATTGGAGTGTTCTTGTGGCGGCGATTTGGAGAATACGGAGTCGTTTTCACTCCCCTGTATACCAACACTGTCGACTGCCATGGTTTGCTAACATATGTTTGGGTGAAAGGGTGCAGCTCTTTTTACAATAAAGTCTGTATTTAGTAATTACAGTTTTGTGTTCGCGTGCGTGTGGTTTGTCAGGCAGCCCTTATTCTCTCGCCTTGTACCGCTTGAGAGAAGAGTTGAAATGCTGCCAAAATGTACGTGTGCCTGTGTGTGTTTAGCCATCGAGTGGCCTTAGGCGTGTTTGATTAGGAGGACTGAAAAAAAGACGGCACTGCTAGACAGAAAATAAACAGCACTCTTTACTGTGCCGAGGCTGTCCTATTCATTTGGATCCATCCTGTGAGTGTCAGTCGTACAGATGCTGATTTACAGTCTTGCCCGACCTGCTTCATTCCCAGGTACACTACCACTTCCTTGGCGGTGCCATTCACACATGTAGTGCAGAGATTTCATTCTGTGATTATTAAAAAAAAAAAAAAAAAATGTTTTCTCACTGGTATACCAGCCAAACAACTAGAATATGTAACGGTGGAGGGTCAGGGGGAAGGATTTTCCCAGTGTTGTTTCTCTTACCCTTTTTTACCCTCCGACTTTCAAGCAGGAATCATAATGAAAGCGTGCGCGACAAAGAATTGATCATAAATGTAAAGGAAACACAACAATCAAATAAGTGTTCATGCATCACAGTGTAACCGTTATATAAATACTTACCAGTTATTTTAAGTTAAAAGCATCAGGGAAAGAGAGGCTACTTATTCCACCTGTAGCTCAGCAGTGTGTTTAGTGGTCAGCATAATTGCCACATTAAAAGAATACCCTGGTTTTAGTCAGGTTTCAGGACGTGTTCTTCATGGGAGTAATTTGTCCAGGTCGTCTGGCCACAGTCCAAAAACATCGATTTCAGGTGAAGTGGTGGGTCTTGGATTGAGTGTGAATGTGTTTATGGAGTGGCGACCTGCCCAGGATGTAGCCCACCAATGTAAAAGTCCTCAGCAAGAATATATGGTGAAAAACATAGATGTGTTGTGGTCAACAACACTTTGCATCAGTTTTCAGTTAATCTAGTGTTGAAGGTTTTCATTAAAGAGATTTGCATATACGTCTGTATACTGTGAGCTGGTTGATGTATGGCATAGAACAAAACAAAGAGTCTTTTTTTTTTTTTTTTTTTTTTTTTTTTTTTTTATTCATACTCATAGGTTTGCATGGTTCAAACAAGGATTTGATTTTCGGCCATATGAAAATTGAAAATTGTGCAACTTCATTTTTTGAAGCAATTTAATGACATATTTTTTGTTTTTGTATAAAAAGCAGTCCAAGCTGAATCACCTCGCCGTGTCTTCTGCGAGTTTCACCCCTCGCTCTCAAGACACCCGCTACAGAATGTTATCTGTGTGTTATTTATGTTGTTACTCAAACACATCCAATACTGACAATCTGATCCTGGGTGTGAATGTGTGTGCAGCCTCGGAAAACGCTGGAAAATGTCTGCAAAGCCATTTGTCCTTCATTATCATTTCATGTGTATATGCATGTGCGTGTGTGTGTGTGTGTGTGTGTGTGTGTGTCACTGCCGATGCTGTGAAATGACAAGAGACTTGCCAACTCAGCAGGAGACGGGCTGAGTGTGGCTCTCTCTGTGATCCTAATAGAGGCCCCGATATTACAGTCTCACTTCCAGGCGGGAAACCCAACGCTGGGCCAATTAGTAATTTGGTATTTCATAAAATTTGGCAGCTTGTGTGTGATGACAAACTGACAGAGATCTGCTCTCCTCCAGGGAACCCTTGGCAGTACTGCAGCAACACACACACACACACACACACACACACACACACACACACACACACACACACACACACACACACACACACAAACACACTGAGGGCTGCTAAGTTTTCCTTCCACAGCAAAGTGGCAAACATTGCACAGATCAGGAGCATGTAACCTAATTGAAAACAGAAAACGACTTTGGATGTGTTCTTATTTGGCTGCAGATTCTTTGCCTCACACGGGCACAAAGTAGGAAAAAGCATCTTGTGTTCACGAGGCCTGTTTATGACAAACGCCGGCCTGTTTAAACTACTGCTTTTGTATGATTTATGAATGGAGGAACAGCCCATTAGAGGTTGAGAGGGCATGTTGCAGTTGCGGTTTGCTGCAGAGGTTTGATGTGCAGCAAACGCCACTGCTTCATCGCTGTGGGAACGGCTGTTCTTTTCCAGCTCCCTGAAAGGTCATTATGGGATGGGAAAGCCCAGTTGACCCAAGGCAAAGTACATCATTTGTCTTATAGCACCAAGAGAGAATGCACCTAACAAAGCAGGCTGACCCCTGTTAGAATGCCGAGGATTTCGACCATTTCTCAAAGCCACAAAGGAAATTGCTCTTCGCTTAAGTCAGCAGGTTTTTTTTTTTTTTTTCAGATTTATTTTTATAGTTAGATAAACATTTTGTTTCGTAATGATCAGTGACTTTTGGTGATTCGTCTTCGGGCCTCAGCAGGACCGTGAGTTTGACAAGTTCCTCTCCTTGAATGAGGAATGTCCTGGGATTATAGGGCTAACATAAAGTCAAAACTGATAAATGCCGGAATAAATTCTGGAACAGTGCTTTTATATCTCTGCTTTACCTTTCTCCTATTTCTTTCCCCACTTCCACTCACATTCCAACCCCCATTTCTCAACACATACACGCGCCTGGTAGCTTAAGCCATCCAACCTCTGGTCGCACTCGTTGGTAGACCTTCCTAATAAATAATGGGAGTGGTTCGGAGCTCATCATTCTCCAGCAAATAGGCTGCTATATAATATGTGGTCCACTTCTGATAGGGTTGCTATATAATATGCGGTCAGACCTCGGACGGCCGCAGTGGAGAGGGCTGGCAGCCCATTCATTATGGGTGCAACCGGTTCAGCGGGGGCAGCAAGGTGGAGATGTGAAGGATATGCAGTCTCGCGCTGAATCGCGCGCGAAGCGCACACATGAAAGATCGCCGCCATCCCGAGTTAAATGGGAGGTGTACTCACGTACTTTATGTACTATGTCTGTTTACAACATGGAGGTGCATTTATTTTTAATTGTAAACGTGGGAATCATCATCATCTCTCATTACCCCAAATTAAGCGAGGGATGAGGCTAAATGAGCTTCTTTGAATCTGTTTCAATGAGCTTGAACTATAAATCTACGTACAGTATAATCCACATACAAGGATTCCTCGTCTCCTTCTTTCCCCTTTTCATCTTTCCTTCTGCCACTCTGCTGTCTCCATTCATTCAATCTCTCCGTTTGCTTTTTTCTCTCCACTCCATGTCCCCTCCTTTCCTTTCCTGTCTCCTTCCCCTCGCCACAGCAGCCTTGTTCCTCCTGCCTCAGACTCATTACACCCCACCCACCCACACCTCAGCCTCCGCGAGAAGCTCTCCTCATATAATATGATGGCCATCTGCTAGGCTGAGCCACGCTTCCCAAAAGCCCCGGGGCGAGATGTTTATCTGTCGTCCCCCTCTCAAACTCCTTTAAGGATGCAAAACATATCAGCAATCATCGCAGCTACAATTAGCACAGGTGCTGCTGAGCTGTAAAGTGATCAGGAGAAATTTGGAGGAAACATAATTGAAGTGGATTAGAGCGGAGAGGTGGGAGGGGGAAAAAAATGAAATAAAAATTCTGGAGGCTTGGACAGCGGCCCTTCTCTATACTGCTGTTTGAAAATTCACTGTGCTGTGATTAAAATTGGTGCAGAGCAGTCGAGGAAGTCCTGGCAAGGAGTTTTTTTGGTTTTCAACAGCTGTCAAATGTTTTTTTTTTGTTTTGTTTTGTTTTTTTAGCCCACTGTTTCATTAAATGTGGTCCTGTCAGGTTGAAATATGGGGCTGGAGAGTGTGACGCTGTATTGGATAACCACAGATTATGCCTTTTTATGCATGCACGGTATGTATTTTTCAGTGGCAGCTGAGGACATTGAACAGCAGTCTAAGACATGGCAAACCAAACCAAGCCTTCTTGTTGTCATCATCTACTGACAGTATGGCAGCAAACATTTGTGCACACATATGCAAACACATTCTGTACTGTACCGACGCATACAGCCATGCACACGCACACACACACACACACCATTTTCATTGCTCGAGCAGGGTCGAAATATTCTGCAGCAGTCACTCATGAAGAGAAATTCTTAATAATAAATATCCAGCCAATAATGAATGTGCTGCTGGCTGCAGTTGTCTTGGGGGCATAATATCTAATTTCCTCCCAATGTTTCATATCCCTACTCCTGCATGTCGACACAGTCCATCATTACACCCCAATGCAGGTTCCTATCACTTTTATTTATTTTTCAAATCAATATATAAATCAAAGCCCGGACAGATGAGATCCAATAAATTACAGAGTGCCGGACAAATGCAGAATGTTAACTGTGCACCAGGAGAGGAGATTCCCATGGGTGCTGCCTGGTCTGTTCTGTGTGCAGGAGCAAAATCTACTAAATGTCGTATTAAATCAGAGCTAACCTGAATATTACTCAGAGCTGTTTTTAATACAGGTGGAGAAAGTCCTCAAAGGCCTCATCTGGCAGAATTTCTGCTCTATGTAAAGATAATCTTTACAATTTATCCCACATCTTGTTGAGTTAGTTCTTTTGTATTATTTTTTTTCTTTACATCAAGGATGACACTAGCGAGTCAGCTGTGTCCTTTAGGTTTAGACACGGAAATGGAAAATCAAACAGAATTGTCCACAAAGGAATCGTACCATTTTGCATCCCACTGTATGTGTTAACCTAAAATAAACCAGAAAGATGCAAAATAGAGCAATGGAGCACTGATTTCCTGTTCACCAGCTGCTGAGTGTGTGTGTGTGTGTGTGTGTGTGTGTGTGTGTGTGTGTGTGTGTGTGTGTGTGTGTGTGTGTGTGTGTGTGTGTGTGTGTGTGTGTGTGTGTGTGTGTGTGTGTGTGTGTGTGTGTGTGTGTGTGTGTGTCTCCCGCCCTTCTGTTCTAAGATCAGCCACATGGAAAAATAGGAGGGTTAGTGTAAGAAGGAGGGAAATGGGGGGGGAAATTGGACGGTGAACCTGGTGAAATAGAGCATAGAGAACAGTGGTGGAGACTCGACAGTTTCATAAACCTGCCGCTGCCACGCTGAATCCTCACTGAGGCCTGGCGTAGGTGCAGGGGGGGCTAACCAGTCAGCTCGGGCACGGACCCATAACGTGAAGATCGGACTCACAGGACACGCACACCTCTCTCTCTCTCTCTCTCTCTCTCTCTCTCTCTCTACCTGAGTGCAGCAATCACCGCTATCAGCAGGGAATATGCTGCCATCAGGCCCCATAACATCAGAGAGCACCTTGGCACTGACACCACATGACATGCATATGTGCGGAGGCAGCGCGAGGCGATGCCAGGCCAGGCAGCAGCAGGGGTTTGAAAGAGATTCCCACTGACAGTGGTCCGGTGGGGGGAGAAGAGATCCCCACTGTGAAGTACAACAGAAAAGCCTTCTTCACTGTATCCTAGGAACACAAAGGAAGAAGCAAAGCAGCCTGGGTGCGAGAAACGAGAGCAACGATTAGGAATTGTTAGTATAAAGTATCACTGTAGTTTCTGCATGTTTTTGTGCCATGTTTAGCACAGTTTTAAGAAGATTTGGTTTAGCTTTGAAATCATTTGTGGATCTGTTTGCCACATTCACTGGCACGCACGACATTTCATCAAAAACCCTCAGAGATGTTCTTCAGCGCTTTGCACGCTTCAAATCACATTTTATTGTAAAAAAACAGCAGAGAAGTTCCCCCTGTCACTGAGAGTCAACATTACAATATGTCAAAAGACAAAAATACATTAGAATCTCATCAAAATATCTTAGACTCAATACAAAACACAATAATCTGACAAGTACAATTTGGTGACATTTGTTGCTATCCTGTGTAAAAATAACCAAAAAAATGGTTTAATATAATTAAAAAACAACAATGACACCAACAACAACCTCACACACTCAAAGTTATCTTTTAAAATAAAAATCAGACTTTCATAATATGAAAACTCACTGTGTGAAAATTCTGATGTGACGACTCATTTTATCTGCAATGAGCTTGACAATCCAATCTTGACTGCTGGTCGACCGATAGATAGATAGATAGATAGATAGATAGATAGATAGATAGATAGATAGATAGATAGATAGATAGATAGATAGATAGATAGATAGATAGATAGATAGATAGATAGATAGATAGATAGATAGATAGATAGATAGATAGATAGATAGATAGATAGATAGATAGATAGATAGACAGACAGACAGACAATAATCCTTTTATTGAGCGTACAGACCATCATAGATCCTCAGAGTAACATCCTCTTGTTTGCATTTTGGATCATCTGAACATCTTCACGGGGAACTTATTTCCTCTTATTCTGGCTTCTTATCAAAATGTCAACATCAGCAACATCAGATTCAGATGTCTTTCAGTCGGATTCAGTGGATGTCAAAGTGTGCTGTCCAAAGGCTTGTTTGTAACTTTCTGCGGATGGACTTTTCATGACATGAGTTTTATAAGCACTCCCTATACCCACTTTTCATTTATGATGGCTCGTGCTATGTGAGGTAGTGACCTGCTGTACACATGTAGGATAGAAATTGGGAATCCTGTAATTTACTGTAACCTACTTTTTTGGACTACAGAGATGGCATCGATGCGGTGGTTGTCATGGTTATATCTACGGGATTGACTGCCAATCGGAATAAACCATTTTTTTTAAAAAGAACATAAATACATTTACACACTCTCGATCAAAACACTTCATATTGTACTTCAAACGGTCAATTTTTGTGAAATCCTGTCAACAGTTTGTTCATTTTGATGAGTCAGAGTGCAGTAGAAGTTTACACCCAAAGCATTTGATGAATACACAAAGTTGCTATAATAATTGAGGCAAAATCTTTCCATTTTTTTAAAGCCATAGTCAGGAATAATTTTATTCAAGGGTGATATTAAAAAAGCAAAATTTGCAATCTAACATCCCAAGACAGGATACCAAGCTCCACACATGTGACGGTTAGGAACAATTACATACAGTATTTTTTTACGCAACACTGGGAAACAAGATCTCATTTAAAAGCAATAGCAAAGCAGAAGGCAGTTGTTCTAATATGGAGAATATAAAGAATAAATAATCCAGTTGTCTGCAGTGCCCAACGCAAAGCAATTTAACGCATCAGTGGCAGCTGCCTATTAATTTCCTGTAGAAAGAAATAGGGGGTAGCCTGGAAGCACTGATTGGAGGGACAACGCAGCAGCATCATGTATCACTTTGGAGCCAAACAAGATACACAAACAAACACGTGCAAGAGAATGCATGGATGCATGTTTGTACACACATGTATTTCCAACACATGCATTAACTTGCTGCTGTTTTTCCCATAATATCAGTGGTTGCATGGGAGTGAGGTGGTGTTATACGTCTAATGATAGTGAATTAATAAGCAAAGCCTACAGATAGAAAGGCCCATATGTGACTCTTGTCCTCAGGGTGTTGCATCAGTAATGTCCCCCCAAGGCAGGCCTTCTCGCTTCTTCTATGCATTCGCTGGAAACCCGTGTCCGCTTTAATTAGGTAGCCAGCTTCTAATCCCTCCCTGTTTCTGAAATAACTAAAGAGGGCGTGGTGAACGCCCAACGTCTCTATCTGGCACTCATCCAAACAACAACACCTCTTTCATGATGGGGGGCAAGTGGGGGAAACCGTGGTGCAATAAATCCAGAGGTATTTGGACATGAGCCACCAGTACTCCCAAATGACCGCTGTGGTGGCAATAGGCATGCCCAGGCAACAACAAGGAAAATCTAAATGCGTAAATAAATCAAAAAAAATATTGAAACTTCGGACTGATTTTGTAGTCTTTTTCAAGAACTCTTGCACCGCCCGCTTTGTCACTACTTCTCAAATTATTCCATCGTGAATTATTATCAGTGTAACTTTTACATGTTCACCTGCAAACAAACACAAGTTGGTAACGAGCATATTTCTGCAAAGAGCAACACTCAGCCGTCTTTCTGCCACTCTGCTTGCTATTCATTTGACCTGTCTACTGGAATCACTCTGTTTTGTTTGATGCATGGTTTTTCATTATCACTATGGCCCATCATTACTTTCCTCTTATTATAGTCTGGGGGACATTGGAGACAGTTCAGAAGAGCTGTGGATTGGGGGTGGGGGGTGGGGGAAGGAACACACACACACACACACACACACACACACACACACACACACACACACACATACACTCATTTCTTTCCTTTTTGGGGGGGGTGGGGGGGGGGGGGGGTGCCCCACAGACATAATGTCTGTGTTTTCCTGCAATTAATTAATGGGTCCCCAGCTAGTTAGCAGTAGGCAGCACTTGTTTTACCGTGGCGACTGAGAGAGGGCAAAAGGGGTTGGAGCCAGACTCGCCTCGGTAGCTGGAGGCTCTTAGTTGTGAGCCACTGGATTTGGACTATTTTTAACGAAATCCTTTTATGGATAGATAAATCTGATTTTATGCAAGAAGAGTCTCCTGGGTTTCAATTAACTGGGGGTCACGCTGCAGATCTATCACAAAAAGAAAGAGGGAAAGGAAGAGGGAAAGAAAGGCAGAGGAAAAGATAGAAAAGAAAGAGAAAGGGAAGAGGAAAGCCTTTAATTAATATGGTCTAATTAAACATTTGTGAAATGTATTATCTGCACAGCCTTTTTCTAATTTATTTATTTTTTTATTATGATGAGCCACGGTCGCCTAATTGTCAACTTGTCCCCCTCCCCATCCTGAAAGTTGTTTTGTGGTTACATCATGGTTGTTAATAATGCAAAACATGCTTTGGAGTCACTTTTAGCAGCAATTTGTCCTTCCACAATTCAGGATTCAAAGAAAATTTGTAACTGGGAATGTGTGTTTCTCTCTCTCCAGTGAGAGTCCTCTGGGTGCCTCTTGAAAACATTTCGCTAAGTGCACAGATTTGATGGTGAAGGGGCGGATGGGAGGCCCCTGGAAAGCAAATTAATTCCTAAAACATGCAAGATGACAGCTTCCTGCTGCACGGCTAAGGTAGATTTGACTTTGAATCATGCCACATTGTTTAATCACGGGCCACGAGGCATGGCAAGTCACTAGACCTGAGGAGAGCCACATAAAGAGTGTCAAGCATGCAGGGTGAGAGATAGAGAGAGCGAGCGAGAGGGCAAGAAAATCCATAACAGATTAAACAGTGTTTGGTCAAATCGCACAGCATGATATGTGTGTCTATCACCTTAGTGCTCTCTCTCTCTGTCTCGCTGCATTGCATATTCCTTCCCAGCCAGCGTGCTCTCTCATTGTTAAACTACCCACAGGGCACTTCTTAATGTGAAGTTGATCTCAGGTTGTAGTCGCTTAAACATCCACATCCGCATCCACGCACGCACACACACAGTATATATACCAGTTCCACTAAGCACAATCCACCCCCATCGCTGCCATGAATATTTCTCCTCATTCAGTTCCCAGCGTGTGTCACAAAAACGCATTTCACGTCCATTTTTTTTTTTTCTTTATCCTCTTTCTGCATCGTGGAGGAATGATTCAGTTCACCAGAGCATGGGAATATGCTCATATGCTGTTATGAGAAACGCAAACATGCTCGACTAGCACACGTGTATCTGATGAGGAACTGACACAGTGAGGAGTGTTTACTGATACCAACAAAATGCCAAGTAGTGTGTTTGGGGACCCAGGTTTTGATTGTACCAAATGGAACCAGAAAGTTCCCAACATTTGAACGTCCATATTGAATGATGATCAATAATTCGTCACATTGGGCCTTCTACACATTTTCATTCGATTTAGATGAAGACAAAGCATCTCCAGACATACCTTTCAAATCTAGAACATGAGAGCTGTTCAACAATAAAACTAGTTTCTCTTTTGAGATGCTTGGAATATAACAATAGTCAGCATTTACATTTTGACAGTGGATCTCATGTCATGGGAGGTTGTGGCCTCAGTGGCAGTCTTTAAATCCCAAGTTTGTTATTTTGAAAGTGTCCTGGTCAAGGCATTGAACAGTTGCTCCAAATGGTGTGCGAGCACCTTGCACACTGATCATCATCAGATCATGTAGTGAGCATGACACCATTCAGCTGGCTACTGGTGCAGTCTCATTGCTCAGCCGCTCATTTACAAAGTGATGAACAGTTCTGGATGTATTAATCATAGCATGTTTTTTTTTTTAAGCTTACACATTCTTGCAGGTTAACAAAGAAATGATGTAATATGTTTTTGTTCTGACTTCAGATCTCTCCTCACCTCCTCCCCCTCCTCTTCTACAGCCGAATATTAATCCTGTCATCTCTGATTCCAAGGTGCTTTAAGTGGCAGCGACGTTGAGGTGACAGCAAGGTTTTAGCAAGGTCTGCACTGAGCATGCCCAAAGAGCCAACCTTACTAATTAGAGATCCAACCTTGATGAGTGCTCGCACTCTCTCTCTCTCTCGCTCTCTCTCTCTCTCTCTCTCCACAAGCATGTGTATCTGGACCCAGAAATTACTTAATATGATATATTAACATATTTCTGGCAAGAGAGGCAGGAGGAGGCCGATCATTGGAGACAAATTATCCAAATTAATTTCTAATTTAAAATCCTATGCCTTTTATTATAAGCTGTCGGCGCCCTTGGTACCAGAGACCAAGCGAGGGGAAGGTATTGAGGAAATTAAAGCAGATAGAGAGAAAGAGAACGGAGTAGAGGACGGAGGGATGGAAGAAGGAATAAAAGGACATTTTAAAAACCTAGACTGGTTTATGCCCACAAACCAATAAACAAATGGGGATATGAAGACACAGAAAGGATTTAACTGTACATGGATGGCTGAACTCAGCCCAGCTTAATTCAGCCATGAGAGAAATATCCCTTGAGAGGAAGAAGAGAAGGAGGAAAATGAAAATGGGCCCAAAAGTTTGAGGCATACTTGGATCTTCACTTTGCCCTAATTAGTGGCCTCACATCCTCGCAGATTCTGAGAGGGAGGAGAAGCCAACGGCGGCGACCATGGGTCAGTCTTTCAGAAATTGTTATGAATCTGTACATAATAGCCCTAGGTGCTCATGGGAAATGTAGGCCCGAGAGGATGTCCTAGTGGAATGCTAGTAGAAGTCTTTAGATGCTCAAAATGACCAATTAGTCCATCTTATTTTGGCCACAGATAATGCAGCTATCGGACATCCTCTGTTCATAATTTATGCCTATTACCGAGTATTAGCTGCACTTCATCTTTTCAAGGGCTTTGCGGCTCCAAAACCCTTCAATGATTCATTAAATCTCAAGGCAAGAATGGAAATTACCGCAAAAACAAGTGCGCGCGTCATAAAAACAGCACTACCTGTGAATGTGTGGAACATAAAGGTGAGCCAGCATGTGATGCAATTTGATTTTAATAAAACAAAGCTCACGTCTCAAAACCATGTTAAAGTAGAGACTGACAGAAACATCAAGCCTTCACTGGAGATATTATTAAGCATTGTGGTGTATTG